>NC_133144.1:31775713-32086054 GCF_048418815.1 Hemitrygon akajei
TAGCGCTTCGATGATGTAGTCATTCATGGCTTGGGTCTCCGGAGGGGAGAGGGAGAACAGATGACATCGGGGAGGGGTCATGCTCAGGAGGTGGTCAATCAGCAGGGTGCTGGCTTCTCTTATATTGAAGATGATGGCTAAGTCAGGAGTTTGGTGAGAATGCTTCCTCCGTCTCCATGGTGTTACAGCTGAGATTGCAGGCAGGTGGCCTGGCAGGTCCCTGACTTAGCAGGGAGCTGAATGACCAGGCGAAGTGAGTGGAGAGCCAGAGCTGAATCGAGGCAGAGTTGGTTGAGTGGAGAGTAGTTGGCCAATGGTTTCCTGCTGCTTCTGGATAATATGCTCCTGTTGATGGATGACTTCATTTAGGCAAGCAAACTCTGCTGGATGAATCTCTGGTTCACCCATCCTGTCAGGAAACATAGAGGAAGCTTCACCCAAACACAGAGGAGCAGAGACAATTTGGCGGTGAGTGAGATCTTTGATCACAAGCAAACTGAAAAATAACAATGCACAGGGGGTGGGGGCACAAAACAAGACAGAGAAGATACTTGACACGACAAGGCAACATATTCTGCATCTTGCTTATAAGGGCAGGTATCCCATGTGGCTTCCTTGTCACCTTACCTATCTGTGATGTCACCTTTAAGGATCCATACACTTATTCACCAATGTCCTTCTGTTCCTCAGAACTCTGTATAGCCCTACCATTGTGATGCACCATCAATAACTCACTCTGAGACGTAAAGGCGAGGTATCGGCTTTTATTGACTGGAAGAAGGAACAAGCAGTGATTGACCACCATACTACATCCTGGAGACAGAGAGGCCGGGCTCAGACCTCCATCGCCTTTTGTACAGGGGTCTGTGGGAGGAGCCACAGGAGCAGTCAGCAGGGGGCGTGTCCAGACAGGTATATGTAGTTCACCACACATTGATACTCTTAGTAGATCTCTCAAACTACTATGCCTTGTATATCAGGATTAAATTCCATCTACCATTACTCTAACTTAGCTACTGATCAATATTGTTCTTTCTACCAAGACTACCCCCATATCTATCCACTGAATCTGCTCTTTATACATTTTGATATACATCTTCCAATAACTTCAATAAATTGTTCAAATATTTTCTTTCAGGAAAAACAACGTGATGTCCATGAATCAGTCGAAATTACTTCTGACATCATCAGAGATTCAGTTTCATTTATCACAAGTACATTGAAACATTCAGCGAAATGTGTCATTTGCATTAACAAGCAACACTGCCGAGGATGCGCTGGGACAGCCCACAAGTGGCACCATACATAATGGCACCAACACAGCGTGCCTGCAGTGCTTGGCATAACAACACAGAACGCAGCAAGCAATGAAACAACAGCAAAACAAGCCCTGTTTCTCCCCTTCCAAGAGTTTCCATTATTTTCCTGATAACCAGTCCGTGTTTCATTCCTCTCCTACCATCTCCACTTCTGTCCTCCTGTCCCATTTCACCTTCTCATCCCACTCTTCTCACCCTCCCTCCTTTGCCACATTGCTCTACCCCTCTCCTGCTCACTTTCATCCTACCCTTCCCTCCCTACCTCCAGCTTTCTACTCCCTCCATCCCAGTTCCACTCCCTTCCTCTCCCCTCACTCTCTCCCTCTCCTGTCAACCTTTATTTCCCACTTCCCTCCCTCTCTACACACCCAACCTCCTCTTCTGCTATTGCTCCTCCATACCAACTCAATCCCCACTTACGCTCTCTCTCCTATATTCGTACATCTTTTTCCCTCACTCCCACACTCTTTTGCCACCTCCGTCCTTCTCCATTTCTTTCTTCCCTCTCATCTCCCTTCCTCGTCCTCACCCCTTCCTTTCTCCCCCTCATTTCCTCTGTCTCCCCACCTTGTTTCTCAATCTCACCCCCCTCAACGCCTCTCCCCACACACTCACTCTCCCTCTTTCCTGCCCTCACCTGGCCTTAAGCTCTATAGCCACCTCCCATCTCCTCCCTCATTTGCCCTACCTCTCCCTCCCTCACCATCCTTCCCACTCCCCATCCTCCTCTCTCTCCTCCACTCCATCTACCCAATGAACCCCCTCCCTCATATTCCCAATCTTCCTCTACCTCTCCCTCTCTTCCTCACTCCCACCCCTCCATCTCCCATTTTCTGTCTTTTTCTGTCCCCTTCCCCATCCCTCCCTCTCTCACCCTTCCTCCCTTCTCATCCCTCCCTCTCCCCACCCCCTCTTCCCACTTTCTTCCTCTTCTCTCCCTCCATCCTTCCATCACACCCATATTCCCTCTGTCCCTTTCAACACACTCTTTCCCATACCCTTCTCTCCCCTCTACCTCCCTCCTGCCCTTCCCTCTCTCCTTTCATCTCTCCCCTTCCCTCTCTTCCTCACCTCCCTACCTGTGTCCCCCTCTTCATATCTATCTACCCCTCCCTCCCTTCATCTGTTTCCTTCCTCCCTTTTCTCCTCCCTCCTGTACTGCCCTACACCATCTTACCCCTCTCCCTTCATCCCACTGTCCACTCACTCCACACCCACTCCCTCCCACCCTCCCCATCCCTCAGCCTTCCTTCTCTCTCCTTCCTCTCCCAATCTGATCCCTGCTCCCCCACTCCATCTCCCCACTCAAACTCTCAACCTCCCCCTGTCCCTCTACCACCTCCCATAATCATCTCCCTCTGGTCTCCCCTCCCTTCGTCCCTCTATCCCCATTACACCTCTCCCACACTCACTCTCCCTCTTCATTCCTCTCCTCCCTCCCTTTCTCTTTCCAAATATTCATTCCCTCCTCCCTCCCCATGACACCATCTCCCACCTGATAACCATCCTCTCACTCGCTCACTCCCACTGCCTCTTCCCTCTTGTCTGCATCTCTCTCCCTCCCCTCCTCCCTACCCTCACACCTCTCCCTCCCCTCACCACCCCTCATCCACATCCCTCTACTCTCCTCCTCATATTCCTTCCTCTGCCCCATGTACCTCCCTCCCCTCCTCCTTTCCCTCTCCCTCCCCAATCTCCACACCATTCACCTCCCCTTGTTCCCACTTTTTCCCTCTTACTGCCCCATCCCCCTCTCTCTTCCCCCACCCTTCGCCCCCTCACCCTCCCACTTTTCTTCCCTTCAAACTTCTCCCCTCATCCCTCCTCCCCCACCCTCTCTCCCCTCCTGTGACACCCCTACATCTCTCTCCCCTCGTCCAATTCCCTCTCCCCCCACTTTCATCCCCCCTCCCTCCGTCTCTCCACTCCTCCCTTACCCTATCCCACCTTTTCTCCACCCACCACTCTCCCCTCGACTCCCTCATCTCCTCCATTCCCTTCCATCACCCCCACCCTCTCTCCTCCCCCTCCCGTCACTGCTGTCATCCCTCCCCTCCTCCCCCACCCTCACACCTCCTCCAATTTCTGCTCCTCTCATTCCACTCCTCCTCCTCCCTCTCCACCCACCTGGTCCCCGTGCCACTCCTTCCCCTCCTCCCCATTCTCTCCCCCTCCCTTCCCATTCCACAAATTTCACCCCTCCTCCACCACCCTCACAACTCTCCCTTCCCTCATCCCCCACCCTCTCATTATTCTCTCCCACTCACACCCTTTGTTCCCCACCCTCTGCCCCCCACTCCCCTTGTCCCCCTCCCCACTAACTCTCCTCGTTCCCCTCCCTCTGCTGATCTACCTCCTTCTCCTCCACACCCTCAACCTCACTCCGTCTTCCTTCCACATCCCCTCCCCACCATCTCCTCCTCTCCCTCCATTCATCCCCCACTTATGCCTGTCCCTCCCCTCATCCCTGACATTCTCCATTCCCCCTCCCCCTCGTTCCCCTCTCTTCCCCACCCTCTCCCCTCTACCTCCCCTAGTCTCCACCCTTCTCCATCTCTCATTCCCCTTGTCCCCATACCTCACCTCATTGCTCACCACCTCCTCCACTCCCTCACTCTCCTCCTTTCTCCATCCCCTCCTCCTTCCTCCACCCTCTCCCTCCCCACTCCTCCTGCATCCTCTCCCTCCCTTAGTTCTGCCCTCCTCCACCCTTTCCCTCCCCTCATCACTCACCATCCCCTCCACTCCCTCACCGCCCGCCTTTCTCCATCCCATCCTCCCTACCCACCTCCTCCCCCAATCCTCTCCTCCTCCACCCTCTCCCTCGCTCCCCCACCCCTGCCCCACCCAATGCTCCCCTCCTTTACCCTGCCCACCCTCTCCCTTCCCCACCCTCCCCTCTCTCCCCACCCACTCCCTCTCTCCACACTCCCCCTCCCATACCTACCCGCTCTCTCTCTCTCCACCCCTCCCCACCCTCTCTCCAACCACGTACTCACTGACAGTACCTAACCCACGCCAGCCGTTCCCCACACCCACCCAACTCTGCACCCAAGACCTCCCCCTCTGACTCCGCCCTTGCCCGCCCCGGGCCGAGGCTGGGCGGCGCCCGTATCCCAGCCACTGTCGGATCTGGTGGACATTGGCAGGTTCGCTGTTGTTGGAGGCACACCGGTGCGGAATCCCGGAACTCGGGTGAGTCTCGTCGGCGGAAGAAGCGCGGCCCGGAACCGGCGTGAGCTCAGTCCGGTGGGGTTGGAGTCGGGGTGGATGGGTCGGTGCTGGCACTCTCAGCGCGTCCCTGGGCCGGTACCCAGATTCACAGCTCCCGGCTTCCATTGTGGGGAGGTGCTACCCCCAACTCGTAATGCCCGACTCTCCGTGCAACTCCTGAAACGCAATGTACGCAGGTCCCTCTGTAACTCCCCCACCGCGATGCACTCGGTGCCTTCTCCGTGCATCCCCGCTCTCTCTGAAACCTCCGTCTCCACTGTACCCCCAACTCCTCCGTATCCCAGACCTCTCCATATTTCTGATGCCCTCTCCCATCTTACCCCTGCCCTCCATATCTCTGTCCCCTTTGTACCCTGATCCCTCCATACCCTGATGCCCACTCTACCCTGGATACACAGTGATGACAAGTTCCCAAGTATTGGCGGCATTTCAGTGTTCAACAAGTCACTGGATTTTCTCAGTACTGGAGCTGGTGAGAGTTGTAGCTTAGCTGGTCGTCATTGTGTTGCAGTCAGAATGGCGAAGGACGCGGCGAGAGTTGCTCGGATCGTGAACGAAACGGTGGCGGAGGGCAGGAACTCTTTGGGTAAGTGCCCTGGGATGAAGCTGAGCCCTGGTGGTTTGGGGAATCGGGTTTCCATGCAGCTGCCTCGGATTGAAGTTAACACCGTGGGATGCAGGGACATTCCTCTGGAAGGGGCAGTGTAAGACTATCTATGTTATAATTGCTTTGGCTGCGGCTCAGAGAGAAAGCATGGTTCTACTTATAACTAAACCAGTGTGGCAGATAACACGACTCAGAACCCAGAAGGGCAAAGCAGGAAGAGTATATAGAAATATCGGCGGTGCAGTGATGCAGAAGCTGGTTGCTAGGCAACTCCAGGCTTGTATTTTAACTTTGTACGCTGTAGGCCCAGATGGAGAGCCAGAGTGGTTAGGATCTTAACAATTGGAAAGGACGTGGAACCGCAGGAAATACTGGTCTGAGGCAGGTGACTTGTGCACAGAGAACACAGGGTGACATATTAAGCTGTAACATTTGATTTTCCAATCCTAGTCCCCGTTGTTGGAGAGAAACACATAGTGGGTCCTGATATCTATTGGCAGAAAAGCGGAATTTTGCTCAAAAACCAAAAGTCAAGTTTATTGTCATATGCACAAGTATGTGTATGCACAGGTCCTATGAAAAACTTAATAACAACAGCATCACAGGTACATAGCATTAGAGACACAAGAATAAAAACTAAACATAAATTGTGCAAAATTAGACCAGAACAAACACAACTAGAACAGAAAAATCCCCATTGTACTGCAAAGTGGTCATAGTGTTGCTACACTAGGGTTGTGTAGGTTTGTTTAAAAACAGAATGGTTGAAGGGAAGTGGCTATTCTTGAACCTGGTGTTGTGGGACTCCAAGCTTCTGACCCTTCTGCCTGATGGTAGCTGTGAGAAGATGGCATGGCCCAGGTGGTGGGGACCTTTGATGACAGAAGTTGCCTTCTTGAGGTAGCACCTCATCGAAATACTGCAGATGGAGGGGAGAAATGGCCCATGAGTATTGGGCTGAGTTCAGCACTGTGTCACTTTTTACATTCTTGCATCTTTGAATTGTTGCACCAGACCATAATGCAACCAATCGGGATCCTTTCAACAGTACATCTGTAGTTTATTAGAGTGTTCAGCATGCACTTATAAGGTTATTAGAGTGTTGTTAACCTTCTAAATAAAGTAAAGATGCTGGCGTGCCTTTTTTGTAATTGCATTAGTGTGCTGAGCTCAGGATAAGTCATGTGATATGTTAACACCCAAGAGAGGACATTTAAAGCTGCTGACTCTCTTTATTGCTTATCCTCCAATGTATACTGGCACATGTTTGTCCTCCTTTCCCTTGATGAAATTTGTGATCAGTTCTTTAGTTTTATTGATGCCGAATGCGAGGTTGTTACAGCATCAATCCGGATCACTTTCCGGTAATACTTCTGGAGATGCAGCCACTCGCACTTAGAGGCAACCAAAATCCAGTTGTGCATCCAGCTGTGAAGTTTTCCTTCAGCTGAAAGCCTTTGAATGATCAGCTCTGGTTAAATGGAGAATGGCTGAGAGCATGGCAGCAAGAGGTCATTCTTGGGATTGTGCCAAGCAAGAATTCTGCGACATTGAGAGAAGAAGAGGACTATTAGTCAAAAATAGAGATGGAAAAAGTCAGGACTAATCCGCAGGTTAAAATCCTAAACTAGAGCAAGGCTAATTTTGATTATGGCAGGAACTTGCTAATATTGATTGGAAAAGGCTTTTAGCAGGTAAGGGAACACAGGCAAGTGGGAGGCTTTAAAAAGCCATGTTAGAGTGAAAGGCAATGTTGGCAGGATCCCTGGTTGATGAGGGATATTGAGGCTCTAGTCAGGAGAAAGGAGGCATATTGTCAGGTTCAGGTAACAGTGATGAAGTATGACCCTCGAGTAAAGGAATATAGAGGAGTACATTTAATATTCTATCAGTATATTAAAAACAAAAGGGTAAATGGGGAAGAGAGTAGGACGTCTTAAGGATTAGTGTAATGATGGTTGTGTGGAGCCAGATGAAATTGGTGAGGTCTTGAATGAATACTTACTGTCTGTTTTTAACAAGGAGAAGAATGTAATAGCTAATGGGTTCAGTGATGTTCTGAAGTGTATTGACTTTAAAAAAGAGGAGCTGGTGGTGGTCTTGATACACCTCATAAGGTAAGGTATATCCTCAGATGTTGAGGGATAAAAAGGATGAAATTGCTGAGCCTTGGCAGATATTTTTGTACTTTCATTAGCCACGGGTGAGGTAACAGAAGAAAGCGGATTGTCTGATGTGGACAAGACAGAGAACTATAAACTGGTGATAAAATTGAAGGGTGTAGATAGGCTAGATAGGGGCAGTATTTTTCCCCAGGGTAGGGGAGTCTAAAATTACAGAGCATAGTTTTAAGGTGAGGGTAAATATTTAAAAGACAGAGGATGGTGGGTATGTGGAAGAAATGATAGAGGTGGGTACAATTACAATGTTGAAAAGACATTTAGATGGGTTCAAGGATCAAAAATGTTTAGAAGGATATGGGCCCATGGCAAAGGGTTTCAGGTCAGGTCTGCATGGGTGAGTTTGGCTAGAGAACCTACATCTGTGCTACATCTATCTCCATGAGTATACAGTATATCAAAACGGAACTGGTAAAAATGCCAGTGTGTGCTGTGGCCTTTTGCAAATCGTGACCCTGATCACTGCCTGGCTCTGCATGATTATTTCCAGATTTCTAATGTGCCTAACCTTTATATGTTTATAAGAACAGAATCATTGTCTGCAGTCTGCCCCACAACTACAATCAGTTGGGAACAGAAGATAAACCCTTCATAAAGGATTGCCAGCTTTGCCTTGGATTTTGCTGGGAATTAAAGTGACAACAAATTCAACCCTTGCTCATCCCAAACTACTGCTTGCACTCTATCTCGCAGCAGGTTACAGGTGTGCTTCCTGTCCATTTCTGGGTCCTCTGTAGGATTAGGGTGGAAATCCTTCATTTAAAATTCCTTCTGTGGCTTCCCCCCCTTCTTCCCTCAGAAAAGTGTCCAGGCCCTGCAGGCCTGTATGTAAGGAGCCATTTTTGTCAGATGGCTATAAGCTTGTTGCATAGTTGGGTAAATCGTTGGTAATACAAGTAAAATAAATAATGGCCATATTTGAGGTACTTAATGTAATATTTACAATTTTTATGGAGTTCTTTCTGAAGGAAATCTGATGGAGATGACACTGATTTTCAGCATAACTTGATAAGCTACTAATAGGGCATTGAAGAGAGTGGACAGCAAGAAATACAGTACTGTACAAAAGTCTTGGGCACCTTAGCTATATATATATGTGCCTAAGACTTTTGCACAGTACTGTATTTCTTGTTTATGGTTCAGATGCAATGTTGAAGTTAAGAATATCAAAGATATGGCTATTCCGTAAATTAGTAGAAAAGGAATTCGATGACAATTTGTTACAAGAATATTAGTTAAGGGTAAGTGGGGAATAATCCTTTCCTGATTAATAAATAAGTAACTAGGGAGATAATCATTCACGGGTTCGTGGCTAAGAAAGGGTTTTGAGGGACATGGAGCAAATGCAGGCAAGTAAGACTCGCTCTGATGGACACCTTTGTTCTTCATGGATGTGTTGCAGCAACAGGACTGTTTCCATATTGGATACCTCTGTGACTATGATTATAGGATCTGTGTCAGAAGAATAACTAGATGAGGAGAATTTAGGCACTAACCAGAAACCGCAGGGGAGGTAGAAATAGCTTCTAAAACAAGTAGATTTGTTTTTGAAAAAGAGTAGAAGTAAAAGATTACATGGGTAGCGATAAGAATGGAACTAAGGGATGAGCCCAATCAAAACAAGACTCAGAATAATATGGTAAGTAGCATCCAATCAAAACGAGGATGGAGGGCACTTTGGGTTCATTGGCATCCAGTCAGTGTGAAGGCACGGGGCAATGGCATCCTCTACACTGTGAATTTTTCTGATTCTTTATTTTCCTTCTGACAGCGTACATTTGTTATCTTCATTTTCCCAGACCTGTCGAACTGCAAGCTAACCTCTTTTCCAGTTGCGCTCTTCAAAGTTATGAAGGACGTGCTGGAGAACATTCACTTCATTTCTCTGGAAAACAATGAACTGAAGTCCATCACCGGTGACTTCATGACTAACTTTAACCAGATGCGGGGTAAGGCTTCTCCAGGTTACCTGTGTCTTATAATGATAACTAGAGCATCCAATAGTTGTCACTGAGTAAATTCCCTGTTCCTTCCCTGACAACAGTTACAGCATCATGTCACAAAAAAAATTATACAATGAATGCATTGTTGAAAAGTACAATTCATTACCCCTTTTCTGTTCTGAATTTGGCTATTGCCTAGTTATACATACAATTCTTCAATCTCTTTTGAGCTGGAACATTGGATGCAGAATCAGGAGTAGATCATTCAACCCCTGATACATTCTTTCACATTTGATAAGGTCATTGCTGATCTTTTATCTCAGTTCCACTGCCCTGCCCTCAGTCAAAATACTTCGATTCCCAAAATACTTAAAAATCTATCAATTTGTCCTGATTCCAAATGATCAATAAATCAATTGTTTGGAATCAAATCAAAATCAAATAGAGAGTTCTGAAGATTTACTACCTTTTGCATCAAGAACTTTATTTTCATCTCCATTCTGTAAAGTTGACCATATATTTTGAGGTTATGACATATGATGTATAGACATCTCACATGAGGGAACTATCTTCCCTGTATCTCAGCTGTCAAGCCTTGTAAAAACATTCTATCTGTTTCAATGAGATCATCTCCCATTCTTTCATACTCATGACAGCACAAGCCCATTCTATTTAGTCTCCCCAAAAAGGACAAATGAACCATTCTAGGAATTGGATGAACTGTTGCTTCACTCTAGAACATAGAAGAGTGCAGCACAGGAACAGGCACTTCAGCCCACAATGTTGTGCCAAACTTATTAAACTGGTAACTATAATCACCAGATTCTGCAGATGCTGGAAATCTCGAGCAACACACAAAATGTTGGAGGAATCATCCAATCAGGCAGCATTCATGGAAAGGAACACATAAATATTTGATGCCTTGGTCCAAGAACACAGCCCACCCCCACCACCAGGATGTCCTAATGAAGGGTCATAGCCTGAGATGCTGATCAGTCCACTCGCCTGCATAGATGCTGCCTGACCCACCTAGTTCCTCCAGCATTTTGTGTGTTCCTTAACCTAGTAATTAAATAATTAACCAAACTAATCCCACGATGTCTGCAACTACTCACATAGGTACTTGCCACATCACCAGTTTGGTTAAATTTTTTTTTCCTGTTGACACCTTATTAGCACGGAACCACTAGAGGATATTTGAGACTGAATACCAACATCCCAAGCACAGGATTCCAGTTACTGCTCCGAGATCAAATAACTGTTCAGACCATCAGGACAGTGTCTTTATTTAATTGGATTGACTTTAAAAAGAGTCTCATTTAATTGTGATGGATTCAAAATAATGTGTTAAAAATCGAATTGCATTGTGTGTTTTGTTCCTGAGGTGATCTTACTCCTATGTCCATTATTCTGCTCTCACCTCCAGGAAACTAATAATGGAACACAATGCTGTCTTCTGTAAACATGTGAATGATGGTAGGATGCCCTCCTGCAGGAATTTGTATCACCCTCATAGTTACTAAGAAACTCATCACTCTCTTTCAAACTACTCAGAAGATTGTCCTGTATGCTCGTTGAGTGTCAATGGGGTCACTTTCGTTCTTCTGATTTTGAGAGAATGAAGGTTTAGCTTACTGATATGATGTGCTTCCCATCACGGGAAATAGTCCAGCGAATTTTTGCTCGGTCCCTTCATAGGAAGAATCTTCTTCTTTAGGAGAGACCAGAACTGTACACAGTGCTCCACTCATTGTTTTACTGAGGCCTGATATAACTGTCATAAAATTTATGTACCTTAACACTCAAATTCACTTGTAATAAATTATTTTATAGGAGATTGCATGTTAAAGCCACTGAACCCTACTGTATATCTTGAAATTATTGAATTATACAGCACAGGACGGGGCCCTTTTCCATGCTTATCAATGATAAATCCATTTGCCTTCATCCCTCTAAACTTTTCCTGTCCAAATGCCTTCAAATGTTGGTAATCATTTCTCCCTCTACCACTTCTTCTGGCAGCTCATTCCAGAGAACCACTACCTCTGCTTCAGATCTCCTATAAAGCCTCTGCCCTTAGCTGTAAGCTCCACTGCCTGGGATAAAGAATGACAGTCTATCCCAGCTCATGTGAGTCAAAGATGATCTGGGACGCAGGATGGCTGGCATATATAGGATTCTCTGTGAATGTGGAGCAGTGTATATTGGTGAGATGGGGCACATGGTGGAAACTCGCACCAAAGAGCTTAAGAAGTGTATCTGGGTTGTCCAGAGAAATCAGTGGTAGCAAAACACTGCATTCGTAATGGCCATAGGATTGACTTTGACGACACAAAACTACTGTGCCATGCCAATGGCTTTTAGGACTGCCTGGTGATAAAAGCCATTGAAATAAGACTAGAGAATAAGAATTTTAACAAAGATTAAGCTCTCTCTATAGGTAGGAACTGGAATTCAATTATAAACAAGGTGGGACTAACCAATCAGGAGGGATGGACAATGGGAGTATATATACCATCAGACTGAACATGCTTAAGCATCATTACTGGTGAAGATGTTGGAGTTTGTCATTGATATGTCATTTAAAATTGATACCTGTACCTGGCTGGAAGTCCAAGAAGAGTTTATTGGACTGTCTAAACTATTTATAATTTTATGAACCTCAGTAACCACTATAAAGTCATGCCTCAGCCTGCTATGTTCCAGTGAGAATAAACCCAGCCTATTCAATCTCTCCTTAGAACTACATCGCTCCAGCTAGGAAATATCCTGGTGAATCACTTCTGTTCCCTCTCTATTGCTACTGCATCGTTGCTGGAGTGTGGTGACTAGAATTGTACCCAATACCCCATGTGCAGGCTCATCAAGGTTTTGTTCACCTGTGATGTGACATCCCAACTTTTGTACTCAGTGTCTTGGCTTATAAAGGCAAGCATACTAAGTGCCTTCTTCTCTGCCTTATCCACCTCTGTGACCACTTTTAGGGAACTATGGACTTACACCCCAAGGTTGCATCCCGTTGCTCCTAATGTCCCTCCCATTTACTCAAAATGCAAGAAATTTTTTGTGTTGCCTAAAACTTATTAATTAGAGCCTCTGATCTCATTCATTTATATGAATTACGAACAAAAAGGTACCAGCTCCTGCAGTACACCACTTGTAACAGGCTTCTAGTCAGATAAACACTCATCCACAATGATCTTTGCTTCCTATCACCAATCCAAGTTGGGTCCCACTGTCCCAAGGTTAATGACAGAGAGAAAGGCTTGTTTCTTCTCAGTAAAATGGAGAATGCTGGAAATTATCCACAATTCTTGTGGTATTGAATTGAATTGTCTTTATTACTTACATCCTTCATATAAATGAGGAGTAAAAATCTTTATGTTACGTCTCTGTCTAAATGTGCAATTTATAGTCATTTATAATAAATAGTATGTACAGTTGTGTCAGCATGAGTTAAGCAGTCTGATGGCCTGGTGGAAGAAGCTGTCCCAGAGCCTGTGGTCCTGGCTTTTATGCTGTGGTACCGTTTCTTGGATGGTAGCAGCTGGAACAATTTGTGATTGGGGTGACTCAGTTCCCCGATGATCCGTCGGGCCCTTTTTACACACCTGTCATTGTAAATGTCCTGAATAGTGGGAAGTTCATGTCTACAGATGTGCTGGGCTGTCCACACCACTCTCTGCAGAGTCCTATGATTGAGGGAAGTACAGTTCTCATACTAGGCAGTGATGCAGCCAGTCAGGATGCTCTCAATCGTGCCCCTGTAGAAAGTTCTTAGGATGTGGGGGCCCACACCAAACTTCTTCAACCGTTTGAGGTGAAAGAGGTGCTGTTGTGCCTTTTTCACCACGCAGCCAGTATGTACAGACCACATGAGATCCTTGGTGATGTAGATGCTGAGGAACTTCAAGCTGTTCACTCTCTCAACCCCAGATCCATTGATATCAATAGGGGCTAGCCTATATCCATTCCTCCTGTAGTCCACAACCAGTTCCTTTGTTTTTGTGACATTGAGGTTGTTTTCTTGACACCACTGTGTCAGGGTAATGACTTCTCTGTAGGTTGCCTCATTATTATTTGAGATTATCTCAAATAATAATGAGGCAGTGTAGTGTCATCAGCAAATTTAATTAGCAGATCGGAGCTGTGGATGGCGACACAGTCATGGGTATACAGAGAGTAAAGGAGGGGGCTCAGTACACAGCCCTGAGGGGCACCTGTGTTGAGGATCAGAGGGGCGGAGGCGAGGGAACCCACTCTTACCACCTGCCGGTGATCTGACAGGAAGTCCAGGATCCAGCTACACAAGGCAGAGTGAAGGCCGAAGTTTCTGCGCTTCTTGTCAAGCCTGGATGGAACTATGGTGTTGAATGCAGAACTGTAGTCCAAGAACAGCATTCTCACGTAAGCATCTCTCTTCTCCAGATGTGTAAGAATGGTGTGTAGAGCTGTGGCTATTGTGTCATCTGTTGATCGGTTGTGTCGGTAGGCGAATTGTAGGGGATCCAGTGTGGGTGGTAACATGTTGCAGATGTAGTCTGTGGAGAGAGAGAGAGAGCTGATATCTAAGATCACCGAAACATTAAAATCTGATTCAGTTTTATTACCACAGCCATGCGTCATGTTGGTTTGTGGCAGTAATACAGCGCAAGACATAAAATTATTATAAATTACAAAAATAAATAGTGTAAAAGACAAACAACGAGGTAGTGTTTATGGGAGCTCGAACCATTCAGAAATCTGATGGCAGAGGGGATGAAGCTGTTCTTAAAACATTAAGTATGGGTCTTCAGGACCCTGTACCTCCTCCCTGATGGTAGTGATGAGAAAAGGACATGTACCAAATAGTGCAACACACACAAAATGCTGGAAGAACTCAGCAGGCCAGGCAGCATCTATGGAAAAGCGTACAGTCAATATTTTGGGCTGAGACCCTTCACTAATCCTGCTGAATTGTCTTAGATTTCCAGCATCTGCAGTTTGCACCAGATGGTGATGAATGCCACCATCTTGAAGATGCCCTTGGATGCTGTTGAGTTTGCAAATATTTCAAACATTTTCTAATGAATTTCAGATTTCCAACATCTGCAGTCGTTGGATTTTGGATTTTTTTTTCTTTCCCTGTTTCTCTTACCCTTATTAAACTGGTTTATTTTACCAAATCTTTGTCCTCAGAATTAAATCTTGAAGGCAATTTCCTGAAGCAGCTGCCTGATGAAGTCAAGACTCTGACACACTTGAAAAACATAAATCTTGCAAGAAACAAGTTCTCTAGCTTTCCACACCAGCTAACGGAGCTGACAGCGCTGGAAAATATTAACCTAGAGGCAAACGAGATCACTGGTGAGTGTTGTCAGTCATTTGTTTCAGATGTGGCTGGCAATAGCAAGGCCAGCTTTTTTTGCCCCCAGGAAGGTGGCAGTGAGCTGCCTTCCTGAACTCGTTAACTCTTCTCAGTGAAAGTACGCCCACACTACTGTAGGGTTGACAGTTTCAGAACTTGGAGTCAGCAATGATAATTCAATGACATATACTTTCATGTAGTGAATTTGAAGTAGCGAGAGAAAGAGAGAGAGACATCATTGCAAGATAGGAGCCATTTGAAAAGAACAAGTCTCATTGGGAGTGAGTTTTATTTGAGCCAATTAAAATAAGGGAGGTGTAAGGAGAATTGTTGGAGTGGACCATTGTTAGAGTGGTAGTTTTTAGTAAGCTTTTCTCTGCTCCCCCCCCCCCAGCCATGCTTTGTTTATTTGTACATAGGTTGTGCAATGAGAATGGGTCCAGATTTAGAGGCATGGTCTTTGTGTGAGATGTGGGAACTCTTGGAGACTTCAAGTCTTCCTGATAACCACACCTGCATGTACTGAGCTGCAGCTCTTAGGAAGTGTTAAGGAACTGGAGCTGCAGCTTGATGACCTTTAGCTGATATGGGAGAATGAAAATGAATGATAGAGTAACAGGGAGGTAGTCACCCTTAAGTTGCAGGAGGCAGGTCCCTGGGTGACTGTCAGGAGAGGGAAAGGGAATAGACGGTCAGTGCAGAGTAACCCTGTAACCATCCCCCTCAATAATAAGTATATTGCTTTGAATATTGTTGGGGGGAACAACCTACTGGGGGTAGCCATGGCAATTGGATCTCTGGAATTGAGACTGGTTTTGTGGCTCAGAAGGGAAGGGGGAAGAAGAGGAGTGCTGTAGTGATCGGAGGTTCCATATTTATTGGGGCAGACAGGAAATTTGGTAGACATGAAAATTAAATCCTGATAATATTTTGCCTCCCAGGTCCCAGGGTTAGGGATGTCTCGGAGCAGGTCTACAGCACTATGAAGTGGGAGGGTGAGCAGCTGGATGTCATGGTACATATTGGTACCAATGACATAAGTTGGAAAAGGGAGGAGGTCCTGAAGAGAGAATATGGGGAGTTAGGTAGAAAGCTGAAGAAAAGATTTCCTGCTGTAAGTGAGGGGACCAATATTCTTGTAGGCAGGTTTGCTAGGGCTGTAGGGAGGGTTTAAACTAATTTGGCAAGGGATTGGGAACCGCAGTGATGTGGTTGAGCATGAAGCAGTTGGTAAACAAGTAGATGCAGTGTGTGGTGAGACTGTGAGGAAGGACAGGCAGTGGAGTGAGTTGAAGTACAACACTGGGGCAAAATTGAAAAGGATGATGAATACAGGGCTGAAGGTGTTACATTTGAATGCACACAGTATACAGAATAAGGCAGATGATCTTTTAGCGCAGTTAGAGATTGTAAGTTACGACATTGTGGGCATCACTGAGTAGTGGCTGAAAGAAGATCATAGTTCAGAGCTTAACATCCAAGGATACACATTGTATTGAAAGGATAGACAGTTAGGTGGAGGGGATGGGTGCTTTTCTTGGTAAAAATCAAATCAAATCCTTAAAGAGGTGGCATACGGTACTGTGCAAAGTCTTAGGCTCATATATATAGCTAGGGTGCCTAAGACCTTTGCACAGTATTGTATTTGTCAATGTGGAACGGATTGCGAGTTTGTAAATCTGGCAGGAGTAAAGGATGTTGGAAATGGTGAGGGGTGTGGGACAGATGGCAGAGAAGTGCCGGGGTGGTGGGGGGGGGGGGGGGGGTGGCATGGGTGCAGAAACACCCAGCCTTGAAACACTAGGCAAGGTCATTTGATTCCAAACAATTGGTTTATTGATCATTGTATAATGTTCTTCTGGTGCTCCCAACTGCTTCCCCACTCCCTTCCACTTTTCCCAACCATGACTCCCCTTTCCCCTGCCCCTTTCCCACTCTCAGTCCACAATGGAGACCCATATCAAAATCAGGTTTATCGTCACTCATGTATGTCATGATTTTTTGCGGCAGTGGTAGAGTGCGATACAATTACTACAGCACTGTTCAAAAGTATTAGACACTCTAGCTCTATATATACATGTAAGAATTTTGCACAGTTCTGTAGTATTAAAAGATGCAGAATCCTTGTGGATAGAGTTAAGAAGCTGCAAAGGTTAAAAAGTCCCTGAAGGGTGTTATATACAGCCAGGCCTCCGAATAGTACTGGGAATGTGGGATACAAATTACAATGGAAGATGGAAAAGGCATGTAATGATAGTGATGGGGGTTTCAATATGCATGTATATTGGGGAAATCAGGTTGGTGTTGGATCCCAAGACGGGGAATTTGTAGAATGCCTAAGAGATGGCTTCTGGTTGAGTTCACCAGGGGAAAGGCAATTCCGGATTGGGTGTTGTGTAACGAACCAGATTTGATTAGGGAGTTTAAAGTAAAGGAAGCCTTCAGAGGCAGTGATCATAATTATGATAGAATTCGCACTGCAGTTTGAGACGGAGAAGATAAAATCAGATGTCTCAGTATTACAGTGGAGTAAAGGGAATTATAGAAGCATGAGAGAGGAGCAGGCCACAGTTGATTGGAAGGAACACTAGCAAGGCTGATGGCAGAACAACAATGGCAGGAGTTTCTGGGAGCAATTCAGAAGATGCAGGATTGATACATCTCAAAGAAGTAGTATTCGAAAGGTAGGATGAGGCAACTGGGGCTGAAAAGCCAAAGAAAGCATAAAAGCAAAAGAGGGCATATAATAGAGTAAAATATAGTGGGAAGGAAAGAAAAGATGAAATATGAAGGTAAGCTAGCCGATCATATAAAAGAGGATACGAAAAGTTTTGTTCAGATATATAAAGAGTAAAAATGAGGCGTGAGTAATATTGGACCACAGGAAAATGACACTAAAGAGGTAGTAATGGAGGAAACAGAAATGATAAATGAACTTATTAAGTATTTTGCGTCAGTCTTTGTTGTGGAAGACAACAAAAGTATACCAGAAATTTGAGAGTGTCAGGGGCCAGAAGAGAGTGTAGTTGCTATTACTAAGGGGAAGTGCTTGGGAAGCTGAAAAGTCTGAAGGTAGATAAGTCACTTGGACCAGATGGATGACACTTCAGGATTGAGAAAGAAGTAGCTGAAGAGATTGTGGAGGCATAAGTAGTGAGTTTTCATGAATCACTAAATTGTGGAATGGTTCTGTAGGACTGGAAAATTGCAAATATCACTCCACTCTTTTCGAAGGGATGTTGGCAAAAGACAGGAATACACCACCTAGCCTGACTTCAATGGTTTGGAAGATGTTGGAGTCTGTTATTAAGGATGAAATTCGGGGTACTTGTAGGCACATGATAAAGTTGGCCAAAGTCAGTATGGTTTCCAGAAAGGGAAATCTTGCTTGACAAATCTGTTGGAATTCATTGAGGATAGATAAAGGAGAGTCAGTGGATATTGTTTACTTAGATTTTCAGAAGGCTGTTGACAAGATGTCACACATGAGGCTGCTTAACAAGATAAGAACCCATTTTACTACAGGAAAGATACTAGCATGGATAGAAGATTGACTGACTGGCAGGAGACAAAGCGTGGGACTAAAGAGGGGCTTCTCTGGTTCGCTGCCAGTGACTAGTGGTGTTCCACAGGGATCAGTGTTGGGACCGCTTCCCTTCATAGATGACTATGTTGCAAGGTTTGTGGATGATATGAATATAGGTGGAGGACAAGGTAGTGTTGAGGAAGAAGGGAGTGTGCAGAAGGACCTAGATGGATGAGGAGAATGGGCAAAGAAGTGGCAGATAGTGTAGTGAAGTTTATGGTCGTGCACTTTTGCAGAAGAAATAAAGGCACAGACTATTTTATAAATGGGGAAAATATTCAGAAGTCAGAGGTGCAAGGGTACTTGGGAGTCTTCATGCACAATTCCCTAAAGGTTAACTTGAAGGCTGAGTTGGTGGTAAGGAATGCAAATGTAATGTTAGCATTCATTTTGAGAGGACTAGAATATAAAAGTAAGGATGTAATGCTTATACTTTATAAGGAATTGGTCAGACTGCAGTTGGGGTATTGGGAATAGTTTTGGGCCTCTTATCCCACAAAAGATGTGCGGAGAGGGTTGGAGAGGGTCTAGAGGAAGTTCATGAGAATTATTTTGGGAATGAATGTGTTGATATACAAAGGGTGTTTGATGGCTCTGAGTGTACTTGCTGGAGTTTAGAAGAATGAGGCATTGAATGAATGACTCTTTGAAACCTATTGAATACTGAAAGGCCAAGATGGATGTGGAGAGGAAGTAGTTGGGGAGTATTGGCCCATAGAGCACAGCCTAAGAATAGAAGGCATATCTGTAGAATAGGGACAAGGATGAATGTATTTAGCCAGAGGGTGGTAAATCTGTGGAATTCATTGCCACCAACAGCTGTCCAACCGGGTTCAAGAACAGTTATGACCTCTCAACCAGTAGGCTCTTGAACAAAATGGGACAACTACACTCATTTGAGGACTCTTCTATCTTGTTATTTCACGTGTGTTGTTTATTGCTATTTATTTATATCCGCATTTGCACAGTGTGTTGCCCATTGTTCATGTGTAGTTACTGTTTGACAGATTTGCTAAGTATGCCCGCAGAAAAAGAATCTCAGGGTTGTATGTAGTGACATGTATGTACTCTGATAATAAATTTTACTTTGACTGCGAGGGCCAAGTCACTGGGGACATTTAAAGTTGAGGTTGGCAGGTTCTTGATTAGTAAAGGTGTCAAAGGTTACAGGGAGAAGGCAGGAGAATGGTGAGAGGGATAATAAATCTGGTTTGGTGGAGCAGACTTGATAGACTGTATGGCCTTCTTCGGACCCTCTTATGGTCTTGCTGTTTTTAATAAGCTGCCTCACAAGGTACTATTGATCAAGGTTGGAACACATCGTACTATGTGTTATATACTGATGTGGATTGAGGATTAGTTCATGGATAGAAACTAGAAAGAAGAATAAATGGATCTTTTCTTGGATTGGAAGCTGTATCCAATGGGGTTCATCAGAGACTTCTAACAGATTAGTTAATGAGAATCGTAAGAAATTCCACAAGTCTATTAAGAACAAAAGTAAGTTTCTTACTCAGGGAGTGGTGAGTGCGTGAAATGGGCTGCCGGCAACGGTGGTGGAGGTGGATACGATAGTTTCTTTTAAGAGACATTTAGATAGGTACAAGGAGCTTAGTAAAATAGAGGGCTATAGGTAAGCCTAGTAATTTCTACGGTAGGGACATGTTTGGCACAACTTTGTGGGCCGAAAGGCCCGTATTGTGCTGTAGGTTTTCTATGTTTCTAAAAGGTTAGCCAAGGATCAGTGTGGTTGTCTATGGTGAGGTGGCACCATTGAGAAAGGAAGAGGCTATAAGATAAGCTAGACACACCTGGATAAGAGCAAAAGGCAGCACAATGATACAGTTAGTAATGCTCTTGCTTCATAGCCCCAGAAATGTTGTTCAGTCCTGACCTCAGGTGCCATCTGTGTGAAGTCTGCACATTTTCCTGTGACCATGTGGGTTTATTCCCACACCCCAAAGACATGGGCTGACATGCTAACTGGTTGCTGTGAAATGCCCCTACACAAGCCACGTTGTGGAATCTAGGGGCAAGCTGAAGCAAATATGGAGAGAATAAGATTGGTTAAGGGTAGAATTAGTGTAAAAGTGGATGTTTGTTGATCAGTAAGGATTTGCTTGGTGAAGGGTCAGTTTTCACACTGCATCTCTCATTCTAATTCTGTGTGACTCCTCAGGCTGCTTCCCCCTCAAGTTGTAATGTGTCATTTCTGGTTTATAAACTGTGTGAGGAAACGAGGAACATTGATGATGAGCTTTGCTGTTAGTATTCTAAGCAATTTAACTTGCCAAAGAACAGAAAATGCTGGTAACACTCAGCAGGTCGGGCAGCATCCGTGATTAGTGAAACAGAGGTAATGCTTCAGGGCAACAACCCTTCATCACAACTGGAATGTGAGGAAACAAGTTGGTTTGAAGATGCAGGGAGGGTGCTGAAGGGTTGGATAGGACAAAGGTTTCCAGAGAATAAACCTTTCCACATATGTTGCCTGGCTTGCTGATTACTCCACACCTTTAAACTTTTATTTCAGCTTTTAAGCATCTGCAGGTTTTTGATCGGTGAATAACAGTTTATACAATGCTTAACCAGCACAGAAACAGTAAATAGGAACATGATAAAAAACACGAAATGCTGGCAGAACTCAGCAGGCCAGACAGCATCTATGGGAGGAGGTAATAATGACGTTTTGGGCCGAAACCCTTCATCAGGAGGGACATGAATAGGCCGTTCAGCACTTGAAGCCTGCTTGACCATTCGGTACTATCTTAGCTGATTATTTATTTGAAAACCACAATCCCAATCTCTAGTGCACATTAGCAGACTTGCATATATGAGTAATATACACATATCTGAGTTATAGACTGAAGTCCCAGTTTGTCCACAGAGAAGTGACTTGACCCCTAGTCTCTGCTCCTGCCATCCTTTCTGAGTTGGTAACAAAACATTTTACAAAGCAGACGTTTCAAGCTACTAGTGTCTGGCATTTGGACCCGGTTTTATCCTGGTAAGTGCCATGGAGCTGTCCAGGAGGCTGAAAACTTGTAGAGGAAAGAGAGAAAGTGTGTATCCTTCTCTCTCTTCTGGAGTTGAAGGAATACCTGCTGGTGATCAATGTAGAATTGTCAGTTTTCTCTCCTGGCATTCCGTGAAGCTCTTTGGGATTTTAATGCTGAATTCCAAATACATCTTTCCTTCGAACACTGAACTGTGATATATTACATTAATGAAATGTGGGAATTGTGTTTTGCACAGCAAGATCAAACTTGCAGCAGCAAATTAAATAATCAATGTACATTATTAGTGGTGAGGGAGAAATAGTGGATTTGGATTGTTCAAGTTTATTGCATATTATAGTAAAATGATTTTTTTTTGTTTTTTTCAGAGATGCCACTTGAGACCCTCAACTCTATGCCTTCCCTCAAGTTGCTAAATATGAAATTAAACCCTCTGAACAAAGAAACCCTAGCAGTTGAACAAATGGAATTTAAATTTGAATTGCTGGTAACAGTTGAATAGCTAATGTGGATTAGAATCAGAACTTTGATGTTTGAAGTGAACGTTGCCATGTGCCACGCAACTGCTCTCTCTTCGTAACTACGGCACCTCCCCAGGATTTAGATTACGTGTGGCTAAATTTGTTATTGGTGTGTGGAGACCCACTGGTGATCATCTGACAATGAAAAAAACGTGAAATATTGTTTACAAACAAGAGAAAATCTGCAGATGCTGGAAATCCAAGCTACATGCACACAAAATGCTGGAGGAACTCAGCAGGCCAGGCAACATCTATGGAGAAGAGCATAGTCGACGTTGCTCATCAGGGTTGGAGAAAAGACGAGGAGTCATAATAAGAAGGTGGAGGGAGGGGAGGAAGGAACACAAGGTGATAGATGAAACCGGAAAGGTGGGGGGGGGGGGGTAGAGGGGTGAAGTAAAGCTGGGAAGTTGAAAGAGATACAGAACCAGAGAAGGCGGAATTTGATAGAAGAGGACAGAAGGCCATGGAAGAAAGAAACGGAAGGATCACCAAAGGGAGTTGATGGGCAAGTAAGCAGATACAGTGAGAGGGAAAAAATGCAAATGGGGAATGTTGAAGGAGAGGAGGGCAATTACGGGAAGTTCCAGAAATTGATTTTCATGCCATAAAGTTGGAGGCTACCCAGATGGAATACAGGGTGTTGCTCCTCCAACCTGAGTGTGGCATCAAAGATGCTGCCTGGCCCACTGAGTTCCTCCAGCACTTTGTGTGTGTGTCTGAATTGTTGTTTCTTCAGATTAACAATGAAATGTACAATGATTGTGCTGAATTCTGAGTTTTAGTGTGACATATGAGATGTTTTTCCCTTAGAGGCAAAGCAATTATATTGATAACTGTTTGGACTTATAACTGACACAGAGCCTCAAGACAAAACATCAATATTTTGTTCCACTCCATAAATGCTGTCTGATCTGCTGAGTTCCTTCAGCACTTTATCTGCAGAATATCTTGTGTTTGGATTTGTAAGTGACAAGATTAAAACATATTTGGAATATATATTATATGCAATTGAGCAGCAAATATATAAATTGCAGAGAAAATCTGTTTTTTATTTGGTAAACTTTTGGTTATCACCCTGTGAAATCTTTCACTGAAGAACTTCCACTTGAAGTGCATCGCCCATGAGCTGGAGTGTATTTTTGAAGTAGTGTTGCCTAGCTGATTAAAAGTAATTGCATGATTGCATTGAATGATTTACAATTTGAATTAAAAGAACTGTTGTGTTTGATTCTTATAAAGTTCTCGTTATGCCCACTGATACACCAGCGATGAATGAATGTACAGTGGTGCCCTCTGCAACAGTGTTCTTGTCCTACAAATTTTGAAGCACTGACCTTAATCAGTCAGGGCACTGAATATAGAAGCTGGGAAGTCATGATGTGGTTGTGCAGGACATTGGTGAGATTGGAATTGGTGTACTGTGTTCAGTTATGGTCACCATGCTATAGGAAAGATGTAACTGGAAAGAGTGAAGAAAAGATAACAAGGATGTTGTCATAACTCAATGCCTTAGATATACAGAGAGGCTGTACAGGCTGGGACTTTTTCCTTCTCTCCAAGGAAAAAGAGATGACTTTATGGAAGTGTTCAAAATCATTACATGCTGCACTGAGGTAGAACAAGGTACAATAATCATACAATGCAGAATAAAGTGCCAAGTCTACAAAGTGCAGAGCAGGGAAACAATAAGGTGCAAGATGATTATGAGGTCAAGAGTCCATCTTACTGTACTGGAGAACCATTCAATAGTTTTTTTTAACAGTGGTCTATTGTGAGATTTGTGGTATGTGCTTTCAGGCTTTTGTATCTTCTGGTCAATGGAAGAGGGGAGAAGAAAGTGGGAAAGATCTAATAGGACCTGAAGGGCAGGTTTGTTTCACACAGGTGGTATGTGCTGTGTGTGGAATGAGCTGCCAGAGAAGTGGTTGATGCAGGTACAATAACATTTTTTAAAAAATTTGGATTAGAGTAGAGCAGTAAGTCATGGATGAAACATTGACAAATAGGATTGGCTTGACTGGTCCGTCTTGGTCAGCGTGGACCATTTGGCCTGAAGGTCCTGTTTCCAAGCTCTTTGTCATACTGGAATGTATGATATATAGTATCAAACAGTAATGTGCAAAAGTCATAGAAAACTACAGCACAGAAACAGGCCCTTTGTCCCATCTAGTCTGTGCCAAACCATTTAAACTGCCTCGTCCCATCGACCTGCACCCAGACCATAGCACTCCATACCCATCCCAACCATGTACCTATCAAAACTTCTCTTAAACGTTGAAATCAAAACTGCACACACCACTTGCACTAGCAGCTCATTCCACACTCTCACCACCCTCTGGATGAAGAAGTTTCCCCTCATGTTCCCCTTAACCATTTCACCTTTCACTCTTAACCCATTGTCTCTCTTTGTAGGCTCACCCAACCTCAGTGGAAAAAGCCTGTTTGTATTTACCCTATCTATACCCCTCATAATTTTGTATATCTTTGTCAAATTTCCTCTCAATCTTGTATGTTCCAAGAAATAAGATTCTAACCTATTCAATCTTTCCTTGTAACTCAGGTCCTCCAGTCCCAGCAACATCCTTGTGAATTTTTTCTGTAGTCTTTCATCCTTATTTACATCTTTCCTGTAGGTAGGTGACCAAAACTGCACACAATACTCCAAACTGCAGAGGAGATTCCACAGGCCAAATGGCCTAATTCTGCTCCTATATCTTATGGTCTTAAGCCTCACCAACATCTGAAACAACTTCAACATAACATCCCACCTTCTGTACTTAATACACTGATTTATGAAGGCCAAGGTGCCAGGAGTTTTCTTTACAACCCTATCTACTTGTGACACCACTTCCAATGAATTATGGACGTGTATTCCCAGATCCCTTTGTTTTACCGCTCACTGTCCAACCTAACCTGGTCGGTCCTCCCAAAGTGCAACACTTGTCTGCATTAAATTCCAACTGTCATTTTTCAGCTGGTGCAGATCCTGCTGCAAGCTTTGATAGTTTTCCTCCCTGTCCACTACACCCCCAGTCTTGGTGTCTGTAAATTTGTGAATTTGGTTTATCCAGATTGTTGATATAGATGCAAACAACAATGGACCCAGCATCAATCCCTGCGGATCTCCATTAGTACAAGCCTCCAGTCAGAAGGCTTCTCCCACAAAGCCAATGTCTAATTTACTACATTATTTGAATACCAAGTGACTGAACCTTCTTGACCAACTTCCCATGCAGGATCTTGTCAAATGTCTTGCTGAAGCCCATGTATACAACATCAACTGCCTTACTTTCATCAACTTTCCTGGTAACTTCCACGAAAAACTCTGTTTGGTTATACACAACCTGCAATGCACAAAGCCACTATCACTAATCAATCCCTGTCTATCCAATTATGCATATATACGGTTCCTTAGAGTATCTTTCGATAACATTCCCACTACTGATGTCAGGCTCACCAGCCTATAATTTCCTGGTTTATTCTTAGAGCCATTCTTAAACAGCAGAACAACATTAGTTATCCTCTAATCCTCCGTTACCTCACCTGTCACTAAGGATGATTTAAAGATTTCTGCCATGACACCTGCAATTTCTACACATGCATCCCACAGGGTTTGAGGGAACACCTTGTCAGGCCCTGGCAATTTGTCCACCCTGATTTGCCTCAAGACAGCAAATATCTCCTCCTTTGTAGTCTGTATAGTGTCAATGATCATCTTGCTGTGACCATCTCCTGAGTAAATATAAATGCAAAACTCATTTAAGATCTCCCCCATCTCCTTTGGCTCCACACATAGATTACCATTCTGATCTTACAGAGGTCCAATTTTGTCCCTTGCCTCCCTTTACTCTTAACACATTTATAGAAGCCCTTAGGATTCTCCTTCACCTTGTCTGCTACAGCAACCTCATCCTTCTTTTAGCCACCCAGACTTCATTTTAAGTGTTCTCTTGCATTTCTTATATCCTTATGTATGTCATTTGTTCCTACCTGCTATGCACCCCTTTTATTTTCTTATCCAGGGCCTCCATATCTCTCGAAAATCAAGTTCCCTAAACCTATTGTCATTGATTTTTATTCTGACAGGCACATACAAGCTTTGTACTCCCAAAGTTTTATTTTTGAAGGCCTCCCACTTACCAAGTAAACCTTTGCCAGAAAATGGCACTTGCCAGATCCTTTCTGATACCATCAAAATTGGCCTTTCTCCAATTTAGAATCTCAGCCTGCCAACTAGACCCATCTTTTTCCATATTCACTTTAATGGATCAATAGGTACAAAGTCTTCCCCTACACACCCTTCTGTCACCTGCCCTCTCCCATTCTCTAATAGATCAAGTATTGGATACTTTCCAAGTCACCTTAAAGTCACTTTTAAGTAAAAGTTAAAAGTCACCTACTATCATAAACTTATGTTTCTTGCAACAGGCTGCAATCTCTTTACAAGTTTGTTCTAAATCCTGCGGACTGTTGGGTAGTCTGTAATATAGCCCCATTAATGTGGTCATGCTTTCCTTATTCCTCAATTTCACCCATAAATCCTCAACTAGATGAGTTCTCCAGTCTGTCCTGGCTGAGTACTGTGTTACATTTTCCCTACCACCCCTCTCCCATTAATCCCTCCTGCTCTATCGTGTCTAAAACAGAACCCCAAAATATTGAGCTGCTGGTCTTGACCCTCCTTCAACTGTCTCCCTAATGGCTACAATATCATAATTCCATGTGTTGATCCATGCTCTGAGCTCATCTGCCTTTCCTACAATACTTCTTGTGTTTAAGTATATGCTGCTCAGAACATTAGCTCCACCATGCTCAACCTTTTGTTTCCTTACTTTGTCAGACACCTTAACAATATGTGCCTCCACAACCACTCTAGTATCTGTTCTGGCACTTTGGTTCACACTCCCCTGCAACTTTAGTTTAAACCTCCCCATACAATACTGTACTAGCTCAATGATCTGAAAATCTCCCTCCTACACCAACTCCTTACCCTCATGTTGAACTGTGTGGTCTTCTTATTTACGGCCTGACTAACAGGTGGCATGGTTCACAATACTGAGATCAAAAACCTGGAGGTCCTGTCCTTAAACTTAGCACCCAAGTCCCTGAACTAACTTTGCAGAACCTTACCCCCTTCCTACCTATGTTATGGCTATGACCTCTGGCTGCACATCCTCCCACTAAGAAACCCTGAAGTCTCGATCTGAGATGTCCCGGACCCTGTTTTCCATAAGGCAACCTACCATCTGGGAATCTCATTCTCATCCACAGAACCTCCTTTCTATTCCCATAGAACATTACAACACAGAAACAGGCCTTTTGGCCCTTCTTGGCTGTGCTGAATCATTTTTTTGCCTAGTCACACTGACCTGCACCTGGACCATATCCTTCCATACACCTCTCATCCATGTACCTGTCCAAGTTTTTCTTAAATGTTAAACGTGAGCCCACATTTACTTCATCTGGCAGCTCATTCCACACTCCCACCACTCTCTGTGTGAAGAAGACCCTCCCCCCATGTTCCCTTTAAACTTTTCCTTTTTCACCCTTAACCCATGTCCTCTGGTTTTTTTCTCTCCTAGCCTCAGTGGAAAAAGACTGCTTGCATTCACTCTATCTATACCCATCATAATTTGATACACCTGTATCAGATCTCCCCTCATCCTTCTACGCTCCAGGGAATAGAGTCCTAACCTATTCAACCTTACTCTGTAACTCAGTTTCTGAAGTCCCGGCAACATCCTTGTAAACCTTCTCTGCACTCTTTCAACCTTATTAATATCCTTCCTGTAATTTGGTGATCAAAACGGCACACAATACTCCAAAATTTGGCCTCACCAATGCCTTATAAAACCTTACCATAACATTCCAACTCTTATACTCAATACTTTGATTTATAAAGGCCAATGTACCAAAAGCTCTCTTTACAACCCTATCTACTGGTGATGCCACTTTTAGGGAATTTTGTATCTGTATTCCCAGATCCCTCTGTTCTACTGCACTCATCAGTGCCTGACCATTTACCTTGTATGTTCCACCTTGGTTTGACCTTCCAAAGTGCAATACCTCACACTTGTCTGTATTAAACTCCATCGGCCATTTTTCAGCCCATTTTTCTAGCTGGTCCGATTCCCTCTGCAAGCTTTGAAAACCTTCCTCACTGTCCACTACACCTCCAATCTTTGTATCATCAGCAATTTTGCTGATCCAATTTACCACATTATCATCCAGATCATTAATATAGATGACAAATAACAATGGACCCAGCACTAATCCCTGTGGCACACCACTAGTCACAGTCCTTCACTCAGAGAAGCAATCCTCCACTACCACTCTCTGACTTCTCCCATTGAGCCAATGTCTAATCCAATTTACTACCTCACCATGTATACCTAGCGACTGAATCTTTCTAACTAACCTCCCATGCGGGACCTTGTCAAAGGCCTTACTGAAGTCCACGTAGACAACATCCACTGCCTTCCCTTCATCCACTTTCCTTGTAACCTCCTCAAAAACTCTAATATGTTTGTTAGTCATGACTTACCACGCACAAAGCCATGTCGACTCTCCCTAATAAGTCCGTGTCTATCTAAAGACTTATAGATCCTATCTCTTAGTACTCCTTCCAATAATTTACGTACTACTGATGTCAAACTTACCGGCCTATAATTTCCCGAATTACTTTTAGAGCCTTATTTAAACAACAGAACAACATGAGCTATCCTCCAATCCTCTGGCACCTCACCCGTAGATACCGACACTTTAAATATATCTGCCAGGGCCCCTGCAATTTCATCACTAGTCTCCTTCAAGGTCCGAGAGCATACCCTGTCAGGTCCTGGGGATTTATCTTCTCTGATTTGCCTCAAGATAGCAATCACCTCCTCCTCTTCAATCTGTATAAGTTCCATGACCTCACTACTTGTTCGCCTTACTTCCATTGACTCCATGCCAATTTCCTTCATAAATACAGATGCAAAAAACCCATTTAAAATCTCCCCCATTTCTTTTAGTTCCATACATAGCTGACCACTCTGATCTTCAAGAGGACCAATTTTATCCTTTTGCTCTTAATATACCTGTAGAAGCTCTTTGGATTATCCTTCACCTTGACTGCCAAAGCAGCCTCATGTCTTCTTTTAGCCCTCCTGATTTCTTAAATTTTTTTTGCACTTTTGGTACTCCTCAAGCACCTTCTTTGCTCCGTTTCCTATACATGTCATACATCTCTCTTTTCTTCAGGAGCAGGGAGGTTCTACTGCAGTTGTACAAGGCCTTGGTGAGACCGCACCTAGAGCATTGTGTGCAGTTTTGGTCCCCTAATCTGAGGAAAGACATTCTTGCCATAGAGGAGTACAAAGAAGGTTCACCAGATTGATTCCTGGGATGGCAGGACTTTCATATGAAAAAAGACTGGATCGACTAGGCTTATACTCACTAGAATTTAGAAGATTGAGGGGGGATCTTATTGAAAAGTATAAAATTCCGAAGGGATTGGACAGGCTAGATACAGGAAGATTGTTTCCGATGTTTGGGAAGTCCAGAACAAGGGGTCACAGTTTAAGGATAAAGGACTGAGATGAGGAAAAACTTCTTTACCCAGAGAGTGGTGAATCTGTGGAATTCTCTGCCACAGGAAACAGTTGAGGCCGGTTCATTGGCTATATTTAAGAGGAAGTTAGATATGGCACTTGTGGCTAAAGGGATCAGGGGGTATGGAGAGAAAGCAGGTACAGGATTCTGAGTTGGATGATCAGCCATGATCATACTGAATGGTGGTGCAGGCTCGAAGGGCCGACTGGCCTACTCCTGCACCTATTTTCTTTGTTTTTATGTTTCTTTATCAGAGTTCCAATATCCTTTGAGAACCAAGGTTCCTTATTCTTATTCACTTTGCCTTTAATCCTGACAGGAACATACAAACTCTGCACTCTCAAAATTTCTCCTTTGAAGGCCTCCCACTTACCAATCACATCCTTGCCAGAGAACAATCTGTCCCAATCCACGCTTTTTAGATCCTTTCTCATTTCTTCAAATTTGGCCTTTTTCCAGTTTAGAACTTCAACCCGAGGACCAAATCTATCTTTATCCATGATCAAGTTGAAACTAATGGTGTTATGATCACTGGAACCAATGTGTTCCCCTATACTCACTTCCGTCACCCGTCCTAACTCATTTCCTAATAGGAGATCTAATATTGCATCCTCTCTAGTCAGTACCTCTATATATTGATTTAGAACACTTTCCTGAACAGATTTTACAAATTCTAACCCATCTAGACCTTTAACAGTATGGGAGTCCCAATCACTATGTGGATAATTAAAATCCCCTACTATCACAACTTTATGTTTTCTGCAGTTGTCTGCTATCTCTTTGCAGATTTGCTCCTCCAATTCTCGCTGACTATTGGGTGGTCTATAATGCAACCACATTAATGTGGTCATACCTTTCCTGTTTCTCAGCTCCACCCATATGACCTCAGTAGACAAGCCCTCTAATCTGTCCTGCCTGAGCACTGCTGTAACATTTTCCCTGACTAGCAATGCCAACTCCCGCACCCTTCATCCCTCTGCCTCTATCATGTCTGAAACATCAGAACCCTGGAACATTAAGCTGCCAGTCCTGTCCCTCCTGTGGCCAAGTTTCACTAATGGCTATAGTGTTGTAATTCCATGTGTCAATCCACACCCTCAGCTCGACAGCTTTCCTCACAATACTCCTCGCATTGAAATAGACACACATCAGGAGATTATTACCACCACACACAACCCTTCTATTTGTGCCTTTGCATGAACTTCTAACATTATTTATTTTCAACCCCTGCTCCACTATCTGCTCTGGCACTCTGGTTCCAATCCCCCTGCAAATCTAATTTAAACCCTCCCCAATTGGACTAACAAACCTCCCTGCAAGGATATTGGTTCCCCTGTAGTTCAGGTAACCCGTCTGTCTTGTACAGGTCCCACCTATGATCCTGAAATCTGAAACCCTGCCCCCACAGCAGTTCCTCAGCCACGTGTTCATCCGCCAGAGCATCCTATTCTTACCCTCACTGGTACGTGGCACAGGTAGCAATCCTGAGATTACCACCCTCGAGGTCCTGCTTTTTAACTTTCTACCAAGCTCTGTATACTCTTCAGGATCTCCTCACTCTTTCTTCCTACGTCATTGGTACCGATGTGTACCATGACATCTGTCTGATCACCCTCCCATTTCAGAATGCTGTGCATGCGACCAGAGACATCCCTGACCCTGACACCCGGGAGGCAACAAGCCATCTGGGAGTCTCTGCCACGACTACAGAACCTCCTCTAACTATCGAGTCCCCTATCACTACCACTCTCCTCTTCCTTCTGCACTGCAGAACAGACTCAGTGCCAGAGATCCGGCTGCCGCAGCTTGTCCCAAGTAAATCATTCCCCCCCCCCCGCCCCCAACAGTATCCAAATAGGTATACTTGTTGAGGGGAATGGCCACAGGGGAAACCTGCCCTGCCTGCCCTTTCCCCTTCCCTTGCCTGACGGTAACCCAATTATCTGTGCCCTGCTCCTTTGGTGTAGCTACCTCCCTGAAACTACTATCTATAAACTCCTCATTCTCCTGAATGATCTGCTATCAAATCCCCTATCACCATAGCTTTCCTCTTCTCCCCTCTTCCCTTCTGAGCCACAGAGCCAGACTCAGTGTCAGAGACCTGACTGCTGTTACTTTCTTAAACACCCTAGATTTTTTACTGTGGTTTCAGATGGTATGGCCTCCACAGAGCCCTGATCTCAACACCATTACCTGAAGAGACAAAAGCAAGTGAGACAACTAAAGTCTACAGAAGAACTGTGGCAAGTTCTCCAAGATGCTTGAAACAACCTACTGACTGAATTTCTTATAAAACTGCACGACAGCATACCTAAAAGAATTAACGTAATTTTAAAGGCAAAGTGTGGTCTCATCAAATACTGATTTGATTCAGTGGGGTTTTTCTTTGCTGTTGCTGCGTTTCATAGTAATTGTTTATAGCTGGAAACTTTTCCTTTCAATATTTTTGTAAGCATCTTCACTTTACAGAATTTTTTTACATATGCGTAAGACTTTTGTATATATTGTATTGTGTAAGTAGTATACATATTGATCGTATAAGCATACTAATCAAGTACAAGTTCAAGATTATTGACATTCATACAGCTAAATTAAACAATGTACCTCTGGTACCAAGGTGCAAAACATAATACAAATTTCACAAATAGCACATAAATAATATTAACAGATAAAAATATGTTCCGTAGATGTACGAGTTGATATAAAGTTCATATACAACATATAGCTAAATATACAACAGTAAAATGCTACTGGCACTGTCATAAATAATGTGTGTTGGGTGGTAGCAGGGTGTTCAGAAGACTGCTAGTTTGCCTGATAACAATACTCCTTTGGGCGGTCTTTTGGTGCAAAGATGACTTGCTTTTTCTTTAGTTCTGTGGATGAAACCTATATGAGGCCAGAGGTGCTTGACAGAGTGGTCGGGTCATTTCCAACTGATGCTCTCTTTCTGCCATTAACTGAGCATATCTGTGTACTCTGAATGCATGTACACAAGGTTTCCAGTGCCATCTGAATGCTGCTTTCCTACTTTGGTCATGGCCAGGGATCCTCAGGAGTTAATGGTAGGGTTATGCTTTCTCAAGCAGGCTTTGGAAAATTTTTCAAATCTTTCCTGTCAATCAAATTATATTTAGCCATTTCTAAGAGCTCAGAGTAAAATATCTGTTTTGGGAGTCTGGGGTCGAGCATAGAATCAATCTAGCTTTCCCGATTGAACCAGCTAAGTATAATTAGGGTCCTCCACCCATGCTTCTGAAGTTACCTATCAGATTTGTCTCCTTTCTTGAAGATGGGCATGATGAAGGCATATTTAAGGTACTTGGAATGACGCCCCTCTTCTCAGATATGGGATAGTGTATTTATAACTGAGGTCCCTCTTCACAACACTTCAGAATTTTATCAGGGATATTTTCTGCTCCTGAGTCTTATTTAATGGGCAGTGACCAACACTGTCTTTGTTAAGTTCATAAAGAGATTCTGCAGATGCTGGAAATCATGAGGACCAAGCACAAAATGCTGGAGGAACTCAGGAGGTCAGGCAGCATCTATAAACATTACTCTCTATAGATGCTGCCTAATTTACTAAGTACCTCCAGTATTTTGTGTTTGATGTTGTTCATTTGTTGTCAGTGAGATGGGCTCTTGGGTGTTTGGGCAAAAACTGTATGTGCTGAAGATTCTGTATGTGTGAAGGTTTCATTGAGTATTGAGCCTTTTGTTTACTCCCTATCTGCTCTTTAAGTCACAAGTTATTTCTTGGATGTAAACCTTCTAGTTGTTTTAGAGATGTTTCTTTTTCCTTGAGATGTAGCTGAGCATGGAAAATGCCTGAAGAAGTGTTTTAGACAATAATCAATGCAAGGGTCATTGGTACATGTCATAGCATGGGTAATGGGATATCATTATGATTCCTTACTCAAGCATGATGGAATCGAATTGGTACCAATGCCTTGAGTTGGGTCTTCACCTTGAGATCTTGTGCGGGTATCTGTTTTGTCAAGACCTGTACTGCAAGCGTGTTGTCAGAATTCTGTTGAGAGTTCTCCTTCCTTGCTGATCATGCCTTGATGGAGAACAGTATCTTGTTTAAACCTCAGTACTGAAATTGTCCAGAGGATTGATTTGATTACCTATGTTCTATGATTACCTCTAGAATGAGGCCAAGGATTCTTCAAGCCTGTCAAGTTCTCTTTGACTAAATCTATATCTTCCAAGGGTAAGGTATAAGGGCTACTGATGACTGAGGAATGCCAGCTCTTGTATTAGTGTGAGGGTCATGAGATATTCACTTTACCCCAAAGGAGTGATGCTGAGACCATGAACTAGCTCACTCTGTCATCAAAACATGCCCCATCAAGATAGAGTTCCAGAAAGTGTGCCCACTACATTTTTATTTAATCAGATGAGGTTTAACATCACTGGCATATGTTGTGAAATTAGTTGTTTGTGGCAGCAGAACAGTGTCATACATAAAAAACTATAAATTACAATAAGTATATACATATAAAAGTTACATTAGATAAGTAGTGCAAAGAGAGAGAGAAAACTGAGGTGGTGTTCATGGTCTGCTCAGACATCCGATGGCAGAAGGAAAGAAGCTGTTCCTGAAACATTGAGCATGTGTCTCCAGGCTCCTGTACCTCCCCTTAATATTAACAATGAGAAGACAGCATTTCCTGGGTGATAGGGGACCTTAATGATGGATGCCACATTTTTGAGGCTTCACCTTTTGAAGATATCCTCGATGTTGGGGAGGCTAGTGCCCATGATGGAGCTGGCTGAGTTTACAACCTTCTGCAGCTTTCTTCCAATCCAGTGCAGTAACCCCTCCATACCAGACGAACATGTAACCAGTTAAAATACTATCCACAGGATGTGTAGAAATTTCCAAGTGTCTTTGAGGAGTGACACACCAGTTCTCCTCAAACTCCCAATGAAATATAGCCATTGTTGTGCCTTATTTGTAATTGCAACAATATGTTGACACCCAGGAACTTGAAACTGTTCACGCTTTCCACCTCTGATTCCTTGATGAGGACTGGTGTGTGTTCCCTCAACTTCCCCTTCCTGAAGTTCACAATCAATTCCTTGGTCTTACTGATGTTGAGTGCAAAGTTGTTGTTGCAACACCACTCAACTAGCTGATCTATCTTGCTCCTGTATGCCTCCTGTCATCATCTGAAGTTCTTCCAACTATAGACGTATCATTGGCAAATTTATAGATGCCATTTATGCTGTGCCATGCCACACAGTTGTGGATGTAGAGAGAGTAGAGCAGTGGGTGAAGCATGAATCCTTGAGTTGTGCCAGTGTTGATTGTCATCAAGGAGGAGATGTGACTTCCAATCCACACTGTGGTCTCTCAGTGAGGAGGTGAAGGATCCAGTTGCAGCGGGAGGTACACAAGCTAAGTTCTGGAGCTTGTTGATTAGAAATGAGCGGTTGTCAATAAACAGCAGCCTGATATAGGTATTACTAATGTTTTGGTGATCCGAAGCTGAGAGGAGAGCTCGTGGGGATTGTAAGCTGTCCATCTCCTGCCCATCATGTCACATCCATGTCTAGTTCACAGCCTATTCCCTTCACCTCTGTTACCTTTGATCTTCCACATCCCTGAATCTCTCCATGAGTATTCAACCACTCTCTGTTTTAGATTAGCTGCCAGATGTTAAGTTCTGGAAACGAAACTTACCCAAGGGGTTGTCCAAAATGGTCTGTTGACATTTGTCCTGTGTGTATATACAGAGTAACATGGCAACAGGGACCATCTTGCTGGCCCAAAGTATCTGAGATTAAAGTGTCACTATTGCTTGTAGGATTGGCCCTGGAAGGCTGCCCCAGGATGCCTTGAAAGTTTTGCCTGTCCCCAGTTATAGAGAACACAGAACATTACAGCACAGGCTTTTCGGCCCACGATGTACTGCCGAAGTTTTAACCCACTCTAAGATCAATATCACACACACACACATATACTTAAGAATTTTGCACAGAACTGTATTTATAATTTAAAAACATTAAACATTCTGCAGTCTCCAGAGAGACATGTAGACTGGATTGAGAAGCAAGTAGAACCAGTAGAACAAACAGTTCCCAAACAATCAGTAAGTTTAGGACAATGAAAACATGCCCTGGATTTGCTTCCATCTCAATGGGGAGATGCCAATAAATCCATTCTTAAATCCAGTATTTACCAGCAAAATCAGCCATTGACAATGAAGAAGTTGCAGGAACTCTGAAATCGAAACAACGATAGTTGGTAATACTATAGTAGGCACTCAGCTGTGTAGAGAGAGAGAGAGAGAGCAATTTTGTTTCAGGTTCAGGACCTTTCCTTTGTCAGCATTCTCTGTTTCTAAATTAAGCCACTGTCATTCACAAGCGGCAAAGGACAGCAGAGTTATGCAGAAGGTAGAGCTCAACAACCCACGTTCAGCAAAGTCCGCCAGTGCTAACCACGTGAGGACCATGTTCTCCATGTGTCTCTGTGGGTTTCCCCTGGGTGCTCCAGCTCCTCCCACTTTCCAAAAAAAACATGTTGTTGGGTAGGTTGTCTGCTGTAATTACTCCATACATATAGTGGTGGAAGAAATAATGGAGGATTGGTGGGCATGTGAGAGAGAAAAGGTTACTGGGAAATAAATGGAGAATGTTTGCTCTGTGCTGGTAAGGCTTTGAAGGGCCAAATGGTTGCATTCCATGTCATAAGATGAAAACAGAGACACAAGATACTGCAGATGCTGGCATCTGGATCAACACACAAGGCACTGGAGGAACTCAATGAAACAAGCAGTATCACTGGAGGAAGATGCACAATTGTCATTTTGAGCCAAGAACCTTCATTCGGACTGACCTGATATGAAAGTTCCCCAACAGGTACTAATTCTTGCAGGGGATAGACATGAGAACTCAGTGAAAATGATAAAGGGTGTATGGGGTGTCTAGGGAGGGGTTGCACCTCTGATGAGGGGGCCTGCCGTGCCCTGTTCAGGGCAGCTCATCCACCTTTGGTCCCCACCTGGCGCTCAGCTTTCACCTGTAGCTCCAAGTAGTTGTAACACGTGCAGCGGCCACACCCCGGTAAACCATCTCAGCAGATGGGCCAAACCAGGGGAGGGTAGCCATTGGGTCTTCAACCCTCAGTGAGGTAGGGTATCGTCTATCCCAGCATGAGAAGTCTGGCCCTGGCAGATTGAGCGGAGGAGACTGATCAATGGTCCAACGGTCAAGAAGGCAAGCCAGCAGGCGTTGTGGAGTGCTAAGAGCACGACAAGACACTTGGACGTCCTGGTCATCCACTGCAGCAGGAGAGGTCTCCAGCCATAACATTTGTCCGTGCCACTGGATCAAGGTCTCTTCTGTCGAGAGTGGGATTGTTCCTGTGCAACGGCTGTTCCACTTAAAACTCCATCACGCACAGGTTTCTGAAAATTGAGATACAGTGTGGAACAGGCCCTTTGAGCTGCCCAGCAACCCCCGATTTTAACCCTAGACTAACCACGGGCCAATTAACTTACCAACCTATTAACATCTTTGGATTGTGGGAGGAAACGCACACGGTCACAGGGATAAAGTACAAACACCTTACAGAGTGGCGGGAATGTGAGACGTTAACTTATCTCACCACAGATCCTGCCAGACCTGCTGAGTTTCCACCATTTTCTATTTTTATTAAAAACACTATACAGTATGTATTTTCAACTACATCTTCCTCTGAGGTCCTTTGTCTTTAACACCTCAAAATATTTTTCCATTTAACCCATATTTCTTGTGCCTTCCCAAATGCATTACTGTACATTCAACTGCCATTTCCACTCCATAGACTGGAACATCCACAGCCTCCTGCTGTTTAAAGCCTTCCTTTTCACTGTTAGTACCCAGACGAATTTAGAATTGTATATCAGCTTCTTCCTTGTGCTCTTGGAAAGCAGGATACCATGATGAAGCCTCAGCTCACCCGTATCCAGTTTCTGAACCCCTGTACACCAAGCTACTGGAGTTGGAGGGGCAGTGACAATTGTGAATGTCTTGAAGTAGTGGTCGCCAACCCATCAATCGCAATTGACTGGTCGATCTTTGAGACTTTCCCAGTAGATCCAAAAAAAAAATTGAAAAATAAATACACAAATACTGTTCAGAGATTGTTTCCGGGTTGCGGGGTTTTAGTTCTGTTCTTTCTGCCCAGTGCGCATGTGTGTAGCTCCCCCACCACGCGCTGGTCCTCAACCACCGGGCCGCAAGGAAACAATATGAGTCAGCTGCACCTTTCCTCATTCTCTGTCACGCCCACTGTGTCATTACCCAAGCGTGCCAGGAATCACCGGTTGGCCTCGGGTGGCCGGCGAGAAGTGCCGGTTGCTACCGGCCTGGAGCGCGGACAGATGGGCACCGCCTCTAGACCTGTTCAGCACACCAAATGTTGGTGGGGAACCTGGTGCTAAAATATTCACAGATGACCTAATTCGGGCTCAGGGTTTCATAAGCAGCAGAGCAGCTACCTCGCTGCGATCTACTGAGACAAACTTTTGTTGGCCGATAGATGCTACAAGGTGGGCGGGCACATCCTGTCACACTCCTCGCCCGGTCGGTCGGTCACTCTCTCCGAACTGCGACCGCCGCAGCCCTGGTACAGGAACAGACGCACCTGGCCAAAGCGGCGGGCGGGAGGCTGGAGCTCGAGACCAGAGGCTGTCTAATGAGGCAATGAAGCCCTCAGAACTGTTTTGGCACCTTGAGTCCAAGCGCCCTGCACTTAAATACAAACCCGCTGAGTTTTTTCCCAGCGGTAAAACCGTGAGCTAGTGGGACAGAAGCTAAGCCATGTAAACTAAATTGCGGAATAGACTGGACAAATCTATTCCTGCTTCAAGTATCGCTGTATTCCGGTCGTGTTTGACGACCCCACCACCACCACGTTGGCCGGTCCACAAGAATATTGTCAACGGCGGTGCAAAAAAATCATGGTGACTCCTGGTGTTCATACATTATTTCTACTTCCGGGTTGCGGGGTTTTACTTCTGGTCTTTTCTGCTCCGGTGTGCATGTGTGTAACTAATCGATTTGGAGTCGATCTTGTCTTTCAGTAAGGCCGAGGCAGGGGATCTTGGGCTTAAAAAAGTTGGTGACCACTACCCGAAAGGAAGGAGAAAAATGTAGTCCTGAGCTCTGCCGGAACTATCCGAGCGTTAGCGGAGGGACCCGAGCTCTGCCGGAACTATCCGAGCGTTAGCGGAGGGACCCGAGCTCTGCCGGAACTATCCGAGCGTTAGCGGAGGGACCCGAGCGCTTGCCGGAACTCCCGAGCACTGGCGGAGGGATCCGAGCCCCGCCGAGAGCTACCTGACCGCTTGAGAACCGGTGGGTGGCCTGTTGCTCCACTCTGTTATGGAGTCTCACAGTTTGGAGACTGAAGGGGAGATCCTCCACAAGTCGCCAATGATCCATGGGAAGGAGCAGCTCCGACATGGACACAAACCCGCCGTCCTGCTGCCCGTGGTGAGTGTCCTTGCGGGGCCCAGGGCTTTTTCCGCAGCAGCAGCAGCAACATCAGCTCGCCTCTCCAGGACTCAGGTTAGGACTGGAGCTGGATCTTGCGGCAGCTTGGAGGGCGGTGACGGTGCGATTGGGGTCTTCCCCCCTACACCACTGCTTCCCCTTCCACCGGCCGACCCATCCCCTGCCGCCCGTCCTTTTATAGTGCTTTTATAACGTGGTTGGCTAGGGATTTACACCCAGCGAGAGTGAGGGTACAATAGTGGAGTTACTCGTCTACACTGTATGTCTCATGTAGGTGTAACTGCGGCTATTCCCTTATGGCAGTTTGGGAGGTGCTGTTAGAGGAGTCGGCTAATAACTGCTGAACGTTTTGTGGATGGTTAATCAGCAACATTGTTAATCAGAGACCTGCTCTTGTCGCCACTGTATCTGTGTGGCTGGTTCAGTTGAGTTTCTAGTCAGTATAACCTTTTAGATGATGACGAGGAACTTAGTTATGGTAAGTCACGGGTAGGTAGGTAGACTTTATTTTGTTGGCGGCGGTTGTCACTTGTATTTCTGTAATATAAATAGTATTTGCGACTTATCAGCCCATGCGTGAATATTGTTTTAGTCTTGCTGGATGCAGATCTGGAATGCTTCAGTTTTTGAGTTGCAAAAGAATTGGTTAACTTGTGGTGGAAGGTATGTCATTGATGAAAGAACTGAAATGGCAAGGCATAGTGCACTTGTGAAGAGCTTTTATAGTGATGTTCTCAGTCTAGATGATTCAACAACAAGAACCACAACTATCTTGCTTTTTGTTAGGTGTAACATCAGAATGTTTTCGCCCTGATGTCCATTTGACTTCAGTTTTATCATTTTTTTGCAAACAGAACATATATGGGCAATTTTGTGGTAGCTGGATAGAGGTTGGTGATGTAACAATACTGGAACAGCTTTTCTTGATGTGTGGCATATGCTGGATTACACCTTTCCTCTCTTATCAACAGAATTAGATTTGTCCTGTAGTTTTGTGTGCTGTTGGGTCGATGCCAGTTAGCTGTTGTACTGGAAGATGTGGCTGCAGTGTGTCTTTAACCCTACAGCAAGGATTTTGTGGCCTTTTGCTGTATCCAGTGCTTTCAGCTGATATTGCTGAAGTAAACTGTATAGGCTGAAGGCAGATTTCTGTGAATCAGGCATCTCAGGAGGAAGCTGAGGTGAATTTTATCTGGTGAACATGGATACAGGTGCTTCAGCCTTGTCCTTTCCACTCCTGTTAATTCTTTTTGTTATTGAGCGTGGGATGGTTTCAGATTGGCTCCTGCCCATTAACCATTTAATTGCCTATCACCATTCAGGGCACTGTTGTAGGACAGGAGGCCTGTGATGTGACCCTTCCATTGTGAAGTGACCTGGCCCTTTCTATTGCATAAAGATGAGAAAATCATGCTGCTTTAGTTGTTTAGTCTGATGGGGTTGGTGTCTAATTTTTAATCTATGTGTTCTTGCAATAGTGAAAATATCTAGAAGCCAGGTTTGTAGTCATTAGCAGGTTCATTTGGGGACTTGAGGGGAAATTTCATTCTTTGGAAATAATTACGATAAGGAAAATTGCTGCCGTGTAGAGTCGCCGAGATAAATAATGTAGGTGTGCATTTAAGAAGATCTTGTAAGAGCAGGAGGAACATTGTGTGGTGTGAATGCTGCTAGAAAATTGGCTTATTTAATTTATCTTTGCCTTTGTAGGATTTTAACGATTAGATGTAACACAGTAGTTACGGCACAGCTGAAGGATGGGAGTGCAGTTCTGGTCACCACAGTGTAAAAATGATATGAACATTATAAAAGATGCAGAACAGAGTCATAGGATTTTTTCTGGGCTGGAATGTTTCTGTTATTAGGATTGAATTAGCTGGGTTTATTTCTTTGAACCAGAGACTGGGATCTGAAAGATATATGTAAGTTTATGGTGAGTGAAGATCAGGTAGATTGTGAAGAATCCTTTCCCCACAGTTATATGTTACAAAGGAAATACGTTTAAAGTAAGGGGTAGGAGAGTGGGTATAAGGAGGAATACCTTTCACCTGGGATGTTGTGCAAATCTGGAATGTGCTGCCTGAAAAAATGGTAGAGGTTAATACTCGCAGCATTGAAGAAGTATACAGATTAATACTTGAAGTACCATGATATAGAAGCTGATGGGCCAGATGGGAGAAAATGAGATTAGTACAAAAAGGTATTTGATGGCTGGCATGATCATGGTGGGTTAAAGGGGTTTTTCCATGCTCTGTGACCCTGACTCAAATCCATTTCCAATTTCTCTGCACAATTTACCAGTCATGCTTGGTGTGGGCTAAAAGTAGACATTTCATTTGCTCGTCATGAACTTGCCTTTAAGTAGTTTTAACAGAAGCTTTTGGAAAATTAGCTCTTGGTTTGTCACTAAGTTGATTTTTTTTTGCTAGTTATTAATAGGAAGGCCAATAAGGAACACCCTTTTGTTAAATCCAGAGCAATATTAAGTGTTGCCTGCTTAAGAAGTGGAATCATTTTGAATTAATGAGAGTTACATTTTTTTTCCTTTGAATAGTCCACAAGCAATCATTCTCCAGAGACGTCTCTTTCTCCAATAGACACCATGAATTCTCTTTCCAATTTTGAATCGGAAATGGATCATGATGGACAGGGGAATTATTCTCTTTTCCCAGCCCTCGATAATGTGACCATCTTGCCTGCAAACAGTGAAGCACTAGAAGCGTAAGTTTTGTTGTCAGTGATTTCATTTTAATGGTGGTTGTAGGAATTTTTTTTAACCACAAACTGTCTCTTATTGGGAATTCTGAATACAATTTTTCATGCTTACTAACCACCCTTTTCTCTCATCTTTTGATGGGGTATTCTGGTCAATGCTTAACCTTAAGTCAGCATCATTTCACAGGGAATTGTTGTTTGCAGGATTTTCTGTGTCCTAAGTTGCAATTACATTTACCTGCAATCAATTCCTGATGACACTTCAAAATTGCTTTATTACCAGTGACACATTTTTGGGGCATTCTGAGTACTTTTATTTCAAATGTTTGCTGATTTTTTTTTTTCCCTTTCAGCTCCAATCAGCTGAGCACCAATATCCTGTAATATTAGGCACATTAAAAAGCAAAAAATTTGAAAACCTAAAAGACATTTAAGACCTGCTGTTTCCCTAAAAAGGTAAATAAATGGATCCATGTGTTCATTTGGTGGGCAAGCAGTCTCCCTGTTTAGAAATGGGCATAATCCATCCCTATCTGATGCTGCCTCACACAGGGGACAGGTCGATTTCTCACGAAATGCAGTTCAGACTTTGCCAGAAAATGTTGGAACATTATGTCATATCCAGTGTAAATTACCTTGGAATTTGTGAGCTGAGTCATACTTTGAGAAAGAGCAGGAACGCTGATGGAAGAACATTGGACGTATGAGGGGAAGATGTCTTGGAATTTAGCAAAGTTAAGACTGAAGCCTTTGGTTGGGTTGAATATGCAGTAATGTGGAATGCAAAGACCTTGGGATTGATGGGTGTTTAGAAAGGTGTGAGATCCAGACTGAGTGTGCTAATTGGTGGAATTTTAAACATTATCTACAGGAAGAATATACATAAGGCTGAAAGAGTGCAGAGAAAATTTACAAGGATGTTGCCAGGACTTGAGGACCTGAGTTATTGGGAAAGGTTGATTATGTTAAGGCTTTATTCCCTAGGATGTAGAAGGTTGAGGGGAGATTTGATAGAGGTGTACAGAATTTTGAGAGGTATAGCTAGGGTAAATGCAAGCAGGCCTTTTTCACTGAGGTTTGGTGCGGCTACAACTAGAGGTCATGGGTTAAGGGTGAAAAGTGGAATGTTTAAGGAAACATGAGGGGAATTGTCTTCACTCAGAGGTGGTGAGAGTATGGAATGAGCTGTCAGCGCAAGTGGATGCAGGTTCAGTTTCAACAGTTAAGAGAAATTTGGATAGGTACGTGGATGGGAGGGGTATAGAGGACAATGGTCTGGGTGCCGCTCGATGGGACTAAACAGATTAACTGTTTGGTACAGACAAGGTGAGCCATAGGGTCTGTTTTTGTGCTGTAGTATTCTTTGACGAGATTCTGAAGATGTTGGAAATCTTGAGCAACGTGTACAAAATATTGGAGGAAGCTAGCATGTCAGGCAGCAATTATGGAGTGGAGTAAAGAGACAATGAGACAATACTGAGACCCTTCAAAACATTGACTGTATGTTCCCCTCCAGAAATACTGCCTGACTTGCTAAGTTCCTCCAGCATTTGGTGCATGTTGAAACTGATGGAATCTGCCTTTTAATGGGAGCAACTTCACATAGTTGTTTGCTGGGGGAGCTCAAGGAAACCTCTTGGAAAATCTTTACTCATTATTATTTTCTGTCAGCTTATCTGAAGCCTTCCTTCTCCTGAGTCTATGGCATGGATCTAGGCCATTTGCCCCACAACACAGTGTTGATCAGTGGGCATCCATCTGTACTAATCTCACTTTATAGCACTGGGCTCTCTAGCCTTATAGACTTGTGTATTGAAATTCTTGGCTAGACCCTTCTCAAATGCTAAGATCTCACTACTCTCTGGGTGAAAATGTTCCCCCTCAGATTCCATCTAGATCTCTTGGCCCTAAATCCAAATTAACTGCCATTTACCCTCTCAGTACACCCCGTTATTTTATATAGCTTAATTATGTTCCTTCTTATCAGTCACCCTAGAACCAGAGTGGAAGCAATAATCCTTACTCTGAAGGGACTAAAGAGGATACAGTGCAGATATACATACATTGTGAAATCAAAGTTTGGAAAATCCTTGAATCTTTTACTGAATTCACAAGGTAGTTGCTTTTTTATGACAGAGCTTGGACTAGAGTGTCTGTTTGAAATCTGCTTTGACATTCTAATGGTGTGGCCTTACCTATCATGGCTGACTGAATGTAGTTAGAACCTCATTTCTGAGGATGTTGAAGATGATTGTTCACTTATTCTTCTGGTGAATTTGGAGGATTTTGTAGCATCTGTGATTGTTCAGTGCCTTGAGATACCTGTGTAGTTAGTCCAGGTCTCAGAAATATGTTGGAAAGTTGCGAACACTGCTACCCAGGAGCCATGTACAGTGTTTTCTATCAAGTTTGAAGTCTACAAACACCCTTTCCCTCAATTGATCAGGGTCATTGCTGATATATTCAGTGTGATGGAAGATTTCATCATCAATACCTGTCTTCACTGTGAGTGACTCTTGATTGTTTAAGAAGTTCACATTTTCTAGAATCTTGCCATGAACCCAATGGGCATGCATTTAAGGTGAGATGGGGTAATTTTAAAGGTGATGTGAGAGGCAAGTTTTTTTTTTACACAGAGTAGTGGGTGCCTGAAATGCAGTGCCTGAGATGATGGTAGAAACATTTAGATAGGTACAGGAATGTGAGGAAAATAGAGGGATTTTGTACCTTGTGTTTGCATAAGGGATTAGTTTGGTTGGCCATTTGATTTATAATTTAATAGGTTCTGCACAACATTGTGGTCTGAAGGACCTCTTCCTGTACTGTTCTATGTTGTTCTGATGGAAGGAAGTTTAATGAACTTTGTTCTGAATATGTGCTTTGATAATATTGCTGAAGCCTGACCATTGCCCTAAGGTACTCCTGCAATCCTAAAGTGAGGATGAAATGCTTCCAAAATTATAGCAATATGGGAGGGATATTTATGGCTTTGAGAGAAAATTTGGTGAATAAGAAGTTTCTTTACCCATGTTTGACCTGACACCATGAGACTTCATGGAATCTCGAGACAAAATCAAGGATTTTCAGTGCTACCTAGTTTTGTGCCACTGCTCCACTTTCTGTCGTGGTTTGGCCCAGAGATTAGTTTCAAAGGAAAAGGCTTATAATTTTGTCCAAAGTAAAAGCAGCTTACTTGAGGACCTGGAAAATTTCACAATTCAACAATGGGGGAAAGGAAAAGTAGAATGTAAGAGTAGTCAAGTGTAAACATAATAATCTGGGAAATTCTTAGATACGGGCCCTCTCTGGGTTATATACACTTGGCTTAGACACCCATACACAGGAACGAACTCCCATGACTATTATAAAAATTCAAACAAACCAGTCTTGCGGGGGGGATAAAAACTTAGCTCAGTAAGTAGTCAGTCCTCATCTGCAGATTCCGCATGTGCGGATTCAACCAACCGCAGATTGGGAAAACCCGGAAGTTCTCATTCCAGCACTCGTTGTTTGAGCATGTACAGACTATTTTTCCTTGTCATTATTCCCTAAACAATACAGTATAACAACTTTACATAGCATTTACATTGTATTAGGTACTATAAGTAATCTAGAAATTACTTAAAAGTACAGGCGGTCCCCGGGTTATGAATGAGTTCCATTCTTGAGTCCATCTTTAAGTCGGATTTGAAGTCAGAACAGGTACATCCGGTATTATTTAGCGTCAGTTAGTCAAACGTTTTTCTTAGTATATAGTACATATTTTACCTTTCTATGCAGATAAAACACTTAAGAAACATATGGATTTCAAAAATTAATTCACTGCGTTGCTTAGTAATAATTGTAGCTTTCACCGGGGCAGGGCCTTTCACATGCTCCATTAAAATTGTTCCGATTGTTGACCGACTGTAGCCTAACGCTTTTCCAATGACCGATGGCGTTTCACCTCTTTCCAATCGCTTTATTACTTCCACCTTATTTTCAATTGTGATTATTTTCGTGAACAGAAACACTGCGGATTCAGAGCTGTACCGCCGGGTCCTAATGTCCACCGCACTGAGGCAGGTTAAATAAGGTCTGGGGTTCTGCTGGGTCCTAAAGACCACCGTACTTAAACAGGTTAAATAAGGGACTTGAGCATCTGCGTTTTTTGGTATCTGCGGGGGGTCTCGGAACCAATCCCCAGTGGATAAGGAGGGCCGACTGTACTGAGCAGCCTTATTGAACTTTACTTATCATGCACCCAATCCTTTCATCTTCTGGTTACTGAAACTAGCAAACCCCTTGTTTTGTCTGAACCAAATTTTAATCCAACTTGCCACTTACTTAAGGGTCATTTAAGTTTTTATTTTTATGACCACTGCCATGTTGGATTTCATTAATGGCTTTAAAGCCATGTAGCTTACCTTCTTCATTAACCCTCGTCAGAAAATTTAATTATCAGTCAGGCATGACATTCCTTACAATTCTATGCTGAGTTTCTTTGATAAACCCCGTTCCCTCTAAGTGTTGTTTTATGCAGCCCCATTGGATTTTTTCCAGCAAGTTGCCCAATGTTAGATTGATTGACCACTCTCCTGTTGATAGCAATGAAGCATTATCATCTTAAAGGTATTCACGTGTTGACATGGACAAAGGGAAATAAACTTTTTTTTATCTCCTCCCTAGCGAGCCAACATCTGATGTGAGTGACAAGCCAAACATGACGTGGTTGGATGCTGCTCAGGTAAGTGTCATTATTTGCCCAACTTTTCATTGGTATTGTCTGTTGCTGTTTGAGGTATGTGTAAAGCAGCATGTATTTCTTGTATCACTTTAGAACTATCTTTTCCCTGATTCATCCTGCCACTGCCATCTGCCCTGTGGGGTATACTTGTCCACTGATGTATTCTTACAATCATTAGTTGTTGGGTACCCACTCTCCTTGCCAATGATGACTGTTGTATACAACATTATTTAGAAGTATGAGATTACAGCTCCCTTGGTGATCTCAGCACCCAGAACATCCTTAACCACAGAATCCAAAACCACCCAAAATCATCTTTTCTCCAAGTACCACCCCCCCCCACCAATTTCCCTTGTATGGGAAATCAAATACCCTGGTCTACTTAGAACCATAGAACATTACAGCACAGAAACAGGCCTTTTGGCCCTTCTTGGCTGTGCCGAACCATTTTTCTGACTAGTCCCACTGACCTGCACCTGACCCATATCCCTCCATACACCTCTCATCCATGTACCTGTCCAAGTTTTTCTTAAGTGTTAAAAGTGAGCCTGCATTTACCACTTCATCTGGCAGCCCATTCCACACTCCCACCACTCTCCGTGTAAAGAAGACCCCCCCCCCCCATGTTCCCTTTAAACTTTTCCCCCTTCACCCTTAACCCATGTCGTCTGGTTTTTTTCTCCCCTAGCCTCAGTGGAAAAAGCCTGCTTGCATTCACTCTATCTATACCCATCATAATTTTATATACCTCTATCAAGACTCCCCTCATTCTTCTACACTCCAGGGAATAAAGTCCTAACCTATTTAACCTTTCTCCGTAACTCAGTTTCTCAAGTCCCGACAACATCCTTGTAAACCCTCTCTGCACTCTTTCGACCTTATTAATATCCTTCCTGTAATTCGGTGACCAAAACTGCACACAATACCCCAAATTCAGCCTCACCAATGCTTTATACAACCTCACCATAACATTCCAACTCTTATACTATATACTTTGATTTATAAAGGCTAATATACCAAAAGCTCTCTTTACTACCCTATCATCCTGTGATGCCACTTCTAGGGAATTTTGTATCTGTATTCCTAGATCCCTCTGTTCTACTGCAGTCCTCGATGCCCGACCATTTACCTTGTATGTTCTACCTTGGTTTTTCCTTCCAAAGTGCAATACCTCACACTTGTCTGTAATAAACTCCATCTGCCATTTTTTCAGCCCATTTTCCAGCTGGTCCAGATCCCTCTGCAAGCTTTGAAAACCTTCCTCACTGTCCACTACACCTCCAATCTTTGCATCATCAGCAAATTTGCTGATCCAATTTACCATATTATCATCCAGATCATTGATATAGATGACAAATAACAATGGACCCAGCACTAATCCCTGTGGCACACCACTAGTCACAGCCCTCACTCAGAGAAGCAATTCTCCACTACCACTCTCTGGCTTCTACCATTGAGCCAATGTCTAATCCAATTTACTACCTCACCATGTATACCTAGCGACTGAATCTTTCTAACTAACCTCCCATGCGGGACCTTGTCAAAGGCCTTACTGAAGTCCACGTAGACAACATCCACTGCCTTCCCTTCATCCACTTTCCTTGTAACCTCCTCAAAAAGCTCTAATATGTTTGTTAGTCATGACTTACCACGCACAAAGCCATGTCGACTCTCCCTAATAAGTCCGTGTCTATCTAAATACTTATAGATCCTATCTCTTAGTATTCCTTCCAATAATTTACTTACTACTGACGTCAAACTTACTGGCCTATAATGTCCCGGATTACTTTTAGAGCCTTTTTTAAACAACGGAACAACATGAGCTATCCTCCAATCCTCCAGCACCTCACCCGTAGATACCGACATTTTAAATATATCTACCAGAGCCCCTGCAATTTCAACACTAGTCTCCTTCAAGGTCCGAGGGCATACCCTGTCAGATCCTGGGGATTTATCTACTCTGCTTTGCCTCAAGATAGCAGGCACCTCCTCCTCTTCAATCTGTATAGGTTCCATGGCCTCACTACCTGTTTGCCTTATTTCCATTGACTCCATGCCAGTTTCCTTAGTAAATACAGACACAAAAAACCCATTTAAGATTTCCAGTATTTCTTTTGGTTCCATACATAGCTGACCACTCTGATCTTCAAGAGGACCAATTTTATCCCTTACTACCCTTTTGCTCTTAATATACCTGTAGAATATTGACTGCCAAAGCTACCTCATGTCTTCTTTTAGCCCTCCTGATTTCTTAAGTATTTTTTTGCACTTTTTATACTCAAGTACCTTATTTGCTCCCTGTTTCCTATACATGTCATACATCTCTCTCTTCTTCTTTATCAGAGTTCCATTATCCCTAGAGAACCAAGATTATCCACTTTGCCTTTAATCCTGACAGGAACATACAAACTCTGCACTCTCAAAATTTCTCCTTTGAAGGCCTCCCACTTACCAATCACATCCTTGCCAGAGAACAACCTGTCCCAATCCATGCTTTTTAGATCCTTTCTCATTTCTTCAAATTTGGCCTTTTTCCAGTTTAGAACCTCAACCCAAGGACCAGATCTATCTTTATCCATGGTCAAGTTGAAACTAATGGTGTTATGATCACTGGAACCAAAGTGTTCCCCTACACACATTTCCGTCACCTGTCCGAACTCGTTTCCTAATAGGAGATCAAATATTGCATCCTTTCTAGTTGGTACCTCTATATATTGATTTTAAAAACTTTCCTGAACACGTTTTACAAACTCTAACCCATCTAGACCTTTAACAGTATGGGAGTCCAACCAATATGTGGAAAATTAAAATCTCCTACTATCACAACTTTGTTTCCTGCAGTTGTCTGCTATCTCTTTGCAGATTTGCTCCTCCAATTCTCGCTGACTATTGGGTGGTCTATAATACAACTCCATTAATGTGGTCATACCTTTCCTGTTTCTCTGCTCCACCCATATGGCCTTGGTAGACAAGCCCTCTAATCTGTCCTGCCTGAGCACTGCAGTAACAATTTTCCTGACTAGCAATGCTATCCCCCAACCATCATCCCTCTGCCTCTATCACGTCTGAAACATCGGATCCCTGGAACATTAAGCTGCCAGTCCTGCCCCTCCTGTAGCCAAGTTTCACTAATGGCTACAACGTCATAATTCCACATATCAATCCACGCCCTCAGCTTGTCAGCCTTCCCCACAATACTCCTCGCATTGAAATAGACACTCCTCAGAAGATTATTACCACCACACACAACCCTTCTATTTGTGACTTTGCAAGAACCTTTAACATCATTTATTTTCACCTCTGCTCCACTATCTACTCTGGCACTCTGGTTCCCATGCCCCTGCAAATCTAGTTTAAACCCTCCCCAACAGCACTAACAAACCTCCCTGCAAGGATATTGGTCCCCCTGTAGTTCGGGTGTAACCCGTCTCTCTTGTACAGGTCCCATCTGCCCCAGAAGAGGTCCCAATGATCCTCAAATCTGAAACCCTGCCCCGTACACCAGTTCCTCAGCCATGTGTTCATCCTCCAGAGCATCCTATTCTTACCCTCGCTGGCACGTGGCACTTCATTTTGTTTCCTCTTAAACTGCGATGGATCTAAGCCATAGAAATCTCTGTGATATCCTAATTTCACCTAGAGTCACCCTGATTACTCCATTATCTACAGTACATCAGAGAACAGACAAAGGTCATGAGGTTCCTTAACTCTCTGCAGTAGTGGTGCCAGGCAACTGGAGGATAGCTAACATTGTTTAGGAAATGAGGTAGCTTTAAACTAAGTTATTAAGTCCCATTGGATTTGATTTAGTAGATGATTTACTGTCATCCATTCTAAAGAACAGTATAAGTCTTGATGTAGAAATACACAGACTAATCAGACTATACAGGTGGTAAAGAAGGAGTATTGTTTGCTTGCCTTTATAAGTCAAGGAATTGAGTACAGAAGTTGGAAGTTTCAGCTTTATAAAACTTGTCACATATAGAGTATTGCATTCAGTTTTGGTTGTCCCATTATAGAAAGGATGTGGAGATTTTGGAGCGGGCTCAGAAAAAGTTCACTAGGATGCTGCTTGGATTAGAGTGAATGTGCTTTAAGAAGCATCATGGGGAGTTGCAGAAGACTGCAGCACAGAAACAGCTCCTTTCGTCTATCGAGCCTGTGTTGAATCATTTAAACTGCCGTTGACCTGCACCTGGACCATAGCCCTCCATACCACTCCTATTGATGTACTTCCCCAAACTTCTCTTAAATGTTGAAATCAAAATTGCATCCTCCACCTGCGCTGGCAGCTTGTTCCACACTCTCACCACCTTCTGAGTGAAGAAGTTCCCCTCATGTTTCCTTAGATATTTCACCTTTCACCCTTAACCCATGACCTCTAGTTGTAGTCTCACCCAACCGTGTGGAAAAAGCCTGCTTGCATTTACCCTCTCTATACCCCTTATAATTTTGTATATCTCTATCAAATCTCCCATCAATCTTCTACTTTCTATGGAATAAAGTTCTAACCTATTCAATCTTTCCTTATAACTCGGGTGTCGGCAACATCCTTGTAAATTTTCTCTGCACTCTTTCAATCTTATTTACATCTTTCCTGTAGGTGACAGAAATGGCACACAATACTCCAAATTATTTCCAACATATTATACAATTTCAAAATAATATCCCAACTCCTGTAAGCTTTGAAGGCCAATGTGCCAAAAGCTTTCTTTGCTACCCTATCTACTTATGAAGCTACTTTCACAGCTTGGGTTGTTTTATCTGAAGTGGTGGAAGCTGAGTAGAGATCTGATAGAGGTTTATAAGATTATGAGAGGCATAGATGAAGTCAGTATAATTTTCCCACGGTTGAATTATCTAATACTAGAGCACATGCATTTAGTGTGAGACAGGGAAATTCAAATGAGATATGTGAGAAAGATTTTTTTTTTAACAGAAGAGTGGTGGGTGAATGGTGGAGACAAATATGATAGAGGTATTCAAAAGACTCTTAAATAGGCAGATGAATGTGCAGGAAATGGAAAAATGTAGATGTTGTGCAGGTTAGAAGGGATGAGTTTAGTTAGATAGATAGATAGATAGATAGATACTTTATTCATCCCCATGGGGAAATTCAACTTTTTTCCAATGTCCCATACACTTGTTGTAGCAAAACTAATTACATACAATACTTAACTCAGTAAAAAAAATATGATATGCATCTAAATCACTATCTCAAAAAGCATTAATAATAGCTTTTAAAAAGTTCTAAGTCCTGGCGGTAGAATTGTAAAGCCTAATGGCATTGGGGAGTATTGACCTCTTCATCCTGTCTGAGGAGCATTGCATCGATAGTAACCTGTCGCTGAAACTGCTTCTCTGTCTCTGGATGGTGCTATGTAGAGGATGTTCAGAGTTATCCATAATTGACCGTAGCCTACTCAGCGCCCTTCGCTCAGCTACCGATGTTAAACTCTCCAGTACTTTGCCCACGACAGAGCCCGCCTTCCTTACCAGCTTATTAAGACGTGAGGCGTCCCTCTTCTTAATGCTTCCTCCCCAACACGCCACCACAAAGAAGAGGGCGCTCTCCACAACTGACCTATAGAACATCTTCAGCATCTCACTACAGACATTGAATGACGCCAACCTTCTTAGGAAGTACAGTCGACTCTGTGCCTTCCTGCACAAGGCATCTGCACCGCCAGGACTTAAGAACTTTTTAAAAGCTATTATTAATGCTTTTTGAGATGGTGATTTAGATGCATATCATATTTTTTTACTGAGTTAAGTATTGTATGTAATTAGTTTTGCTACAACAAGTGTATGGGACATTGGAAAAAAAGTTGAATTTCCCCATGGGGATGAATAAAGTATCTATCTATCTATCTATCTATCTGTGTTGGCAGTCCAGTCTAGCTTCTCGTCTAACTGTACTCCCAGATACTTGTAGGTCTTAACCTGCTCCACACATTCTCCATTAATGATCACTGGCTCCATATGAGGCCTAGATCTCCTAAAATCCACCACCATCTCCTTGGTCTTGGTGATATTGAGACGCAGGTAGTTGAGTTGGGCATTTGATAACAAATTGAATTAGTTCTGAACAACATTGTGGGTTGAAGGGCCTGTTTTTGTGCTGTATTCTTCTATGTTCTAGAGCCAACCAGTGTGGATTTGAGAGGGGAAGGTCATGGTTGACTATCTTAGTTTTTTTTTGAGGATGTGACATGGAGGGTCAATAAGTACAATGTAGTCAATGTCATCTATATGAATTTCAGATAGATCCCAAGCCTTGGACTTGATCAGTACAGTAAAGCTCATAGGATCCATGGGAGAGGCACACTGGATCCAAAGTTGGCTCGGTGGCAGCAAGCAGGGGGTAATTGTTGATGGATAGTTTTACAACAAGTCACGAGGGCTCAAGATATGTGATTTTTCTCTGTTATTCTCTAATGATTTAGACAGGAAGGAGAATGATAGAGGAGTTTGCAGATGATACAAAATTGGCCGGATGGTACAGAGATAGGCCAGAGGTAGAAAAGTGATAAATGAAATTTTATTTGGGGCAGTGTACTGAGGCAAGGGAGTACATAAGAGAGTGGGGGTGTACATGATCTTTGGAGTTAATGCCCACAGATTCTTAAGAGTAGCTGGACAGTAAAGTCCAGCTATCTTATAAAGGCATATGGAATGTAGTCCTTTATTAGTTGCAATAAGAAGGAGTATAGTAGAAGGTGGGAGATTATGCTAGACTTGTCTGTGATAGTGGTTCGGTCACATCCTGAGTACCCTGCCCATGTTTTGTTCATCATACTTAAAGAAACTGAATTGAATTAAAAGAAATTTTTGAAGGTGTCCAGGGTTAGAAACTTGTATCTGAGGAATGATTAAATAAACTGGGGATATGAGACCACTGATGTAGGAATAGGGAGCAACATACAAAGTGCTGGAGGAACTCAGCTTCTATGGAAAGAAATGTACAATCAGTAATTTGGGTCAAGACCCTTCATCTGGACTGAAAGGACGAGGAGAGATAATATAAGGGGCAGCAATGAGAAAGAGCTGGCAGATAGATGATTGGTGGATTCAGTAAGGGGGATTATAGGCAGATGAGGGAAGGGGGGAGAGTGGGAATTATGTGAGAAGCTGGGAGGTGAAAGGTGAAAGTGACAAAGGGCTGAAGGTGATGGAATATGTCAGAAAAGGAACATCGAATATGGAGATGGGGAGGAGTGTGTGGATGATGAACAGATGGAGTGGGTGAGAGAGGAGAAAGGTGATCTGTTGGGGGGGGGCCAGGTAGATCAGGAAGAGAGAAAAGGAAAATGGAACAGGGTGAGTGGTTACGGGAGGTTTTGAGAATTTGATGTTCATTCCATCAAGTTGGAAACTTTCCAGGTGGTTGATGAGGTGCTGTTCCTCTAACTTACATGTAGTTTGATTTAGTGGAGGAGGCTGAGGCCAGATGTATCAGTGTGAGAATGGGAAGTGGAATTAAAATGACTGGGCACTGGGAGATCCAGGCTGGCATGGCAGATGGAGCAAAGATGCTTGGCAGAGTGGTCACTCAGTGTGCACCAGGTTAGACAAGCTTAGGTTGTTTTCTTTAGAACAAAGGAGGCTTGAGAAAGATTTAACCAAGGTTCATAAAAATTAGGTTATTGAACAAGAATGACATGTTTCCCACAGCAGCGGGGTCAAAACAACAGTTTTTATCTATTCAAAGTAAGGGAAGGAGGGATTAGAGGAGAGAGGAGAAAAGTGTTTCTAGTGGGTAGTAGAGGTTGTAACTTTTTTCCTGAAAGGGTGGTGGAAACGGGATTCCTCACCATATATATGCTTGCATATATATTCAAAGGGCTTTGAGTTGGAAAGCCTGTATCTCATTTACCAACAGTGGAGACAGGATGAGCTAATTGTTCCACTCCTGTGTCATAAACTTTGTATGTGTAATGTTTTTAAGACTTAGTTTCTCCTGGATCTTTAGTTGTGCCACTGGGCTGGACCTCATCCTGTCCCATCAGATCTTGAGAACATCCATCAGAGGTTTAACTGAATTAGTTAAAAGTCAAAGTTAAATTTATTGCCATTGTGCAAATACATGTTTGTATAGGTGTACAAAAATCTTAGCAGCATCACAGATACATAGCATCAGATAGGCAACAATCGCAGGAAAAACATAAATCATATGCACCTCTTACACGAAAGAACACATTAGGACAGAAAGAAAGATTATTGTTATGCAAAGTGGTCATAGTGCTGCTGTACTAAGGTGATAGTTAGGTTTGTGCAGGTTGGTTCAAGAAGCTAATGATTAAAGGGAAATACCTGTTCCTGGACCTGGTGGTGTTGGACTTGAGGCTTCTGCCTGATGGTAATCTGGCCTGGATGGTGGGGATTTTTGATGATAGATGTGTCCCGTTGATGATACTGGGTAGTTGTCTTTGATGCAGGTCACCATGCTGTTGGGCACTGGTACAGTAGATACCTTTTTCAAGCAGGTGGGAACCTCAGATTGCAGAAACAAGAGGTTGAATATGCCCATGCCATTTGAACTACATAGACCTTTAGTATTCAGCCAGGTGGACTAGCTAGACCAGACGGCTTTCAGTGGTTCACCCTCTTGAAGGATGCATGGATGTTGGCCTTGGAGACAGATTACAGTGTGATCCAGAGATGTGGGCTTTGTGTGGGTGTGTCATAGTTCTGAAAGTGTGTTTAAGAGGCATGGAACTCATGGTGTGATGGGTTGCTGCCACTTGTGCTAACTGAACTTGCCTTGTAAGTAGTAATACCGTGGGGACAAGCCCCATTCAGATCTGAGCATCCAATTGAGAATGTCTCTTACTGTAAGATTTGACTGTCACTTTACTGTTGTCTTACTTATGGCTTATCACTTGAAGCTGTTGAAAAGTGTTCAAATGTTTTGCCACAGATTGTTCTGGAGGAAGCTGGAAGACCCCTGTACATCAAGGAAATCAAGCAGCGAATACTGGACCGAGGACTCGTGCAGTCGAAGTGAGATGAGTTCTATATTGGCCCAGCCACTAGGCAGACCTCAGGTGGATGTGGATTGATGCAAAAACCTGGTGTCTTAGAGCTGATCATTGGTCAGTGACTGTGGTTAACCTGCACTAATCAAAAGATATTGTGGTTTTGTGGGTTAACAATGAAAAAAAAAGTCAGCCCATTTTCCAAGTTACCTCTTCTGATGTTAAATGAATGTTTGAATATTCATCAGGATTGGAGTAGCTGATTAGAACTGGGTGTAGTTTTGAGGAAGAAGAATGTGTAATTGGTGGATCTGGAGAGCTTCTGTAGGCATTCAGAACTTGCACATCAGATAGCTGCTGATGGCCCATTGTTGTCTAATTGTCCCTAATATTGACCAAGGGCCACTGGGGGGAGGGGGAGAATACTGGTACAGGGAGACTTCCAGAAGTGTAATCCTACTGGAGTGAAACAGAGAGTGGGCACAAACTCACTTGTTGTGGAGTAGAGCTGTGCCCCTCAGTAATCATCAGTCCCGTGGGGTATTTTACTGTCAGAGCTTCCTGAAGGTTTCTCACTGAGTGGCTGATTCACTGTTCTGTATCTGATCGGTGACATCATTCCACCACTGGAGCAGCCTCCTTACTTTCAATTTCTGGTTTCTTTGACTGATCACTGTTTTGTGTTTTTCATATTGTTCTAATTCCACTTCCCAGAAGTGTAGACACATAATGCAGAAGGGCCCCCTTTTTGCCCCTTATCCCTTTTCCCTTTCCCTTTTAATATTTATGAAATGCTCCCACCATCTTTTCACTTAGCATATTTCAGGTTTCAATGGATAAGATATTTTCCTCACCTTCCCTCTTTTTGCAGATTATTTTAAATGTTTGTCCTCTGGTTGCAGCCAAACATTTAAAATAGTCTGCAAATATTTATCAAAACCCATTATGATTTGGGTCACTGGAGCCAGTTCTGGAGAAGTTACATGAATCAGCTGCACAAGTTGCACCTGAACCACAATGGGGGCAATGCCCTGCAGTGAAATTTGCTAATGCTTTGGTGTGGGTTTGATCTAATTTAGCAGGGAAATGAGACACAGTAGGGGGAGAGGTGCAGTCAAACGTAGAAGGGAAATTGAGTCCAGTATGCAAAGCAAGCAAGGGTATGATAAAGTATATATGTGCAGAAAATGCTAGACTAGATTGTATCTAGATTTAATGTAAGACTTGAGAAGGCAAATGAACTCTGACTGTTCATGCATGAGAATATGATATCATGCTATCAGGGAGATATGGTGCAGGACTGTAACTTCAGGTGTGATGGAAGAAAGGTGTTAATATAGTGGTGGTACTACCATATTGACCTAGTAGTCCATCACTGCATCTACAATATCCTTCTTAGGACAGAAGAATTTATTTATTTAAGACATCACTCACATTGTCTGGCTGTAAGGAATTAAGGATCTTAAATCTCTATACTCACCTTGTCCCTTGGGTTCTACTCTTTCCCTGAATACCCTCTTGGGAGAGGATATGCTAGAAACTCTTGAAGTGAGACCTTATGACTAGAGCTTGGGAACAAAAAGATGGTGATTACTTTGGTGGGATATGCTACAGTTTTTCTCACAGCCAACAGGAGATAGAGGAGCAGATGTATAGATATCACCTCAGTAGAGAAGAGGCAGTGCTGAACCTTGGATATCAGTGAGAGTTTTTTGGAGATATCGGGTACTGCTCTACATTTTTAGGTAGCTATGGAAAGGAGTCAGAATGATCCCGAACTTGATGTCCTGAACTGATGAAGTAATACAGTTAGTAAAGACCTTTCAAGATGGACTGAACCATTACTTGCTGGAAGTTTACACCCGACAAGTAGGGGTATTTTAAAAGAGAAATAATGAGCATTCCAAAACATGATGTTTGCATGAGGCTGAAATGCGAGGGCAGTAGGTCTAAGGAACCCTGCATATCAAGGAATAGAGGATTGGGTAAAGGAAAAAGTGAAGCATGTGATCAAGATATGAAAAATATGGAGATTGTGGAGCACAGAAAGTATATGAGGATACTTAATAAGTTAGAAGTGGAAAAAGTAGACAAGAAATAACTCTAGCAAACAAATTAAGGGGAATCCCAAAGCGTATTAAGTGTATTATGGAGAAGAAGGTGACCAGGGAATGCGTAGAATTCACTGAAGACTGGGGTTAGTGGACGAGAAGCTAGACTGGACTGCCAACACAGATGCCTTGTGCAGGAAGGCACAGAGTCGACTGTACTTCCTTAGAAGGTTGGCGTCATTCAATGTCTGCAGTGAGATGCTGAAGATGTTCTATAGGTCAGTTGTTGAGAGCGCCCTCTTCTTTGTGGTGGCGTGTTGGGGAGGAAGCATTAAGAAGAAGGACGCCTCTCGTCTTAATAAGCTGATAAGGAAGGCGGGCTCTGTCGTGGGCATAGTACTGGAGAGTTTAACATCGGTAGCTGAGCGAAGGGCGCTGAGTAGGCTACGGTCAATTATGGAAAACCCTGAACATCCTCTACATAGCACCATCCAGAGACAGAGAAGCAGTTTCAGCGACAGGTTACTGTCGATGCAATGCTCCTCAGACAGGATGAAGAGGTCAATACTCCCCAATGCCATTAGGCTTTACAATTCAACTGCCAGGACTTAAGAACTTTTTAAAGCTATTATTAATGCTTTTTGAGCTAGTGATTTAGATGCATATCATATTATTACTGAGTTAAGTATTGTATTGTATGTAATGAGTTTTTGCTACAACAAGTGTATGGGACATTGGAAAAAAATGCTGAATTTCCCCATGGGGATGAATAAAGTATCTATCTATCTATCTATCTATAGAGAGTTTAACAAATTCCAAGTCCATGGGATCTAAAGTCAGATGGCAAATTGGATCCAATATTGGTTTGGTGGATATTGATGGTTTAGAGCTTTTGTATGATTGGAAACCTCTGGAATCACAGGGATTGATGCCTGGACCCTTAATATTGGTTTTATACACTAAGTAGCCACCTTCTCATTAATACAAATATTTAATCAGCCAATCATGTGGCAGCAATTCAATGCATTAAAACATACATACATGGTCAAGGGGTTCAGTTATTCGGACCAAACATCACAATGGGGAAAAAATGTGATCTAAGTGACTTTGACTGTGGAATAATTATTGGTGCCAAACCAGGTGGTTTGAGTGTCTCAGAAACTGCTGATTTCCTGCAATTTTCACATACCACAGACTAGAGCTCACAAAGTATGACGTGAAAACAAAAAAAAATAGTGAGTAGCAATTCTGTGGGCAAAAACTCCTTATTAATGAGAGAGGTTGATGAAAATGGCCAGAGTGGTTCAAGCTGACGGGAAGGTGACAGTAACTCAAATAGCCATGTTATAATAGAGGTATGCAGAATCACATTGAACCTTGAAGTGGATGGGCTACAGCAGCAGAAGATCTCAAACATACACTTGGGTGCCACTTTATTAGGTGCAGTAGGTATCTAATCGAGTACCCACTGAGTGTATATTAGTGATTTGGATGTGAATGAAGCAGTAAGGTTTGGTAATTTTACAGATGACACAAAAAATAGTGCTTCTTGTAATGAGGAGGATGGTCTTCAACTAAATAATGATATTAATTAGTTGGTAAGACTGGCAGAGCAATGGCAGATGGAAATCAATCCTGACTTGTGAGGTGATGCATGTTTAGAGGAGCAATGAGGACAGATGACCGACACAATGAATGAATGTGCAGAGGTACAATAACACTCTGATAATCCTCTAATCCCCTGTTCAGAAATTGTAATGGTTCGACATCTGGAAATATGTATGGTTTGAGAAATGATTTAAGCTTGGAATATTTTAAGTTACTTGGGGTGGGTGGGGCAAGAGGAAAAAAGGATGTGCAGTATTTTTACTCTGAGCTAAGACTATCGAAGTATCGTTTGGAACCGGAAATTGTAGCCTCAGTGTAGAAAAGAAAATAAATCAACAAATAATGTGATAATTTAAGAGGAGAACTTTAATCTTAATTTTTTTTGGTTAATCAAGTTAGAAAGGTAGCCTACAATAGTTAATTTATAGAGTGATTTCAGGTTATGGAGTCAAGCAATTAAGCTATCTCAGATCGTGTAATGAATGGGTAATGAGGCACATTTAATAAATTACCTCAAAATAAAATATACCATAGGAAGTAAAAATCTAGGCATTATAAGGTCTTATCTGTTTAAGTACAAGAAACTCAGATTAGAAACCGTTTAATGTAAATAAAGGATTATACACTGGAATATGATTACGGGTTTTGGCTAAAATGGGTGAGTTGCATTGATTAGTAAGAAAAAAACAGGGAAGCAATAATAAGCATTTAAAGAGGTAATTCATGGCACTCACCAATTACATATTGCAGCATGGAGGAAGGGTTTTAAGGGTTGTTTAGAGCTGTTTACGATGTATATTGGAGAAAGGAGGAAAATGTACAGCAGTCAAATTTGTTGACAGAACAGAAGTAAGTGAAAACACCAGCTGGAAAGAGATACAGACAGAGGTAATGATCGGATAGTAGATTGGGGAAAACATTACCAAATGCTGTAAAATATGGTAAACTGTGAAGTTGTTTATCTTGTAAGGAACAATAAATATTAATATTTAAATGAAGGAAAAGCTTCAGAAACTGAGATTGGGCTCCTATGCATGAAACAGTTTTAGTGCACAAGAACAGACGGAATACTTGACATTACCTCAAGGTAGTCGGAATACAAAATAGGGAAGTCTTATTGCGTCTGCCTGAAGCTCTTGTGGGGCTGTGTCTAGAATACTGTGAATAGCTTAGCATCCCAATTAAGAAAAGATGCTATTTCATTTTGTGGAGGATCACTGGATGATCTTTGGTATGTAGGGACTGCCAATGAGGCAGAATTAAACAATGGGTCTCTACTAAATAGTGTTCAGAAGAATGTGGGACAATTTTATTTAAAAAAAACTTCCAGTTGTTGGGGGCTAGACAGGATAAATGCTGAGAGAGAGTATTCTCTAATGAGAGATGGGAGATTCCTGAAAAAGAGGACATCCACTTCAGACTGAGGAAGGAATTCAGTGTCCTGAGAGTCTTCAGAACCTTTTGCCACCGACATCTGTGGGCACACTGTGGGTATAGTTAAACCTGAGACAGATTTCTAGTTGGTAAGGGCATTAAGGGTTGTGTTGAAAAAGTAGGAAAGTGGATTTGAGGAATATCAGATCAACTATGATCTTACTGAATGACAAGACAAGCTTGAAGGGCTGAATGGCCTTATCTTTCAGCTTCTTATGGTCTTAGGATTGTAGAACAGCTCTGAGACAGAAAGAGAGGGATGCCATTTGGCTCAGTGACTCTGACAGTCCATAGCAAAAAAACCTTTCGTTGCCATTCTCCTGCCATAATGTAAAGAATCTGTAACAATGCCAGTATTGAAGTATCTTTCACTATTCACTGAATGTCTTGTTTTTCATCCTTGCAGCTCTAAATCCAGCCTGGAAGCTGTCCTCTATCGAGAGGTAGGCATTTTTGTTGTTTCTATCTGAATTTGCACCAACAATGGTTTTCCTACTTTTGGTAAAAGATGCTGTTTGCAATGCTCCATAATGATTGCTGTAAGATGAAGTCTGACTTGTGTCATAGTTCTAGTCACCCTACCATAGAAGTGATGATACTTACCCTGAGAGGGGACAGGACTGATGCACCAAGCTAGTGAAGATCTGAACCAACCCAGTTCTTTTGAGCTATTTTACTTCTGGGTTTAACCTAGTAATTTCAGTTATGAAGTCCTACACCATGTAAACACGACATTCAACCCATCACATCCAAGCGACCAGTGAGGACACATCTGAATTATCCCATACCTTGCCAATTTAAGTGCTTTTCTAGACCCTTCTTAAATGCTGTCCACAACTCTGCCTCCATCATTCTCTCAGACAGTGTATTCAAACTACTTGCCACTCACTGGATGAAAAAAGGTCCTCCTTAGATCCTCTAAATCCTTTACCTTGAAACTATGCGCTCAAGGTTTATCTCTTCCTGATGTATGCATAGTTCAGTGCAGTTTACCCTATTCATAAGTCGTAATTTTATTTTCCTCAATCATGTCCCTCTTAACCTCCTCCACTCCAGAGTAGAGGGTATTGCCTTATTAGTCTCTCCTCATAAATGAAGTGCTCTCTCCATACGACACTTGGATGAATCTCTGCACCCTTTGCAGGGCTATCATTATCGTTCCTATAGCGTGGTGACAAAAAGGTACACTGTACTACAGCTGTGATCTGACTAATGTTTTATAAAGTTAAACATAACCTCCTTGCTATTGTATTCAATTCCTGAACAAATGAAGGCCAGCACGGATCTGCCTTCTTAACCATTTTAACTACCTGTGTTGCCACCTGCAAGGATCGATGAACTTGGTCTTTCTGTTCTTTCCTACTCTAGGATTCTACTATTCATGGTTCATTAGTACTTAAGAAATGTATCACCTCACACTTATGTGGGTTAAACTCCATCTGCTACTTCTCAACCCATTTCATCGATACATTCATGTAACCTTTTAGCCTAAAATTAGCCTCCATGCCATCAAGAACCCCACCAATGTTTGTGCATCTTATAAACAGAAGGTTCACAGCACCCTGTGGTACTTTTCTGTCCACTCTTCACACCCTGCTGATCTCCCTCCTGCATTTCACCTTGCAAGCAGGATAAGCGCTACACCTGCCCCTTCACCTCCTCCCTCCCACCATTCAGGGCCCCAAACAGTCCTTCCAAGTGAGACAATACTTCACCTGCAAGTCTGTAGGAGTCATCTACTGTATCCAGTACTCCTGGTGTAGCCTCCTATACGTCAGTGGGTGAGACACAGCTGGTTTGTCGAGTACCTTTGCTCTGTCTACCCTAACAGGTGGGATTTCCTGGTGGCCGCCCATTTTAGTATTACTTCCCATTCCAATTCCAACATGTCGGTCCATGGCCTCCCGTTCTGTCAGGTTGAGGCCACTCTCAGGTTGGAGGAGCAACACACTGAAATCTAATCTAAAAAACAGCCCACTAACAACACTCGCTGTCTTCTTGCCGTTGATTCCATGGGCCCTAACCTTTTAAACCAGTTTCTCATGGCCTTCCTGAAGTTGATGTAAATCGCATCTTTTGCACTCATCTCATTAATACATTTATGTTACCTCTTCAAAAAATTAAATCAGATTAATCAGGCAAGATTTGACCTTGAAAAAGCCAGGTCAGCTATATCTAGTTTCAAGAAATCATTAATCATATCCCTCAGTACTTTATCTATTACCTTCCCCACTACTGATGTTAGGCTCTCGGGTCTGTATAAAACCATAAGATCGAGGAGCAGATTTAGGGCCATTCAGCCCTTTGAGTCTGCTCTGCCATTCCATCATGCTTGATTCCAGATCCCACTCAACCCCACACATTTGCCTTCTCGCCATATCCTTTGATGCCCTGACTATCAGGAAACCTTAAAAATACACATGGACTTGGCCTCCACCGCAGTCTGTGGCAGAGCATTCTACAGACTCACTACTCTGGCTAAAAAATTCCTTCTTACCTCTGTTCTAAAATGTTGCCCATCAATTTTGAGGTTGTGTCCTCTAGTTCTGGATACCCCTACCATAGGAAACATCCTTTCCACATCCACCTTATCGAGTTCTTTCAACGTTCGGTGGGTTTCAATGAGATATCCCCGCATTCTTCCAAATTCCAGTGAGTACAGGCCCAAATGCTCCTTTTATAACCTCTTCATTCCCAGGATCATCCTTGCGAACCTGCTCTGGACTCTCTCAATGACAAAACATCCTTTCTGAGATATGGGGCTCAAGGCTTGAGAATACTCCAAGTGTGGCCTGATTAGTGTCTTATAAAGTGTCAGCATTATCTCCTTGCTTTTATATTCTGTTCCCCTTGAAATAAATGCCAATGTTGCATTTGCCACCTTTACCACAGACTCAACCTGTAACTTAACCTTCTTAGAGTCTTGCATGAGGACTCTTAAGTCCCTCTGCACCTCTGATGTTTGAACCTTCTCCCCATTTAGATAATAGTCTGCACTATTATTCCTTTTACCAAAATGCATCTGTAGATGTCAAGTTTTTTCCTGCTGCCTTTCTTGAAAAGTGGGGCTTGTAGCCAGCAAAAGTTTAAAAATCTCAGTCAGAGTCCTAGCAATCTTTTCTCTTGTCTTCCATTGCACCCTGGAATAAATCTCACGTAGCCCTGTTGCCTTATCTATCTTTAAAGCCTGCTAAGGTATCAAGTACCATTTTTATGGAAATTTTACCTTCTCTGCTGACTTCTCCAACTTCAAAGCTCCTTTCTTATGAATACTAGTGAAGGGTATCCATTTAGAATCTTTTCTCTCTTTGTGGCTATGTCCATAGATTGCTCATGTGGTTCATAATGGTACTATTCTTTCTCAGGTTGTTATTTTGCCATTGGTAAGTATTCAAAACACCCTTGTATATGCCCTCATAATTCCTTTTTAAGTGTCTCCCTACACTTTTTATACTCTTGATTGGTCTCCTATTCATACCACAAACTTCCTTTTCATCTCTTTATTCAATATTTGATGTTCCTTGAACTCCAGAGTTTCCTGTATTTATTATGCTTGGCTTTCATCCTTGTAGGAACATGTTGACCCTGAACTCTCGTTATTTCTCCTTTGAATGCTACCCACAGTGCAGATGCAAATTTAACTGCAAGTAGATGCTGCCTGTTAACTTTTACCGGGTCCTGTTTTATTTTAATGATTTTTGCTTTCTTCTAGTTTTCTTGCTTAATTTCTGCATTCAGTTCAAGGCATGCATACTGTGCATCAGTAGAGTTTATTAATTCCATTAGTTACCAACTCTCTCTAGCCGTGTACTGGGCTGTTACTACACATTAGAAGTGTTTGGTCATATTTGCTAGGTGACACAAAATAGTCCTGAAAGGGTCCTGTTGTTCAGGGTAGATGGTGCACAGAGTTGATGAGGACCTGGCTTGAACATAGGAATTCTGTAAAAACAAGGTAGGTTTCTGCTCCAGCCAATGATCTGAGATTTTGGGTTCTCTTCCACATCAAACACCAGGCCAGTTCAGTCAGAAACGTTTGCTGTCTGAATGAAAATCAAATGTATATTAATCATTGCTATAAATGATCTCCTAAGCTTCTGGAAAAAAATTCTTTCCACTGGCTTCTAAAAATGTGAACTTTTCTAAATTGGAAGGCCGTGATTAAATTGAGAAAGAAGTATTCATCATATCACATTAATTGCATTACATTAAATGTGATGCACTGAATACCACTCAGTTGAATCATATTTTGATGCCAGCTGAAGGGCAATGTTGCAAATGAAATGATATTTATATGAATTATGAGGGATGATGAGAGTGCTGTTGGTTGAGGTAAGACCAGAAGCAGGCACTGTAATTTGAAGATACTTGGTGGGGGTGGGGGGTGAGGATGTATATGCTAACCTCATAGTGTACATGTACTCATAACTTAATATTGTGTATGTAGTTTGCATGACTGTCAGTGGCTAATGTCTTGTTTGCCCTAATCTTCCTCTGTGCATGCTGTAGGTGAGACTGTATTAAGTGTGATCAGTTCTCTCTTTGCTGCTTTCTTATAGACTCAGAAAGGAAGTAGACGATTCAAGAGGCTGGAGAATAAAAATGGGATATTTGCCCTACAAGTAAGTATGTTACCCAGTGTTATTTTCATTACCATGGTGGTGGTTATCATTCGTTTACTTCTCCCCTAGATGGGGGATTTTCTTATTGGAAATCTGTTTCACAAATAAACACCAGAAATACTCAGCAAATCACTTGGCATCACTGGAGAGAGATAATGCTAGTTTTATGGTTTCTGCAGGTTTTATTTTGCCACCATTTTCTAATTGCTTGTATGATTTAGGAAACTCTCTATTCCCTCTTGGAAAGCTCTACCTTCCCCCCTCACCCCAGTCCCCCTCATTTTTATCCCCACCCCCTCAATAAAAGTCTCTAAGGGACATCATTTTGCATTCTGCAAATCAGAGAGCACTCTCTTTATCCTATCCTGTGTTTTTATTTGTAACCCATGTTAGAAGGCTGCTGCCAGTATTTTGTTAATGCAGATCTGAAAAGTCCTGATCTTATGTGAAAAGACCTCAACATTTCCTCATAATTCTTCCACAATGTGTAGTCAGTGGCAAGCTGCCGGAGGAAAATGTATAGTTTGTATAGAAATGGCCCCAAGGATCACGGAAGGCCCCTTTGTATCTACAATGATAATTCAGTTATATGAGAGGATCATTTTGCAACCATGCATGGGTGCTTAAATGATCTTAATGGCTCTGCTGAAGCTGAGTTTACCAAAACTATCAAAGCACTACATTTCAGAAATATTCAATAAAATGAACCTTTTTAAAAAAAAAAATTTAAACAGTATTTTTGTGCACTTTAAAACAAAGAGTTAAAGTCTAAAGCTGTGAATGGCGGCACAGTGCAACAGCTGGTAGAGCTGCTGCTTCATGGCTTCAGTGACTCAAGTTAAATTGTGATCACTGGTTCTGTCTGCTTGGAACTTGCACATTCTCCCTGACGAATTTAATCGATAGCTGAGCTTTGCTGCAACCTTTCAGTGATACTCTCAATTGTTGAGTAACCCATTAACGTGCAAACACTCAGGATGACTAATCCATTGACATACCTAGGCGATTAGTAGAAGAAAGGTATAAAGCTAAATCATCAGGTTCTGGGGAATAAGAATGATGTTGTCTGGATTGGGGAGTATGCCTTAGGTCGAGTGAACTTGGCCTTTTCTCTTGGAGCAACAGAGGATGAAAGGTGACCTGATAGAGGTATATAAGATGATAAGAGACCTTGATCATGTGGATAGCCAGAGGCTTTATCCCAGGGCTGAAGTGGCTAACAGGTGGTTTAGTTTTAAGGTGCTTGGAAGTAGGTACAGAGGGGATGTCAGGCTAAATTTTTCACACAGAGAGTGGTGGGTGTGTGGAATGCACTGCTGGCAACGGTGGTGGAGGCAGATACAATAGGGTTTTTTTAAGAGACCTTTAGATAGGTACATGGAGCTTAGAAATATTGAAAGCTATGTGGTAGGGTAATTCTAGGCATTTTCTAGAGTAGATTACATGGTCGGCAGAACATTGTGGGCCGAAGGGCCTGTAATGTGCTGTAGATTTCTATGTTTTGTGTTCTAAGAAGAACATATTAGATGCACAGTGCTATTGAAGGTAGTCTATTTTAGTTTTCACAGAATAGCCCTGTCAAAAATATTAACATGTTTGTATCACACCAGAAGTAAGGTAAAACATCGCAAGGTGCCGTACAAGTGCACAGTCATAGGAAGTTTTGCTGCTCTCGGTACCAGGCTCTGTATAATCAGGTTTTACTTTGCCTTTCAGATGGAAAAAGAACATCAGCAGCTTCTCCCGAGCTACACAGCACAGCCTTTCCTTGTGCCTGTGACTCACCCAACTGAGTATCCTAATCCCCAGTTAATGGACCATCTCCCCAGCTTCCCTTCCCCCTCCATGTTCCAGGACTCCAAACCTAAACTGAAGAAAGTTCTGAAGAAAGCCCTGAATGAGAAGTACAGGACTAAGTATCTCAGACTGCGGAAGACTGTAAAAGCTCTGATCTTTGTGAGTATTTGCTGCACAAATTGTGCCATTTTTGTTTGTCATGGGTGGCAGGGTAGAGTATGTCTTCTCCAAAGGTGGAGTAAGACACTTCTTCCCTCGACTAGCCGGCAGGTCACCCTTGAGCAAGATGTAATACCTGCTTAGCCTTCCCCAATCGGAGTCCCGTGAAACCATGAGAGTAGCTGGTGGATGGTCGTATGAGTAGCTGGTACATATCACAAGTCTTGGTTATGTGACCACCAATGCCAGACAGACAACCTCTGATAACTCTGACGTCACCCATCTCGTAAAGACCCTACCCAGAAGAAGGCAATGGCAAACTACTTCTGTAGAAAAAATTTGTCAAGAAGAATCATAGTCATTTGATCATGATCACCCACGTCATACAACACGGAACATAATGATGATGGTAGATTGTCAATCTAATGAGGTTCCAAAGAATTGATAAAACAGGAGGAAGGGAGGAAATTGCAGAAGAATACAGCCTAATGGATTATAATGTTTAAAAAAAAACACCTAGATTTTAAATAAGTGCCAGAAGTATACATTTGCTTCAGACTCCTTATATAGATATTACTTCTCCATGTTTGTTTTCTCCCTCAGGCTTCCAGTAGGCACAGTTAGGTTTTAAGTTTTCTCTGTTTTATTCCAGGTATGTTTAATCTTTTAGCATGCCTGTGGTTCTCTTATTATCCTCATTCTGCCTAGGAGCCTCATTGTTGCTGCTTCAAGTGGAGTGTGCTGTAGAGCACTAATTGTGCATTTGGTTCATGTGTAGCTAAATAATGTAATCAACATGTATTTTTATGTCAGTACTGTTTAAGTATTTTGAAGAAACATGTGAGAAATGCAGAACTCTTGAGATAAGAGCAAAAGTGGGGCTCTCTCTTTCGAAGCTCCAATAGCTTTTTGTGCCACCTCTGTATATTAGCCCCAGAGACAAGATGGGGTTCAGAGTGGACAATGCTAATTCAGTTGGCAAGTCTTCTGATACCACCAACAAAACATTGCCAAGATAAGTTGATATTTGGGGCATGTATGATTTTAATATAAATATTGCACTTTGTAGTTGATTTTTTTTTACTGTGAACTGTTGTCTTCTGAGGAGTTGGTTTGCTTCTTCCCTTAAACTTTGAAGATGAGAATCCTCTTTAAAGCTCCAGGATCAATCAGGAACTGCACTCAAGACATCTTTAGAGTTATGTCCAGTCCTAATGAAGGGTCTCAGCTTGAAATATTGACTGTTTACTCTTCTCTGTGGATGCTGCCTGGCCAGCTGAGTTCCTCCAGCATTCTGTGTTTATTACTACACCTTTAGGGTTCCTCTGTTATCTGTACACCTATCTGTTAGGCAGGTGATGGAGGCTGTATGGTACATCAACTTCTCCAGGATATTACCGGTAAGAAGAAGGTAGAAATTAGACCTGTTGCTTTGGCTAGATTCCAATAAATGGTGGGGGATGTCTGTCTCACTTATGATACTCAAGAACAGTTCGAGGTTGGTCTTAACTGCAGCAGTGTTGAAGGCTGGCTACCAAGGGTGGCAGGCTACACGGTGAAGGCCTAGATTGGAGGGTTGCTAAATAAACTATAGGAATACTACAGCCAAAATGTTACAGATCCAAGTCATTGAAATACTGGAATCAATGCACAAAGGAGATGGAGGAATTCAGCAGGTCTGGCAGCATCTATGGAGGAATGTGAAAGTGGAAGTTTTGGGTCGAAATCCTTCATTTGGACTTGAAAGAATACTGAAGTGTGTTTTAGGTACATTGACTGTTCTGGGGAAATGTTTCTGCATACCTGCCTGGTATTACTATGCATTCCTTAGTATAGGAAGCAGAAAAGTTTGTTTACAGTTACCTGGTAAACTGCAGGCTCTTCAGAGAGACAAAAGAGGAGGTTAATGTGGAATAGGTTATATTTCTGAATGGGATGTGCAAGATACATTGTTGGTTACATCTGAATATCAGCCCTTCCCTACCTTGCCTCAGTGACCTACAATGCACATACCCATCCTGTTACCTTCCGTAAGTGCCTTATGCAGCTCTCATTGCTTGCGATGGAAGGTGAGGACCTCGATACAATAACTATCACTAAAGAGGTAGTGCTGAGCAAACTTGTGGGCCTGAAGATAGACGAGTCCCTTGGTCCTGATCAAATGCACCTCAGGGTACTGAAAGAAATTATAGTAGAGGTTTTTGGTGATAATTTACCAAAATTAGCCCCCCCAGGGCTGTGTGCTCAGTCCACTGCTGTTCACTCTGCTGACCCACGACTGTGCTGCAACACACAGCTCGAACCATATCATCAAGTTCGCCAATAACACGACCGTGGTGGGTCTCATCAGCAAGAACAACGAGTCAGCTTACATAGAGGAGGTGCAGCGGCTAACGGACTGGTGCAGAGCCAACAACCTGTCTCTGAATGTGAACAAAACAAAAGAGATGGTTGTTGACTTCAGGAGGGTATGGAGCGACCACTCCCCGCTGAACATCGAGGGCTCCTCGGTAGAGATCGTTAAGAGCACCAAAGTTCTTGGTGTTCGTCTGGTGGAGAATCTCACCTGGTCCCTCAACAACAGCTCCATTGCAAAGAAAGCCCAGCAGCGTCTCTACTTTCTGCGAAGGCTGAGGAAAGTCCATCTCCTACCCCCCCATCCTCATCACATTCTACAGGGGTTGTATTGAAAGCATCCTGAGCAGCCGCATCACTGCCTGGTTTGGAAATTGCACCACCTCGGATCGCAAGACCCTGCAGCGGATAGTGAGGTCAGCTGAGAAGATCATCGGGGTCTCTCTTCCCACCATTATGGACATATACACTACACGCTGCATCTGCAAAGCAAACAGCATTATGAAGGACCCCACGCACCCCTCATACAAACTCTTCTGCCGCCTGCCATCTGGGAAAAGGCACTGAAGCATTCAGGCTCTCACGACCAGACTATGTAACAGTTTCTTCCCTCAAGCTATCAGACTCTTCAATACCCAGAGCCTGGACTGACACCTTACTGCCCTATTATCCTGTTTATTATTTATTGTAATGCCTGCACTGTTTTGTGCACTTTATGCAGTCCTGTGTAGGTCTGTAGTCTAGTGTTTTTTTTCCTGTGTTTTTTAGGTAGTTCAGTCTAGTTTTTGTACTGTGTCATGTAACACCATGGTCCTGAAAAACGTTTTCTCATTTTTACTATGTACTGTACCAGCAGTTATGGTCGAAATGACAATAAAAAGTGACTCGACTTGACTTGAAAATTCTCTGGACTCTGGGCAGATCCCAGGAGATTGGAAGATGGTGAATGTCATGCCACTGTTCAAAAAAGGCTGTAGGCAAAAGGCAGGTAACTACAGGCCAGTTAGTTTAACATCTGTAGTTAGGGAAAATGCTTGAAGTTATCACTGAAGAAGAAAAAGTGAGGCATCTGGAAAGAAATGGATCCATCAGGCAGACGCAGCATGGATTCAGCAAAGGCAGGTCCTGTTTGACAAATTTACTGGAGCTCTCTGAGAATATAACTAGCGCAGTGGATAGAGGGGAACAGATGGACGTTATTTACTTGGATTTCCAGAAGGTGTTTGATAAGGTGCCACACAAAAGACTTATCCATAAATAAGGATGCATAGAGTTGGGGTGCGATGTATTAGCATGAATAGAAGATTGTTTAACTAATAGAAAGCAGAGAGTTGGGATATATGGTTGGCAATCAGTGGTGAGCAGTGTGCAGCAGGGGTCACTGCTGGGTCCACAACTGTTCACAATATACATTAACAATCTGGAAGAGGGGACCGGGTGTGGTGTATCTAAGTTTGCTGATGATATTGAGTGGAAAAACAAATTGTGCAGAAAATGCTAAGAGTCTGCAGAGTGAGGTTAAGTGAGTGGGCAGGGGGCTGGCAGCTGGAGTACAATGTTGGTAAATGTGAGGTCATCCACTTTGGAAGGAAAAATGAAAGTGCAGATTATTATTTAAATAGTAAAAATCTGCCCATGCTGCTGTACAGAGGGACTTGGGAGTGCTTATGGATGAATCAGAAAAAGTTGGTTTGCAGGTACAGCAGGCTGTCAAGAAGGCAAATGGGATGTTGACCTTCATTGCTAGAGGGTTTGAATTTAAGAGCAGGGAGATTATGCTGCAACTGTGTAGGGTACTGGTGATGCTGCACCTGGAGTACTGCGTGCAGTTCTGGTCTCCTTACTTGAAGGATGTACTACTTTGAAGGCGGTGCAGGTGGTGTCACCAGGTTGATTCCGGAGATGAGGGGGTTAGACAATGAGAAGAAATTGAGTTGCCTGGGACTGTACTCGCTGGAATTCAGAAGAATGAGAGGAGATCTTATAGAAACATATAAAATTATGAAGGGGATAGATAAGATAGAGGCAGGAAAGCTGTTTTCACTGGTAGGTGAGACTAGAACTAGAGGATTATAGCCTCAAGATTCAGGGGAGTAGATTTAGAACGGAGATGAGGAGGAACTACTTTTCCCAAAGAGTGGTGAATCTGTGGAAATCTCTGCCCAATGAAGCAGTGGAGACTACCTTAGTAAATGAATTTAAGACAAGGTTGGATAGATTTTTTCATAGTTGGGGAATTAAAGGTTATGGGGAAAAGGCAGGTAGGTGGAGATGAGTCCATGGCCAGATCAGCCATGATCTTATTGAATAGTGGAGCAGGCTCAACAGGCCAGCTAGCCTACTCGTACTCCTATTTCTTATGTTCTTGTATACTCTGTCCATGTTGCCCCCATTACCACATTAAGGCTATGTCTACACTAGTCCGGATAAATCCATAACCGAAGCCTTTTCTCTTCGTTTTTACCCTCCATCCACACTGAAACGACACTTCCCTCCCCTGAAAATGGAGATTTTCAGAAACACTCTCCAGAGTGAATAAATCTGAAAATGCCTAATATCTGGCATAGTGTGTATGGGGTAACCGGCTATTTTTAGAACTGCTGTCATGACATGCCGGAACAAATGTTGGCGGCACTGTGGCATTTTATTGTTTTATTGAACACAAACTCCAACACTACAACATATCTGACAATAGATGTGTAATAGCCTAATGTAACATTGTATGGAAAGACAAGATAACACTGATGAAGACATGTTTTATACATTTAACAAGGTGCTTTATTAATGTATTGCTTGGCAAACATTCAATAGATGCAATTGTCATTTTTGCGCAGTAAGTTGTTTTATTGCACATGTTAAATAATACACAAAATAACACACAAAGACATGGCAAAAGTAAAGGCAAACAAATGTGGTAACAGCAAATTTCACTTTTGCCCAGTAACAAGCCTTATTGCATTTAGTTATAGCTGTCGTCCCTTTCATCGGTGAAGAGATTATGGCTGTAGGAAATGTTTCTGGACAAACGTGCACCAAGTCTTTCGTTTGGCAATTTCCTTTTAAGTTTTTCTAGTCTGTAACTGGACAAATGCTCACCAAGTACACTGTTTCCTCTTTGCTTGTTTTCTGTGTGTCCTGCGCATGCCCAGTAGGAGGAGATTCACCCAAGTATCTGTTTTAATGTGAACAGAGGTATTTTTAAAATCGCCTAGTGTGGATGACTCGTTTTTACGCGAAACCGGCGTTTTCAAAATTATCCGGACTAGTGTGGACGTGGCCTAAGAAATGTTGTTGCTACAGACTGGAAAGTAGGTCAGACAATTTTGTGTGGCCATCTATGTGAACCCAAGTGCCATTACAATCTGTGAGTTGTACCTCAGATATTTAAGTCCACTATGTCCTTACCAACCATCAGATGCAGAACTATAGTATACTAATCCCAATTACCAGCATTTAGTCTGTAACATCCCTTGAAAATGTAAATGGTCCTATAAATACAGTATAGAGTCATAGAGCAGTACAGCTCAGAAACGGACGCTGGGTCACAGCTAGTCCTAATTTGTTGCACTTGGCTTTCAGCTCTGCTCCTCCATGTAGCTATGCAAGTGCTAATTAAATGATATTATTGCACCTGCCTTAACCACTTCTCTTATCCCATATAGTCACCACCCTCCACATGAAAAAGTTTCCCCTCAGGTCCCTTTTCAAATTTTCAGCTCTCACCCTAAATCTATGCCCCTTTTGGTGTTTCCTCCCCTGAGGAAAAGCCTGTTACTGTCCACCTTATTTATACCTCTCATAATTTTAAACATTTCTCTAAGCTCACTTTTCATTTTCCTATGTTCAAAGGAATAAAGAGCTATTGTGGCTAGCCTCTTCCTATAACTCAGGCCCTCTAGTCCTGGTAAGATCTTTGTAAATCTTGTCTGTGCTATTTCTGTGTGTAATAGAGAAACCACATCTTCTCTATAACAGGGTGATCAAAACTGTACACAGTACTCTGCAAATTCAGCCTCACCAATGACTGAAGTGAAGTGACCAGCACATGATGTTGCAACTCTGATGCGTAGTGCTCTGACCGAAGAAGGGCAGCATGCTAAACACCTTTTTCACCATATCTGTTTTCCATATAGTATACACTTGTACTCCAAGGTTCCTCTGTTCCATTACTCTCCCTATTACCCCACCATTCATAGTATGTCCAGTGCTGGTCTGACCTTAGAAAATGCATCACCTCACACTTATCAGTGTTGGAAACTACTAATTTTAATAATACTTTTTATAAGATATTTTTTAAACAAACTCATGTATTTTTCACATATATGGTGGTTTACCACCGCTTACTGGCAGAAAGCGGTATAGCACCTTTCTCATTTTTTCATTAGTTAAGTATTAGTACATAACCCATGTGATGTAATTGTTTTAATTATGTAGCCTATTAACTAGTTAATCCTTATTTAAGGAATTTCTTATCTATAAAAGTGATGGATTTTAAAAGGCACCATCTTTATTCCTTTTGTCTTCACATTCATATCTTGCTTTTAACATCGAAGAAGAGAAAATCTGCAGATGCTGGAAATCCAAGCAACACACAAAATGCTGGAGGAACTCAGCAGGCCAGGCAGCATCTATGGAAAAAAAGTACAGTTGACGTTTCAGGCTGAGACCCTTTGGCACAACTAGCACTTCTTGGATTCCCCCTAAGCTTGTCAGCAGGGCATTGTTGACAGCTTTGCTGAAGTCCAAACAGTAAACATCCTCTGCACTACCCTTCCTTTTCTAGTTATGGGAAATTTCACTATGCAAGTAGATTGGGAAAATCAAGTTGATGTGAATTCCCAGGAAAGGAAATTTGTAGAATGCCTGTGAGATGGCTTTTTAGAACAGCTTGTGGTTGAGCCCTCTAGGGAAAAGACAATTCTGGATTGGATGTTGTGTAATGAACCAGATTTGATTAGGGAGCTAATGGTAAAAGGACCCTTGGGCAATGATTATAATATGATAGAATTTACCCTGCAGTTTGAGAAGAAGATGATGCAGTAGAGTACTGTATTACAGAAGAGTAAAAGGAATTACTGTAATATAATGTAATAGAAACTCTATTACAGTGGAATAAAAGGTACTACAGAGGCATGAAAGAGGAGCTGGCCAAAGTTGATTGGAAAGGGATACTAGCAGGGATGACGGCAGAACAGCAAAAGCCAGAGTTTCTGTTAGCAATTTGGAACACATAGGATAAATGCATCCGAAAGATGAAGTAGTGTTCTAAAGGGAGGATGAGGTAACTAAAATAGCCATACAGAGAGAAAAGATGGAATATGTAGGTAATCTAGCCAATAATATAAAAGAGCCAAAAGGTTTTTCAGATACAGTATATAAAGAGTAAGAGAAGCTAGAGTGGATATTGGACCACTGCAAAGTGACACTGGAGAGATAGTAATGGGGACAAAGAAATGGCAGACAAACTTAATAAATATTTTGTGCCAGTCTTCACTCTGGAAAACACGAGTAGTATTCCAGAAATTCAAGAGCGTCAGGCGACAGAATTGAGTGTCATTGCTATAACTAAGGAGAAGGTGCTGGGAAAGCTGAAAGGTCTGAAGGTAGTAAGTCACCTGGACCAGATGGATTACACCCCATATTTCTGTAGGAGGTAGGGTGAAGAGATTGTGGAGCATTAGTAATGAACTTTTAAGACTCACTAGATTCTGGAATGATCCTAGAGGATTGGGAAATTACACGTCACTCCACATTAGTGGTGTTACACGGGTCGGTGTTGCAACCACTTTTCATATTATATGTCACTGATTTGGACGATGGAATTGATTGATGGCTTTGTGGCCAAGATTGCAGATGATAGATGGAGAGTCAGGTAATGTTCAGGAATCGGAATTTGCAGAAGGACTTGGACAGATTTGGAGAATAGGCAAAGAAGTGGCAGATGGAATGTTGTGTAGAGAAGTGTATGGTCATGCACTTCGTCTCTCGTTCGCTGCTGCCAGTTGAAGGTGTCTAGGTGTGATGGTCTCTCTCATTTGTTGCTGTCGGAGAGTGGTACCGGAGGTTTGTGGATTGGACGGTAGTTCCTGGTTGTTCTTTTTTCTGTTGATATTATGCTATTTTCGGTGACATTGAATTGGGGTGGCCTGCAGATGTTGAACACAGAGCTGAATTGAATATGGACTTTTCAATTCTGTGTCTTTGCTTGTTCTTTCTTGTTGCCTTTTGCGTGAGGGAGGCGGGGTTGATGTTCTTATTGCCATTTGCGTTACTTGTTTTATTGCATGTGTGGGGGAGGTTGATGTTTCTTGGAACTGGTTTTGTGGTTTTCTTTGCTTCATGGCTGTCTGTGGGGAAGATGAATCTCGGTTGTATACTGCATACATTAATAATAAATGTACTTTAATTCCTTTGAATCCATGAATCCTTTGGTAGCAGGAATATAGGTGTAGATTATTTTTTAAACAGGGAGAAAATTCAGATATCAGTGGTGCATAAGGACCTGGGAGTCCTTGTGCAGGATTCCCTGAGAGTTAACTTGCAGGTTGAGAGTCAGTGGTAAGGAAGGCAAATGCAATATTAGCATTAATTTTGTGAGGACTAGAACGTAAGAGTAAAGATGTACATCAGACCACACTTGGAGTATTGAGAGCAGTTTTGAGCCCCTTGTTTAAGAAAAGATGTGAACCTCTGGACCTTCTCCAATGCCAGCACAAGAATAATCCTGAGAATGAAAGGATTAATGTATGAGGTGGGTGTGATGGCTCTGGGCCTGTACTTGCTAGAGTTTATAAAAATAAGGTGGGGGGATCTCATTGAGACCTGTGGAATATTGAAAACCCTAAATAGAGTGGATGTGGAGAAGATGTATTTTTATACTGGGTGAATCTGGGACTAGAGGCACAGCCTCGGAAGGAGGTGCATCCAGTCAGAACAGAGATGAGTGGTGTATCTGTGGAATTCATTGCCCTGGGTGGTCATGGAGGCTAAGTTATTAAGTATTTTTAAAGCAGAGTTTGATTCTTGATTAGTCAGGGTATTAGAGGTTATGAGGAGAAGTCAGGAGATGGGGTTGAGAGGGATAATAAATTAGCCACAATGGAATGATGGAGCACATTCGATGGGCTGAGTGGCCTAATTCTGCTCTTGCGTCTTGTGGTCTTATGATCTTCCCACAAACAAGCCATGTTAACTCTTACTAATCAGACTCTTGTCTATCTAAATTCTGGTGGATCCTGTCCCTCATAATTTTCTCCAGCAATTTCCCCACTTCTGATGACAGGCTTCCAATCACATAAGCAATCCTCCACCATCAGCATCTTGTCACCAACATTACCTAATGCTTGTAAGTGTGGCCACCACCATGACTTTTGTAGAGGTAGATGAAGGCTTTGCAAATACCCTCAGTTTTGGAGGCTGTGGGAGCCACTATATGGTCTGCTCTTACTTATTCTGTATCTCAGCAACATGGCTATCAGGGCATGCACCAGGCAGTGTAACTAGGGATAGTGAAGGTGATGGTAAATGGAAGAGAAAAAGTTTTCTGATCAGTCTTTCAATTCTATGGCCTCTTGTTACCATCATTGCTTTCAGATTCCTGCTTCCTTGCTGGAAAAGAGTTATTCTTCTCTTTGATGCTGGTCATTTGAGTGCTTATGACCATAGCTAGGATATATGCCATCATATTCAAGATCCCATTCTAATGTGATTGCTGCATTCACTGTGTTGTGATGATGACCAGTGTTTTCATTAACTTGCTCATCCTGACAAACACCTCTGACATGGTTTCTTTCAAACATGAGGCAGGCTCCATCACTCTCCACAGTTTGCAAATTTAGGTTCGGCACCAGAGGTCTTTAGCAGTTTTCCCAGTACAGCTGTACCAAGTGGATGAGCTTGGATGGCTGTGCACTTTGAGCTAGTGTTCCTATTTCCTTTATACTCCTGCTCGCTTGGATTCCTGGGGTGTGGTGAGAGGTGATGTACAAATATCTAATGGAAGAAATGCAGAAGTTCTATGATAAGTGCTCTGCTGAGTGACTTCACAAGGAGCTAACATTGTTGTCATTGGTGTCATGTTAAACGGTGGTGAAGGCTTAAGGGAAATAGAAAATGCCAATTAGAATTTTGAAAGTAAGAATCTTAATTTGTGACTGAGTCTTCAGATGAGTGAGTGCATGAGAAGCATCTTGATGAGATAAATAAACTTCTGTCAACAAGATCTTCTGATTTAAAAATACACGCCTGCACCAATTACATACACACCAATCTTCCTACTTCCTAATCTTTGAGTTACCTTCAGGTCCATCTCCTCAGCAGATGTAAAAGACAATTTAACAAAAGAAGCAAGGATGGTGGTGAGGAAAACTCTGTTGATTGGAGAGCAGTTGTGATCTGGTAACAAGATCAGTCAGTGCCTTCCAAAGGGAATTAGAATGGCTCTGGTGAGGGAATAATTTGTAGAGCCATGGGCAAAGAGCAAGAAAATGGGATGATGGAATTGGTCAATAAGGAGCTGGCGATGTCTACACTGGCAGAACAGCTGCTGGCCATGGCAGACAATTCTGTGATTTATTATCTTTTAACTGGACCATGAGGGATGAGAATTAATTTTGTGAATAGAAGAGAATAAGGTATATTTGATCATGTTCTGGTGCTTCTATCATGTGTAAATGCAGCCATTCACCAGTTGTCAGTCTTCATTTGTAAGGTGAGTATACAGAGTTCACTTGTGAAGACAGAAGATGTGTGGCATTACCTGTCATATCCCAGGACCTTTGGACTTAATGCATCACTAGAGTTAATAAGGAATGAAGTGGCTGTGTCTGATTATGGGTGTGATAACTCTGTTTCAGGAGAATGCTGCTCTGTGTGATGAAATTGCTTACATGGAACTGAAGTTTTTCCGAACTAAAGAGGAAAGAAGGTAGGGAATATTGTTACAGGCCAGTACCTCAGAGTTGTATCTCAGGTGATTAGTCCTGTGACTAGTACATAGGCTATTCAGCATGTTTTCTATTTTGCTGCAGTTTGTGTCCTTGTAACAAAGAAGGAGACTGTTCACACCCTCAAGTCTATGCTGACTGCTGCAGCAATACTATCAGTTACTTCCCCATACTTTATTTTCTTGTAGCCTATTCTCTGTAACATGCCCATTAGCTCCCCCAGTATTTCTTCTACATCCCACTTACATTCTGGCCAATTAACCTACCCACCTGAATGTCTTTGGAATGTGGAAGGGAACCACAGTACTCAGGGAAGCCTATGCTTAGAGTATGGAAACTCCACGCAAGTAACACTAGGGGTTAGGATTAAATCTGGCCTGTTGGAGCTATGCCCATGTGATGCCCTGTACTGGCATTAAACTGTTCCCCTGAAAGCTGTGAGCTTGTAACTTCACAAGTGATCGAGCTCAGATATTGTAAACCCATCAGCATTCAGCTACCATGCATGAAGTAGTAAACACAAGCTAAAATATTGTTGACTAAATGTATGTATCTGCTGCTTATAATTGTACAGTATAAACAGACTCTATATAAGCACACAACCCAGATTGTATTGAATAAGGGTGTTCATGTTTAAGTATATGGCCTTGAAGATGTTCTTGAATAATTCCAGTGTTATAATCCTAGCAATGCAAAAATTAGCAATGTCTTGGGCAAACTAGAGACTTGAATTCACATTTTATTCTGGATCCAAGGTCACAGCAAAGTCTGTATGTGTTGCTTATCCCTAATTGTACTTGAGAAGATCAAGTTAACAAATTGCACGTCACAGTGATAATAAACCTGATTTTGATTCATGGTGAGCCATCTTGTCCTATTGAAGACAATATTGCCTAAATACCAAGAGTTCCAAACTTAATCCCAAACACACTGAAGGTCTTGTGCTATATTTCTGTCAGAATGGTATACATCTTGGAGGTGAACCTATGGACACAGATGTTACCAATTGCAAAAACAAACTAGAGTCCATCATTATATGTGCTTGGTCATTTTATAACCTAGTGCATTGTACACAGCTCTATGACGGTGAATTAATGTATGATAAGTGTAAGAAAGTTCTTTAAGGATATTACCTGCCAGCTGGAAAATGGGAAACCAGTGACTGTAGTGTACTGTATCAAAAATGCATTGGATATGATGCCACAAAAGAGGTGCAAGCTCAATGTGAAGGCTCTTCGTATTGATGGATTGTAGCAAGGATGGAATATTAATTAGCCAGGTGAAAGAATAGATTTGATAAAGCAGAAATAAGCTGGATGAAAAACTGTGTGTTGAATTCTGGTGTTCAAGGGCATCTCAATGACCCTGATACCTTTCTGCATTTCTTGGACATGCAGGCACAGCAAGCAATTAGGAGGGCAAATGGAATGTTGTCCTTTAAGGATTGTAAGATTACACTAAAATTGTACAGTGTGCTGGTGAGACTACGCCTGAGGTACTATGCAGTGTTTTAATTTCTCCATTTAGGAAAGTACATGCTCTGGTGGTGTACGATAAAATAAGTTCAATGCCCTTTACAATTTTGGACCAAAGCATCTACAGAAATAATAATCAGTGCCAAGTGGCCAATTGTATACAGTCATTTAGCACAGAAGCAGGCCCTTTGGCCAAACATGTCTATGCCAACCAGCAAATACCCATCTATTCTAATCCCATTGGCCAGAACTTGATCCACAGCTGTCAATGTCTTGATGATTCAAGTGCTTATCAAGATGGTTTTTAAATGTCAATAGAGTTCCTGTCTCCTCCACTTTCTTAGACAGTGTGTTCCAGATTGCAACCACCCTATATCTGGGGTGGGGGGGGGGGTTGGGGGGAGACACGGGGGAATTCTTGTTTCCCTTTAAATTTTTTGTTCTTCTGTGTCCTTTTACCTTGGACACACCTACCATGAGGAAAACTTATGAACTATCTACCATATCTATCTATCGCATTTTATAGTGGATAAGATGACAAAGGAAATGTGACAAGATTCCTTAAGTAAAAAGGAGTACGCAGTGTCTCAGGAGGCTTAACAGTGGATAAATTCCCAGGGCTAGTTGAGATTATCTCAGGCTGCTGTGGGAGGAGAGGGAAGCAGTAGCTGAGGCTCTTGTTAAGTTTTTTATATCTTTGATTACCTCATTTATGGTACCAAATGACTGAAATATGGTGAATGTGATACTCATTTTCAAGAGGGGCAGCAAGGAAGAGCCTGGTAATTATTGACCTGTGGGCACGCCATCAGTAGGTAAGGTATTAAAAAAACAAGTTGCTGAGAGACAAGATTAATGATCACTTGGAAAGATGGGAATCTGAGATAGCCAGCATAGCTTTGTCAAGAGCAGATCCTGTCTGATCAACCTGAATTTTTTGAAGAGGAAACAGTATTGACGAGGGCTTGTCAGTAGATGTGGCTTGTGTAGACTTCAGTAAGGCCTTCAGCAAGGTCCAACAGTGAGGGCCCTTGAGATCCGGTGCAGGTTCACAAATTGTATCCAAAATTGGTCTAGCAATAAGGTTGCTTCATTAGTCGAGGCATTAAGGAGCAGGGCTCTATCTCTGCTCACCCACCATGATGTGAAGGTGCAGAGAAGATTCATTAGAGTGTTGCCTGGGATGGAGAGTCTCAGTCATGACGAGAGGCTTGGTCTGTTTTCCCTGGAGCAGAGGAGTTTGAGGGTAGATTACTGAGATACATTAAATTATGAGGGGTATAAACTTTCCCCATCTCAGGGGTAGATAAAACCAAAGGACATAGATTTAAGGTGAGGGGTAGGAGATTTAGAAGGGACCTGAGAAGGGACCCTTTTCACCCAGAGAGTGGTGAGTACCTGGAACACACTGCCTGAGAATGGTAGAAACAGAATTATTAAGAAGTGCTTCTATAAGCACTTGAACCATCAAGTCATAGAAGACTCTGAACCATCATACAGGTGGGTGCCCAGTAGTTGTGATTGATGTGGTGGACCAAATGGCTTGTTTTCATGCTGTATGTCTCTGGCTCTATAATTTTTGTCACCTCTTTTAGGTCTTCCCTTAACTTCCTCTGTCCAAGGAAAGCAAACTTTATCCCAGGCAACATCTGAGAAGAATCTACTCTGCACTCCCTCCAGTGCAATCATGCCCTTCTTAATGGTTGTGGTGACTAATACTGCACACAGTCTGCTAGATGTGACCTCTCAGTGTTTATAAATGCTACTATCACCTCCATGCTCTTGTGTCTGTGCCCAGCTAATGAAGGCCAGCATCTTGTTTGTATTCACTCCATCTAAAAGGACCTCCACAATCTGTAATCTTTAGATTTGCACTTGGTTTCTCCTTAAATCTCCCTCGGGCCTTAGCGTAGGACACATTTGAATACATGAGCAGGAGTAAGCATGAAGTGCCAAAGCAAACACGAGGAAATCTGCAGATGCTGGAAATTCAAACACACATAAAATGCTGGTGGAACACAGCAGGCCAGGCAGCATCTATAAGGAGAAGCACTGTCGACGTCTCGGGCCGAGACCCTTCGTCAGGACTAACTGAAAGGAAAGATACCAAGAGATTTGAAAGTAGTGGGAGGAGGGGGAAATGCGAAATGATAGGAGAAGACCGGAGGGGGTGGGATGAAGCTAAGAGCTGGAAAGGTGATTGGCAAAAGTGATACAGAGCTGGAGAAGGGAAAGGATCATGGGACGGGAGGCCTCGAGAGAAAGAAAGGGGGAGGGGAGCACCAGAGGGAGATGGAGAACAGGCAGAGTGATGGGCAGAGACAGAGAAAAAAAACAAACAACTAAATATGTCAGGGATGGGGTAAGAAGGGGAGGAGGGGCATTAACGGAAGTTAGAGAAGTCAATGTTCATGCCATCAGTTTGGAGGCTAGGTTACTATTGATGCAATGCTCCTCAGACAGGATGAAGAGGTCAATACTCCCCAATGCCATTAGGCTTTACAATTCTACCGCCAGGACTTAAGAACTTTTTAAAAGCTATTATTAATGCTTTTTGAGATAGTGATTTAGATGAATATCATATTTTTTACTGAGTTAAGTATTGTATGTAATTAGTTTTGCTACAACAAGTGTATGGGACATTGGAAAAAAAGTTGAATTTCCCCATGGGGATGAATAAAGTATCTATCTATCTATCTATCTATCTATCTATCTATCTATCTATCTATCAGCCGGTATATAAGGTGTTGTTCCTCCTGAGTGTGGCTTCATCTTGACAGTAGAGGAGGCCATGGATAGACATATCAGAATGGGAATGGGACGTTAAAATGTGTTGCCACTGGGAGATCCTGCTTTCTCTGGCGGACCGAGCGTAGATGTTCAGCGAAATGGTCTCCCAGTCTGTGTCGGGTCTCACCAATATATAAAAGGCCACACCGGGAGCACCGGATGCAGTATACCACACCAGCCGACTCACAGGTGAAGTGTCGCTTCACCTGGAAGGACTGTCTGGGACCCTGAATGGTGGTGAGGGAAGAAGTGTAAGTTTAAGGGAGGCAGAGTCAATTAAATGTGAGTACCTGGGATCCTCAGGAGGTCCAAATTGAGAAGCTCGAAAACGGATCCTGAAGCCAACTGGAGTCAGTTGGCGGCGGAGACACGTTCCAAGTTGAAGTGCCAAAGGACTTGTTTCAGTGCCATATGACTGTATATAACAGGCCACTTGCCACTGAGTTACTAAACTTTGGTCTAAAGTTTCAGTGAATTGATTATTTTTTCAGTACGATGGTTTCATCAAAACATTAGAGTTAAAAGAAACATTTATACTTAATGAATTAAGATTGGAAGTGGAAAATGTATCAAAGGAGCTTTCTCAAGCACTTCCGTCTCTGCAGCTAGAGAATTAGTTGTTTACTATTTTTTTTGGCTCTGAATTGAATGTGGTTCTATTACAGATGTATAAAGGAGATATAACTGATAATAAAAGAGATATTTACATCCTTTTCTTTATTTATCTGTGCCTTAGGTTCCTGTTAAAGAAGTTGTTGCAGCACCAGAGCTTCAGTGATGGCACAGATCTGACAGGCAGTGCTGGCACCATACTTGCCCCCCCCATGTACAGTGTACCCACAGGAAGCAGCCAAGTGGCAGGAGTTTCAAGCCTTCCCACAACACCAGTCGCCAGTACTTCAGCTGGAGAGGAGGCTTTAGGTAAAAAGTCAAAGAAAGACAAGCGGGACAAAGGAAAAGATAATGGCAAAGACGATGGTAAGTATTTGGGTATACTCGATGCACTGATGGAGTGTTCAGTGTACTTGTTCAATGCACAATGGTGCCATAAGGTTAGTGTTAAAAAGCTTGACTTGTGTTTGATGTTACAGTGCTGATGCAGTTATTAACTTCCATCAGAGCATTGGTATCACCATGGGTTGCCTAACTAGCATATCGTTTATTAACTCGAGCGACTGTTTTATGTCAGTACACTTTGCTATGTTAAAGGTGAAACAAATTTGAAGAGGATCTGATATAAGGTCAATTAATGTCCCTATAATGTTAACTCTTTTTTTTCTCTCCACAGATGCTGCCTGACCTGATGAGCATCTCCATTATTAGCTGTTTTTATTCGAGGAGGGAAATATTGACAGATGCAGGGCAGCATGGACAGGGCGGCATGTCCAAGAATAGAGGTTATGCCTGATGTACACAGATGATGGAAACAAGATTTGGAAGGTGATGATCAAAGTAAAGGGCAGATGTCAGTTAAATATTGCTTTAAATCTGTAGAAATCTTGGATATATTTGCTGACTAGTCTGATAAAACTTCATTATTTCCCAGTTTATGGTGTTAGAGTGATTATCAGCATCAATAGAGAAACATTGGAGGATATACATTCAGTATTCCCACTACTTGAGTGCAGAGACCCCAGTTATCCCCATTTCCTTCCTCCAGTGAACCTGCTGACTACTTGTTCCTTGAATTTTACCAACCCCTGAATACCTGTGTATCCAAGATCTCGTGTAATGGTTTTTTATAAATGAGGCAGGATGGAGTCCAAGTCATACATTATGAAAACTGATCCTTCGACTATTTAGCACCTATTTTATACAAATACAATTGTTTTCTCCGCATTCCCACAAAATTAACCTCCCAGATTCAACCACGTCCTACACACCAAGAGCCATTCACAGTGGCCTTTTAACCTACCAATCACTGTGTGATGCGAGAGGAAAAGGAATTATCTAGGAAAATCTGATGTTCACAGCAATGTTGTGCAGGCTGCACACAAACAGCATTAGGATTGAACCTGGGTCATTGGAACTGTGAAGCAGCGGCTTTACCAGTGGTGCACTCTATATCAAGGCCACGGTGTACCAGCCACGGGAATATTTGAGAGAGCTTTACTCCGTGTCCTTACCAAGATGAACTAGCCAAAATGCATTTATGGAGCAATGTATAGAGTGCTTTACTTAAATCGTGTACACCCTATCTGCCCTGCCGGGGAGTGTTTGTTCAGTAGAGGGAACTCTGTCCTGTGCAACACAGGTCAGGCGTAAGGCAGGAGTGTTTTGTAGGACAGTTTGGAGAGAGGTTGACTTTGTATCAAACCTAAGCTGTATCTGTCCTGGAAGAGTTTGATGGAATAGGGCAAGAGTTCTGGAGTGCTGACACCATCAGAAAATGAATACCAGCTCTCCATCAAGAAAATACTTATCAATGTTTGTTTCTTGTCGCAGACTAAATCTATTTTGTTTAGAGTAGGTATTGTGGTTTTTACTTCCAGAGAACTTCTCAGCAGTGTTTGGATTAACAAAGGGGTTGAACTGTACAACTATAACATTTTGTTAATATAAACTTGATATAATATTTTGAATTTATGTAAATATGCATTTGTTATTAAATTTTGTCTGTTTGAACCAAACTGTGAGACTTAAATCTTTGCTAAACTCAGGTTAGAACAGTAAGTTCCTGCATTGGCAAGAATGTAAAAGCTGTACTCTAGTTTGATTTTAAAATATACAGTTTAATATATAAAATGCAGTAGTTTCTCTAGAGGAAGTAACAGTTAACATTTATTTTTAAATAAATGTATTGTATATTGCTACTATTTATTCCTGTATTCATCTGTTCAATAAATTCATTTGGCATTTGAAGCAAAATAAAACAGGTCTGGTGTGGTAATGTTTTGCAAATTTGTTGAGGGCTTAAATAGACCTATAGATAAAGGAAAGCTAAGAAGTTTAAGAAATCTGAGGGTTTCTTTTATCACAGAAACACTTGAGGTGCATCTCAAATTTCTTGTGGAGGCAATAATCAACAGATGTATCAAAAGTAGCTTCAGCTCCTCACATGTGAAAGGTGTATTGCCTCCCCTATCTCAGCTGTTACTTCTGGATAACAAATCTGGGAATATCTTTCTTGAAATTCAACCAGTTGCTTGATTATTGAGTCAAATTCTCCAAGTCCACACAGACCATCGTTTGTAGTCAAGATGAAGGCACCAGAGCTCCAGGAATGTCATAGTTGTGAGAGCATCAGCTGAGAAAATCTCTGAAAGTACAAATGGGCCTTGAGATCCTCATTATAATGCTGCGTCTTTTTCTGCTCAGATTCACAACGGTTGACACCAAACCAGACCAACTTGTTGATTTTCCAGCAGCTGACAAATGACTGATAATGTTGGTCAAATTTAAATATTTTCTCCAGCGTAAACTACTCCTCTCCACACTAAGATGACAGCTACAGCGTGTGGCATGATGTGAGGTATTCATCCACATCTCGTGCATTAGCATCTTTTCAGAATTTTAAGAGATCGCTCAATCTTTCAAGCTTGTTCCACCATTCTATTACATCACAGATTAATCTGTAACTTGAAGGTCTGTAATAATGAGAAATAGTGTTCCTCGATGATAAGTGCTGGTACTATGTTCATTGTTCACAGGTTGATTTGGTTCTGACATTGCAAGTATAGTTTTGAAAGTTGTAAATGATGTCAAACTAACTGTGGTTAACAAAGGTGAATTCTGACAAGATACAGGAAGGTTTATAGAATGGGGTGTAACTGACAAAGGAACAAAATAGGTAAGTGCAACAGAGTTTAAAGTAGATAGGAAAGAATGAGAGGCTGCCTGCTAGGTCTACAGCAGACGAAAGTTATTAAAGCCAGTCTAAGGCTGCAAAGATCTGTACATATTTGTACATATTCCTGTTGATCTACACATAGTCATCAGAGGGCAAAATTGAAGAGTAATGTTAAAGCTGTAAAAACCATATTCAGGCTGCATGTATTTATTTTTAATTACTTAAAGATACAGTACAGAACAGGCCCTTCCAGCCCAGTGAGCCGAATCATCCAGCAACTTAACTATTTAATAGGGCAATACTGCAAAAAATTAACCTACTAACCATTATGTCATTGGAATGTGGGAGGGAAGTGGAGCACTCGGAGGCAGCATCAGAATTGAATTCTGGTACCCTGAGCTGTAATAGCGTTGTGCTAATTGCTATGCTACCTTGGCACCCCACCATTGGTAGGGATAAGTACAGCTTGGCCTGCTGCTATGGACAACATTTACTAGAGTGATGTCATCATTACGGTTGCATCCAAGAATGGAAGAGGCTGAGGGATTTTATGTAGGGGATCCAGGGAGAGTTAGCTAACTGCATGTAGAATTGGCCCAGTTGTAGGAAGCAGAACATAGTAGCAGAAGGTTCTTTTTCAGACTCAAAGTTTATGATCAATAGTGTTCCATGGTGCCTATTGTTTGGCATTTAGGTGAGAATGTACAAGCACCGTTAGTAAGTTTGCAGAAGACATTAAAGTATGTGGTATTGTATAAAGTAAAGGTGGTTATCAGAAATTAAAGGGTTTTCTTGATCAGCTGGGTAAGTGGGCCAAGGAATGACAAATAATGTTCAATCTAGTTGAGTGTGAGGTGTAGCATTTTGGAAATTTAAACTAGTGTAGAATACGTGGAGAAAGTTGAGGCCCTAGTGAATGCACTCAGTCTTTTTCCCAGAACTGGGGAATCGAGAGCTGGAGAGCATAAGTTAAGGTGAGAGGAGAAGGATCTAACAGGAACCTTGGGAGTGGCAACTTCACACAAATCACGAGGGAATGAGTAAGGAAGGAAGTTACTCTGAAGACCATTATTGGAAGAGTTCTGTATACAGCTAGGTATACAGAGAGAGGTATCGTACACCTATACCGGGCAGATTTTCCTCCTAATTTGACCCTTTTATATCTAGTATCATTCCAGTGAATTGCTACTGTACACTGTCCAAGGTCAATATACCCTTCCTTAAAGTGCTGTGTCAACAAACAGGAATCAATTCTGATTCTGAGGATGGATAATTGAAAATGTTCCCTCAACGGAGAGCTGTCTGTAGTTGAAGATGTAACATTAGGATGAGGGGATATTGAGAGGGATTTTTTTCTTGCACAAGCATTTGGAATCTGGAACACATTACCGGGGGTGGTGGACGCAGCGACTCTCATAATATTTAAGAAGAATCTGGGTGAGCACGAATCGTCAATGCAAAGGGCCAAATGCTGGTAATTGGGATTGGTATAGATGGGTACATGAGGATCAGCATGGATATGGTCTACTTTCTTGCTGTATGCATCTGACTAGTTGCTCCATAATTGATTGCAGACTTTTTATATAGTGCATATCAGATCTACAGGCTATAATCTGTGCCTCACAGCCTGAAGTTGCTCACAATGTAGGGTTTGATGGGATCATGGTTGCTCAGATAAACAAGACCTCTGTGTACTACCTCCCTCATCCATGTGGCTGTTCTTTCTCTGTTGACAGATTGCTTGAGAGTTTGTTCCACTCTTCCCAGGGATGATTGCAGCAAAACTTTAGTAGATAGGACCTTCTCACACAGCTCCTGACAGCCACCCCATGGTTGGGAACCACACTGCTTTAGTATGTCACAGATCTGGCCAATAGAGTGTTTTTTTTTTGTGGAGAATCCAGCTGGGTGTTAGTGATAAACTGAATGCATGGTTAACACACCAGAAGACTAAAACCCAGTTATTGAAAATAATGTTTTACCTGAACAGTGCCAACCCATCATGTTCACCGCCATCAACGCAGGCAATCTTGAAGTGGCATCCAGCTGTTACATTATGTTGTGACAATGCTCAGCAATACCGTAAGTTGTTCTCAATGTGTTTGTTCAAGGAAATGATGGCCTGCTTTCTTTGATTATGTTTTTTTAAGGTCTTGTTCTGAGCAGCAAAGGAGAAGCATTCATATGCACCTGATATGTATGGCGTGGTAAAAATGCTAATGTGCAATTGATTCCAGGTCTGAGAAAAGTATCAGAGAGGAAGTGAGTGGTTGAGAAAAAACATTGACACTGGTTCAGCCAGTCCCTCTGGACCCTTGTGTAAAGCCGAATTTTCAACTGTGCTGAGGACTAAGCTCACAATTTAAGAGAGATTAGGATTCTCATTTGTTCTTTGTAATTCCAAGAGAATCATTAGTTAGCAGGATAATTGATTTTGCAGCAGCAGCTTTAAGGAAACTATAATAAGTTGACAGAGTTTGGAGGGGCTGGGTGGTTAGTGAGAAACTGTGAACTATCAGAATATCTACCAATGCTGTACCTGCCATGACCCTGTTTCAAGCATAGGTGCGAGAAGATTTGTTCCATATTTAATTTATGCCATTGTCAGCCAAAGTGAAGTTGCCTCCTCTGTTACGTTTAAGACAGAAGGTTGTGGATTCAAACCTGAATGCATTAGCTAGACTGACAATCCCAGTGGGGTAATGAGGGACCGTCGTCTCTTTCTGAATGTGACATACAACCTGAGGCTCAGTCTGTCCTTTGGAGTGGCTGATGAGATCTATAGTCCATTCCGTGCTGTTTGGGGCAATGCTTACTGACAGATAGGATCACAATCTGACCAGTAAACCATCACAGTCTGTGCAGGCTCTTCAGCAACACACAACATCATTTTGCATGTATTTCAAATGATGCTACAGTTCAAAAGCAATTCTTTAGCAGTAATATTCTTTGGATCAGGGAGGCTTATAACCATATAACAATTACAGCACGGAAACAGGCCATGTTGGCCCTTCTAGTCCGTGCCGAACGCTTACTCTCGCCTAGTCCCACTGGCCCGCACTCAGCCCATAACCCTCCATTCCTTTCCTGTCCATGTACCTATCCAATTTTACTTTAAATGACAATACCGAACCTGCCTCTGCCACTTCTACTGGAAGCTTTTTCCACACAGCTAACAACCTCTGAGTAAAGAAATTCCCCCTCGTGTTACCCTTAAACTTTTGTCCCCTAACTCTCAACTCATGTCCCCTTGTTTGAATCTCCCCTACTCTCAATGGAAAAAGCCTATCCACATCAACTCTATCAATCTCCCTCATAATTTTAAATACCTCTATCAAGTCCCCCCCTCAACCTTCTACACTCTAAAGAATAAAGACCTAACTTGTTTGACCTTTCCCTGTAACCTAGGTGCTGAAACCCAGGTAACATTCTAGTAAAATCTTCTCTGTACTCTCTCTATTTTGTTGATATCTTTCCTATGATTTGGTGACCATAACTGTACACAGTACTCCAAATTTGGCCTTACCAATGCCTTGTACAATTTTAACATTACATCCCAACTCCTATACTCAATGCTCTGATTTATAAAGGCCAGCATAGCAAAAGCTTTCTTCACCACCCTATCCACATGAGATTCCACCTTCAGGGAACTGTGCACCATTATTCCTAGATCACTCTGTTCTACTGCATTCTTCAATGCCCTACCATTTACCATGTATGTCCTATTTGGATTATTCATACCAAAATGTAGCACCTCACACTTATCAGCATTAAACTCCATCTGCCATCGTTCAGCCCACTCTTCTAACTGGCCTAAATCTCTGCAAGCTTTGAAAACCTACTTCATTATCCACAATGCCACCTACCTCAGTATCATCTGAATACTTACTAATCTAATTTACCACCCCATCATCCAGATCATTAATGTAAATGACAAACAACATTGGACCTAGTACAGATCCCTGAGGCACACCACTAGTCACTGGCCTCCAAACTGACAGTTATCCACCACTACTCTCTGGCATCTCCCATCCAGCCACTGTTGAATCCATTTTACTACTTCAATATTAATACCTAAGGATCAAACCTTTCTAACAAACCTTCCATGCGGAAACTTGTCAAAGGCCTTACTGAAGTCCATATAGACAACATCCACTGCTTTACCCTCGTCAACTTTCCTTGTAACTCTTCAAAAAATTCAATAAGATTTGTCAAACATGACCTTCCACACACAAATCCATGCTGACTGTTCCTAATCAGACCCTGTCTATCCAGATAATTATATATACCATCTCTAAGAATACTTTCCATTAATTTACCCACCACTGACATCAAACTGACAGGCCTATAATTGCTAGGTTTACTCTTAGAACCCTTTTTAAACAATGGAACCACTTGAGCAATACGCCAATCCTCTGGCACCATCCCCGTTTCTAATGACATTTGAAATATTTCTGTCAGATCCCCTGCTATTTCTACACTAACTTCCCTCAAGGTCCTAGGGAATATCCTGTCAGGACCCAGAGATTTATCTACTTTTATATTCCTTAAAAGCGCCAGTACTTCCTCCTCTTTAATCGTCATAGTTTCCATAACTTCCCTACTTGTTTCCCTTACATTACACAATTCAATATCCTTCTCCTTATTGAATACTGAAGAAAAGAAATTGTTCAAAATCTCCCCCATCTTTCTACCCTCACTATCCTTTTGCTATTAATATAACTGTAGAAACCCTTCAGATTTATTTTCACCTTACTTGTTAAAGCAACCTCGTATCTTCTTTTAGCTTTTCTAATTTCTTTCTTAAGATTCTTCTTACATTCTTTATATTCCTCGAGCACCTCAAGGTGCTCTTTAGATGCAATCCTTTTATAATGTTGCCCCTGTTGTAGGAATGTTTGATAGGCACTGGTGTTTGAGTTCAGTGGGTTGGAACAGCAGAGTAGGGGCTGAAATTCTTGGACAAGCATGTGACTGTGTTCTATGTTTTATGCTATTTGCCAAAGTCCCAGCTTACTTATAAGGTTTATAATTTTTCTTCACTTGAGTGATAGATACTCGAATGAGATTCTTGTTTGTTAAAGGGCTTCACTCTGCCACACCACTGCCAGTCCGATGTTCCCCTGCTTTAGATGTTCATTGAGTACTGATGTCCCAGAAGGTCCCTCTGACAGATCCTCCCATGTGATGGTCTTTGTGATCACAAATTTTCCAGCGTGATTCTCTCACTCTATCCTCCACACAACAGCATAGAATCCAGAGAAAGGCTCTGTCCTATTGTGCACTGTCTAGGAACTATTAGAAGGACTCCAGTGGGGCTGTCTGAGGTTTGCTGTGTGTCAATATTTGTTTGGGAGTGTAATTTGGATTCTCTGGTGCACATAGGCCTTCCTCTGTGTCAAACTTTGCCTTACCTGGATGGCAGATGAAGCCTGTGGAGAGCCTGTAATGTTGAAACTAAATACCTGACAATTGAAAAGTTTGTCTGTACTAGGGTCTCAAATCTTAATGAAATTTAATCCCAAGTTTCTAGAAAATGAATACATGCAATTTGTCAACCTTGCCTACAATGTCTTTGCAGTACATCAGTTTAGGAGTGGTACCAAGGTTAGCAGAGCTGCAGTCTTGCAGTTAAAGTGACCCAGGCTTGATCCAGATATCTGGCACTGTCTGTGTGGAGTTTGCACACTCTCCCTGTGACTGTGTGTGTTTGCTTTTGGACCTTGGTTTTCTTCTTCATCCCACAAATGTACTGGTTAGTAGATTAATTGGCCGCTGTGAATTAGCCCTTGTGTGTAGGTGAGGGTCAAATCTCAGGGAGGCTGATGGGGAATGAGTGGGAGTATAAAGTGGGATTGGTGTAAATAGGTGTTTTACGATCAAGTGCTTGTCTTTGTGCTGTGTGACTCTATAAACAGTAAATTATAACCATGAGTTTCTAGCTGCAAGGGCCAGGCTGTGCTGTCCTGCATGGATATCAGAGCAACTACAGACTGTCATCAGCTCCTGTATGGAGAGTTTCTGAGTGATGAGCCATCTCTTCCCGATGGTCAGCTGCTTTAACGGAGGAAGGTGCTCCAGGCATACCATTTTCTAAGTGGAGGTTAAATGATACATTAATTCCGGGGAAGGAGCTGGATCAGCAGGAACTGATGAGTCCCCGATGTCGACCAATGAAACCCGTGCTATGCTGGTGAAATGTCTAAATTAGTTACTTTGGCTTCAGTTTCTGTAGGCTCTGAAGGAAACAAATTCAGCCAAGATTCCTCTGCCTGACTGCTGCCCAGCAACTCTTCCTGCCCATACTTGCTGGTCAGTATGTGGCTGACTAGAGACTTGGTCACACCCTCAGTACTCCCCTGGAGTGTTATGCACTCGGATATCAGGAGTGGTATCTGAACTAGTTCACACAACTCCAGTGTTTTCCCACTCCATATGCAAGGATACTTTGGATCTCTAAGTGTCTACAGAAAAAATGCAAAAGAGAAATCTGGTTTTATCTCACCACATCTCTCGGAATCAGTGTCACATAATTTTCAATGATGGAGCTGTGGCAGTCTGTACTGTGGTTATGGCAGGATTCTGTGCCTACAGTGTGTGGTAGAAAGTGTGCTGATCGGTCGCATTATGGCTTGATATGAGAACACTCATGCTTTTGATCAGAAAATCCGACAAAAGGTAGTGGATTCGGCAACGCCCTCCCAACCATTGAGCACGTATACGTGAAACATTGCTGCAGAAAAGCAGCAACCATCATCAAAGATCCTCACCAACCAGGGCATGCTCTTTTCTCGTTGCTGCCTCGGAACTCCAAGTAACACACACAAAATGCTAGAGGAACATTTTGGCTCGAAACATCGACTGTACTCCTTTCCATAGATGCAGCCGGGCCTGCTGAGTTCCTCCAGCAGTTTGTGTGTGTTGCTTGGATTTCCAGCATCTGCAGATTTTCTCTTGTTGCCTCAGGACTCCAATGATTTCACTTTAAGCACCCTTTATCTTGTTATTTCATATTCATTATTTATTGCTATTTATTTATATTTGCATTTGAACAGTTTGTTGTTCATTGACCCTGTTTACAGTCACTGCTCCATAGATTTGCCAAGCATGCCCGCAGGAAGAAGAATCTCAGGGTTGTATGTGGTGACATGTATGTACTCTGATAATAAATTTCACTTTGAACTTTGAACACTGAAATGCTCATGCTCACTGGTCACCAGTTACCATGGTCCAGTCAGGCACTATTATATGATGCACGTCTTAGCCTGGTTGATGGATTGAATCATTGATTGGACACTAAACTCGGCTGGTTTGAATGTTGGATAATTACAGACTGATTATGCTTTTGTGATGAGAATGTGAGGTTTTGTAGCACTTGAGGGTATAACAGTGTGAAGCACCCTGACCAGCTGCCAAATCAAAGCTGGTGGAAATTGAAAGGCCTGGATAAAGTGGACATGGAGAAGATGTTTCTAGCAGTGGGAGAGTGTAGGATCAGAGGCAGTCTCAGAAGGATGTCCTTTTAGAACAGACATGAGGAGAAATTTCTTTGGCCAGAGGGTGGTGAATCCATGAAACTAGTTGCCAGAGGCAGCTATGATTTAGCACATATATCTAATTCTTGAATATATTGGATGATTTGGCCTCCAGTCTTCTGTAGAAAGATTTCCATAGTTTTATAATCCTCTGGGTGAAGGAATTACTTCTGAACTCCACTCAAAACTGGGATTACCCATATCCTGAGATTGTGATCCCAGGTTCTATGCTCTAAGTTCTAAACCCGCCGGCTCTCAGGAACATCCTCCCTGTATCTCTTCTGTGTTTTTCTGTGTAACCTTCTCTCATTCCTCTAAACCCCAGTAAATATTGGCCTAATTACTCCAATTTCTCCTCATACATCAGTGCTGTCATCCTAGTCTATGTTTGTTTAACTCCGTGTGTGGCAAGAACATCCTTCTGCAGATAAGAAAACTGCAGACAGAATTGGAGATGGCATCTCATTCAAGCCTTGCATGACTACACCTGTATTCATTGATAGCTAACATATCATTTGCTTTTCAGACTGCCAAGTTCAATATTTCCCTACAATTTATGAAGCTCTCATTGCACTTTCCCTTTACCCTGTGCCCCCACCCACCCAAGAAAAATAACTATTTATTTATATTCTTTCCTATCAACTGATTGCCAATCCTTGTCAGTATAATATTCCCAATCTGATGTACCTTAGTTTTAGGTGCCAGTAGATCAATATCAAGCTGCTTTCCGAAGCTCTAGCTATACCACTCCCCCAGTTCACACTGACCTATTCTACAAGTTATGTCCCCAAAAACCTTAAATTAGTTTAGCAAAATTTCTTTTTCATAAATCAATGTTACCTTCATCTAATTCCTTTAATGCTTTCCATGTGGTCTGTAAATGCAAGTCTAGCAACAGATTCTACCATTTCCCACCACACTAATTCCATGATTGGCTAATTAGATATTTGCATTAGGGAGCAGATGTATATAATAAAATGGCCACTAAGTGTGTATTGAAGAGTCAATGGGTTTTGCTGGATTTCTTTCACCCAAGGAAGTAGGGACAGGGTGGACACTGGAGACAGAACATGGCAGTGTTTGTTCAGTGATTGCCGATGAAACAGCAGGGGTAATAATGGTGGCTAGATGACGGAGGAGTAGGGTGATCTGTGAGGCAGGTGCAAGAGAGTTGAAGGAAAGAAGGGTAGGGAGATGGATGAATGGGATAATGAGATTGGATAGTTGTGGGACCGAGAGGTAGAAAGTTGGGTGAAAACTGATGAGAGAATTTGTGGGGGTAAGGAAATGGGTGAACATGAATGGGAGAGTTGTGGAGTGGAGGGATAGAGAGCTGGGTGAATGGGATGGAATTGTTGTTGGATGGTAGGATAGAGTGTTGTGTGAACAGGATGGGAGAGATGTGGGATGATAGGGTAGAGGACTATGTGAATGAGGTGGATAAGTCAGGAGGGGTTTCGGGAGATGGGTGAATGAGGTGGGAGAGTTGTGTGGGGTATAGGGAAATGGGTGAACTGAAGGGTGGGGTCGGGAGATGGGAGAGGGGATGTGAGAGGTATGGGACAAAGGAGCTAGGGATGGGTGAATTGTGGGAGATGGTTGAACAGGATGAGGGACTTGTGGGGTATAGGGTAGGGGGATATGTGAATTGGCAGAGGGAGTGGAGATCAGTTACTGTGGAGGAACGAAGGCACATTGGTGGGCAGAGAGTGGTGTTGATGGGAGGAGGGGATCAGACAAGGCCACATGGGCAAGGAGTTTGTGTGATTCTCCTTGTGCATAGGCCTTCAATGGTTCTTTGCTTGACATCGTTGTCATTTGATTACTGCTTCACTGCAATTAAACTTAAACTGGAGCCATGTTTCCCAGCAGCCTTTGTTACCTCAGCTGCCATCTCCACAGCAACAGATTACCTCAGCACAACAGAGCAGCCTGATCTTAACATTGCCCTTGGCCACGATGAGCTCAGGCTTTGACTGCGGGCCCCCTTCAGCAGAGTGTAACATTAATGTTGACGGGTGAAAAGATCTAACCTGATGACCACCTTTTATTAAACTTCTTTCCTATTTGTTTCTAATTAGCTCTTCAGCTGTCACTCAGCTCACTGTCTGCCAGCACTGAAGATCTTTGCAAGTCGCAGGTGGTTCTGTTCGTGTTCACACAGGGATGTGATTTGGTGGGTACTCGGGGCCTGGCTATGTAGTATCTCCACCAGAACATAGCACCAACCAGTGTGCTGATAAAGGAATCCAGGGTCAGTGGGGTAAGTGGCAATATATCCATAGGCTCCAGTAGCATCCAGTGAAACTGCTAAGTGGATCCAGTGGATTTGTCTGCTGCATCATTCACAGCCTCGTCTCTTTCATGCTCTTCTGCCCAGGAGAACCAACATCCCACAGGAAAGAACTTTCTAGAGTGCAGATTGTGAAAGTGTTTCAATCTATGGTGAGGATGTACGTGGCCCCACTCCTCCACCGAGTACATAAATGTGCTGAGAGCGTTAAAGATGGAAGAGACACTTAACCGCTTTGCATCAGTTTTTTAGATGTGAAAGCTCTTTGAGGGGAAAAGTTCAGGTTCCCACACTTGCTGAGGTTACACTGGGTGAGTCTGGAGACAAACGTCAAGATTGCTAGCTCTGCTCTCAGTGGACCTGCCAACCAAGGATTCCTCTTGAGGTGTTGAATGCAACCCCGTCTTCATATATGTGATCAAGAAGCATCTTTGGGGATAATGAGAATTTTTATGATTGGTCAATCGCACTAACTGGAATAGTATAAAGGTAGCTTGCCGGACACCAGTTCTATCCCAACTACATTCAGATCCCAATCTGAATCCTTGTCGATGTACTTTTCACTGTTATAATTGTCTTCGCTTTGCCAGATCATTATGTGGTTATCTGACACATAAACATGCGGTTTAGTGGCATTTATGAAGAAAGCAAATCCAAGTCTGTTGCAATCCATTGTGAAGTCATTGTCAACATCTCGCAGCCAAAAACTTCAGCCAGCGACTTTTATCAAGCACGACTCTTGTAATATCTGCTATCAACAAAATTAAAGCTCATCCATTAAATAACGGAATATGTCATCAGTTATGCCAAGATAATGATGAAGAGTTGAACACTTGCTTCTTTGTATTGAAATGTGTTGGCAGTCAAAAGGCTGCTGGTTAAAATGTTTCTTTGATCTTTTTGCACTGTGGTTGAACTTTTGGTCAAAGTCGATAAGAGCTTGTGAAACAAGATCAAACTTCTACATGGAGATGTGGCATACATAGCCGATCTGTATGACAAAATTAACTTTCTAAATATGACACTGCTGGGTGAAAATTTAAATTAATCCAGGCAAAAAGCGCAGTGTCCACTTCTATTGGAAAATTTGAACTATAATAGAAAAACATTGGGAGAAGAATGCTCTTACAGTTTCTTGCATGGATAGTATGGCACTCTCACAGACAGTGATTTGCAAGAGTACTGCTTACTGTCACTGTCACTGAAGAAGGATTTTCAGAATCAATTCAAGGATTTGAACGATCTGGAAATTCTGGACTGGGTAATTAACCTATTTCTTTGCAAGGTGGAAGAACAGGAAGAGAGCTTGCAAGAAGAAATTAGTGAAATTCAGAATGATGAAGCAAAAATGCTTTTTAAAAAAATCAGCTTTTGTGGTATACGAAGTTTCCTGGTGTTTGGAGAATAGCCAAACAGCTCCTTTTTTTAATTAGTTTTTTTATACATTTTCTACATAACTACAGATTTAAAAAAACCCAGATCGAAATGAAGAACATTGATACAGTGCAAAAATAAACATACAATAATAATATGATACAAAGAAAGATAATTGAGAAAGCACCCAAATTGAGGACATGTAAAATTAGTATCCTCCCCAAGCCCCGCAACAAACAAAAAAAAACTCCAGACCAACCACAACACAGTATAGGGAATATAAATCAGGACAATCAAACCCCCAAAACTGTAAATACACTTAGCAACAGAAGATATTAATGCCTACTACCAACAAAAAAATGAGCTGAAAGCAAGGGACCGAAAAAAAAACCCTAGTCAAGAGGAAGGTTATGAAAGTACTCAATAAAAGGTCCCCAGACCTTATGGAACTTTAAATCCGAATTAAGAACTGAATAATGAATTTTTTCAAGGTCTAAGCAGGCCATAATATCGTTAAGCCATTGAGCATGCGTGGGCGGGGCAACATCTCTCCATCGAAGGAGGATTAAACGTCTAGCCAGGAGAGAGGCAAAAGATAATATCCGACACTTGGTCGAACTCAGACGTAAATCTGTCTCGCCCCAGAAACCGAACAAAGCAATTAAAGGGTTAGGTTCTAGGTGGTGATTCAGAATATATGATAACGTTATGAAGACATCTTTCCAAAATTTCTCCAAGCTAGGACAAAACCAGTACATATGAATGAGAGAGGCCTCGCCCCTTTTACATTTATCACAAAGCGGACTAATGTTAGGGTAAAATCAAGATAATCTAGATTTAGACATATGGGCCCTATGAACAATTTTAAACTGTAAAAGGCAAAGGCGAGCACAAAGAGAGGTTGAATTAACCGATTTGAGAATCGAGTCCCAAGTCTCATCAGATAGGGAGGTATTTAGATCGTGCTCCCATGCCATTTTAATTTTATCCACAGGGGCACATCGTAAGGCTGCTAATTTATCACGAATAAATGATATTAAACCTTTACCTAGTGGATTAATAGAAAGAAATAAATCCATAACATTTTTCTCAGGCATTTCAGGGAAGTTAGGAATTAAATGAGTAATAAAGTGTCTAATTTGGAGATATCTAAAAAAATGAGCATTGGGCAGATTGAACTTAGCAGAGAGCTGTTGAAAAGAAGCGAAGCGATTATCAATAAAAAGATCTTCAAAATGTCTAATGCCCTTCCTATACCAATCATGGAATGCTGAGTCATACGTAGTAGGTAAAAAAAGGTGATTATGTAAAATAGGGCTAGAAAGGGAAAAACCATGGAAACCATAAAATTTCCTGAACTGAGCCCATATATGCAAAGTGTGTCTAACAAGAGGATTAACTATTAATCTGGACAAACTACTAGGGAGTACAGAGCCAAGAAGTGCAGAGATAGATAATTCCTTAGTGGAGCTCAACTCCATTGCCACCCAATTAGGGCACTCGGGTTGGCCATGGAAAAAGGACCAAAAGGTAGCACAGTGTATATTGGCTGCCCAATAGTATAAACGAAAGTTAGGTAAAGCCATGCCACCCTCTTTTTTAGATTTTTGGAGATAAGCTTTATTAATTCTAGAGCGCTTGGCCAAACAGCTCATTATTGCATTTCCATCTTCATACCTTATTGAAAGAGGCTTCAGTGTGGTGACTATGTACTCACAAAAGCAGAAACCGCTTGGATATTGTTACATGTGGGAATTTAAGGCTTCTTCTGTCACAACTTGAAACAGATATTTCAATTCTTGCTGAAAACCATCAAGCTCAAGGATCACATTGATACTGAAGCTGCTGTACAGTGCACAAGTACTGTGTAAACTAATTTTGAAGACAAATTAAAAATAAGGCAGTATCAATTTTCTCATGTTAGTATATGGTAGACATGTTTTACACTATGGGGGTGTTGGAAAGTATATTGTGCCTAAGAGGGGCATTGACAAGTATGAAGGTGCTTTAGGGGGAGTGTTGGGCTAACAAAAGGTTGGGAAACACTGAGATAAAGGGATGGGTGAAAGTGATGGGAGAGTTGTGAGGAGATAGGTTAAAGAGATGGGTGAATGGGATAAAGAGTGTGGGACAGAAGGTGTAGAAGATGGGTGAGCAGTATGGGAGAGTTGTGGGATGGAAGGATAGGGAGATGGAGATAGATGAATGAGTTGGTAGAGTTGTGGAATGGAAGGGCAGACAGTTGTGTGAACAGTATGGAAGAGTTGTGGCAGTTATAGAGGGATGGATGAACGAGATGGGGAGTTGTGGGTTGGGGGGTAAGGAGATGGGTCAACTAGAGCCATGTTTCCCAGCAGTCTTTGCTACCTCAGCTGCCATTTCCACAGCAACAGATTACCTCAGCACAACAGAGCAGCCTGATCTTAACATTGCCCTTGGCCACGATGAGCTCAGGCTTTGAATGCGGGCGGTCCCCTTTCAGGAAAGTGTGACCTTGATGCCAACAGGTGAAAAAATCTCATCTAATGATCACCTTTTATTAAACTCATTCCCATTTGTTTCTAATTTGCTCCTGAGCTGTCAATCTGTCAACACTGAAAGACCTTCGCCAGTCTCAGGCTGTCCCATTCCATGTCTTTACTAGGACATGTTTTGTTTTGTTAGTGGGGACCGTGGGGACTTTGTCATATAGAATCTCACTTCAAGATACTACCAACCATTGAGCTGATAAAGGAACCCAGGGTCAGTTGGCCAAAGGGAAAATAACCACTGGCTGCTTTAGTGTCCAGTGGAGCTGTTAAGTAGATCCAGAGGATGCATCTGCAACATCATTCACATCTGCATCTCTCCCCAGGAGACCCAGCACCCCATGCTAAGGAACTTCCTAGAGTGTAGATTGTGAGTCAACGTTTCCTCTCATCTCTATCCTGAATCATTGGCCCTTTGAGGCACAGACTCCTGTGTTCCAGGCACACAACCCAAGGAAACATCATCCACTCAGTCCTCATGGTTTAATCCCTTTTCCAGTGGGCTGTCTGCTGCTTTTTACCTTCATGCTGGGAAATATGCATCAAATTCCGTTATGTGTACAAGTGCAGCTGAGTGAAACCTCCGCACATGTTTCCATATCTCTGCGCAGGTCGCAACATCTCGAGGGAGGAAACCAGAGAAGATGTGGCCAGCAGAATTATCAGATAAAGAGGTTAGGAGATGCAAAAGAAAACTAGTTTAACTGATAAGCAGCAAGAATCACCTAAAACATCATCCTGTGACGGTAAGACATAAGAGCAGAATTAGGCCATATGGTCCATTGAGTCTGCTTTGCCATTCAATCATGTGTTACGTAACCTCGTAACCAGGTAACTTACCAGCAAAGATAGCGGGATCAGCTGAGTCGGATGCTACTATTTTCAAACGGTTTATTCAAAAAGGGGCACAAACGTATGGTTAATACAAAACATTCAGATCATATACATCGTCAAAACTCAATCTAAAACACCCATGTAATAATAATCAATCAGAAATAAGCTCTATAGTTGTCTAGGGGTTAATACTGAGTCCAATTGAAATATAAAGAGTCACTCAGAAGTTTGCAGGCTTTTCCCTTTTGGGAACTGCTGGGGTTTCACGTTGTGGAGAGAGAGAGATGGTTGAGAAAGGATAAACACTTGCCCGTTGTCTTTACAGAGCAAATCCTTGGAATCAGGGGAGCAGGCTTCCCCGTTGTTATTTAAAAGCGGTCTTCCGATGGTTCCAGCCACAGATTCAAAATTTGGAATCTGACGCACGTGGCTTCCTTCAAAATGGCTTCCCGCTCCCACGGGAATCGGTATCGTGCTTCCTTGGTGTCTCCTTGGTGCGTCTGAGGGTTTCCCCCCCCTCAGACCCTCCTTTATACTTCTTCACGGGATCGCAGGTGTCAATCAGGTTGCAGGTGATGCGATTTCTCTCTCAACCAGCCCACTTTGCCCGAGGGCTTTTCACGTGGTCTCCATGAGACAATAGTCAATATCGCCTTTATTCTGCTTCTCGGGAGAAAGTGGTCTTCCGCACGTCTCTCTCTCTCTCTCTCCCATTTCCTGTGTCTATTCAGCACGTCTCTCCCCCTCTTGGGTCAGTTGACCCCCCCTTGACTAGGGCTCTTGCGATTCTCACAAAGGAGGGGGCCGAGGTCATAACACATGGCTGATTCTTTTTTCTTCCCCTCCTCAGCCCACTGCCGACCTTCCCCTAGTAACCTTTGATGCCGTACCTAATCAAGAACCTATCAATCTTTGTCTTAAATACACCAATGACCTGGCCTCCACAGCTGCCCGTGGTAACAAATTCCACAAATTCACCACTCCCTGGTTAAAGAAATTTTTCTGCATCTCTCTTTTAAATGGACGTCCCTCTATCCCGAGGCTGTGCACCCTTGTCCTCAACTCTCCACCATGGGAAACATCCTTTCCACATTTACTCTGTCTGGGCCTTTCAAGGAAGGTTTCAATGAGCTCCCATCTCCATCCTTCTAAATTCCAGCGAGTACAGGCCCTGAGCCATAAAACATTCCTCATATGATAACCCTTTCATTCCCAGAATCATCCTTGTGAACCTCTTCTGAAACCTCCCCAATGCCAGTGTATCTTTTCTGAGGTAAACAGCCAAAACTGTTCACAATACTCGAGGTGATGCCTCACCAGTGCCTTATAAATCCTCAGCATCACATGCCTACTTTTGTATTCTAGAAGTCTTGAAATGAATGCTAACATTGCATTTGCCTTCCTCACAACTGATTCAACCTGCAAGTTAACCTTTAGGGTGTTCTGCACAAGAACTCCCAAGTCCCTTTGCATCTCAGATTTTTGTACTGTGTTTCTTCCCATTTAGAAAATAGTTTGCACATTCATTTCTTCTACCAAAGTGCATGACCATGCATTTTCCAACATTGTATTTCATTTACCACTTTCTTGTTCAATCTCCTAATCTAAGTCCTTCTGCAGCCAACACACACACAAAATGCTGATGGAACACAGCAGGCTAGGCAGCATCTATAAGGAGAAGCACTGTCAACGTTTTGGGCCGAGACCCTTCGTCAGGAAGTCAGCCAGTCCTGATGAAGGGTCTTGGCCCAGCATCTGCAGATTTCAATCGTGTTTGCTCCTTCTTCAGCCATTTTGTTTCCTCAACACTACCTGCCTCTCCACCAATCTTCGTATCATCTGCAAACTTGGCAACAAAGCCATCTATTCCATCATCTGAATCACTGATATACAGCCTAAAAAGAAGTGGTCCCAACACCAAAACCTGTGGAACACCACTAGTCACGGGCAGCCAACCAGAAAAGGATCCTTTTATTCCCACTCACAGCCTCCACCAATCAGCCAATGCTCTAATCATGCTAGAAACTTTCCTGTAATACCATGGGCTCTTAACTTGATAAGCACTCTCCTGAGTGGCACCCTGGTAAACACCTTCTGAAGATCCAAACATACAACGTCCCTTTATCTATCCTATGTGTGGTCTCCTTAAGGAATTCCAACAGCTTCATCAGGCATGATTTTCCTTTAAGGAAACCATGCTGACTTTGTACTATCTTGTCCTGTGTCAGCAAGTACTCCGTAACCTAATCCTTAACAATTGATTTCAATATCTTCCCAACCACTGAGGTCAGGCTAACTGGTCTATAATTTCCTCTCTGCTGCCTTCCTCCTTTCTTAAACGGTGAAGTTTCATTTGCAATTTTCTAATCCTTTGGAACCTTTTGGAAGAGTCCAATGATTCTTGAAAGATCACTACTAATGTGGTGGCGTGTTGGGGAGGAAGCATTAAGAAGAGGGACGCCTCACGTCTTAATAAGCTGGTAAGGAAGGCGGGCTCTGTCGTGGGCAAAGTACTGGAGAGTTTAACATCGGTAGCTGAGCGAAGGGCGCTGAGTAGGCTACGGTCAATTATGGATAACTCTGAACATCCTCTACATAGCACCATCCAGAGACAGAGAAGCAGTTTCAGTGACAGGTTACTATCGATGCAATGCTCCTCAGACAGGATGAAGAGGTCAATACTCCCCAATGCCATTAGGCTTTACAATTCTACCGCCAGGACTTAAGAACTTTTTAAAAGCTATTATTAATGCTTTTTGAGATGGTGATTTAGATGCATATCATATTTTTTTACTGAGTTAAGTATTGTATGTAATTAGTTTTGCTACAACAAGTGTATGGGATATTGGAAAAAAAAGTTGAATTTCCCCATGGGGATGAATAAAGTATCTATCTATCTATCTATCATCTATCTATCTAATGCCTCTGCAGTCTCTACTGTTGTCTTTCAGAACCCTGGAAGTATAATTCATCTGGTCCGGGTGACTTATGTACCTTTTTGAGCACCTTCTCCCTTGTAATAGTAACTACACTTGCTTCTCTTCCCTCACAGCCTTCAACACCTGGAACGCTGCCAGTGTCTTCCACAGTAAAGACTGATGCAAAATACTCATTTAGTTCATCTGTCATCTGCTTGTTCCTGTTATTGTTTCTCTGGCCTCATTTTCTACAGTCCTATATCCAATCTCATCTCTTTTATTTTTGATATACTTGAAAAAGCTTTTTCTATCCACCTTGATATTGCTTGCTAACTTGCTTTCAGATTTCATCTTTTCATCCCTAATGATTCTTTTAGATGTTTTCATAGGTGTTCAAAAGCTTCCCAATGCCCTATCTTCCTGCTAATTTTTGCTTTGTTGTATGCCCTCCCTTTTGCTTTTACATTAGCTCTGACTTCCCTTGTCAGCCACGGTTGAACTATTTTGCCATTTGAGTATTTCTTTGTTTTTGGAATACATCTATCATGCACCTTCCTCGTGAAAAGGGGGGTTTCTTCTTTTTCTTTGTTACTGCGTATGTTAATCAAAATGGCTTCTTTGTTTTGTTAAAAGTAGGAATGCTTCTTTGTTGCGAGAGAGTGCTGGAAGCTTGTTTGGGTTAAAATTTACTGATAACGAGAATTGTATTCCTTTGTAAACCAATTGGGATTAATGTTGTTCTTTCTTCTGAGTCTGTAAGCTATTGTTGGTGGGCTTTAGGGGAGATTCGGCGCGAGGGGTTGAGAGAGAGAGGACGCGATGCTGTAAGCTGGGCGAGGAATGGATCCCAAGTGGGGGTCCAACGCAAGGAGGTACCCCGAGGAGAGGAGACGAAGATAGATGTGCTTGGTTAACCACTTCGGGTGGTCCTGAGCTGCGAGTCGAGGAGTTCGGAGGGGATCGAATGGTGGTCAGAAGACTTCAGTAATTGAGCTCCAACGGTTGTGCACGAAGTGGTTTGGACTTTGATAAGTTTGGCGCCTTTTCTTTATTTTCTTTTCCTTCATATATACTGTATCATTATTAATTACTTAGTTATAGTAATCTTTATAAATTGTACTCATTTAATCGCATAAGGTGTACTGTCTGTTTTTTGGGCGAGGCGGGGACATCACACAGCATCCACACCAGCTGATTACCCAGTTTGGCAGGGCCGAAGGCTGCTCCCCCTAGACGAGAACGAGCTGAGCGAGCCTGAGGCGACCCAGGGGGTTACACTCGTTTTACCCAGAAACTCGTGCCATTGCTGCTCTGCTGTCATCCCTGCCAGCATCTCCTTCCAATTTACTCTGGCCAACTCCTCTCTCATTCCACTGTAGTTTCCTTTACTTCACTGACATACTGCTTCTTTAGACTTTATTTTCTCCCTATTAAATTTCAATTTGAACTCAATCATATTGTGACCACTGTCTCCCTTTACTTAAGCTCTCCAATCACCTCCGATTCATTACATAACACCCAATCCAGTATAGCTGATCCCCTAATAGGTTCAATGACAAACTACTCTAAAAGGCCATCTTATAGGCATTCAACAAATTCACTCTCTTGTGATCCATTGACAACCTGATTTACCCAATATACCCACAGGTTAAAATCTCCCATGACTATTATAACATTGCCCTTTTGCCACGCCTTTTCTATTTCCTGTTGCAATCTGTAGTCCACATCCCAGCTACTGTTTGAAGGCCTGTGTATAATTGCCAGCAGGGTCCTTTTACCTGAACTCAACCCACAAGGATTCAACATCTTCTGATCCTATGTCACATCAATCTACTGATTTGATGCTATTCTTAACCAGTAGAGCCACACGAACCCTTCTGTCGGTCTTCCTATCCTTCCAATACAATGTGTAACCTCGGACATTCAGTTCCCAACTACAACCATCCTTCAGCCACGATTCAGCGATGGCCACAACATCGTACCTGACAATCTGTAAAAGTGCAACCAGATCAACCACCTTATTTCTTATACTCTGTGCTTTGAGATATAACCCTTTGAGTGCTGTATTTGCTACCCTTTTTAACTCTGCATCCCCAATGCACTGATACTCACCCTGCTGGCTACAATTCTGTCCTATCCTCTGCCTGCCCTACCTAACAGTCTGATCGCACGCTGTCTTTGCTTTTTTACCATCTGTCCTACCCTCAGTCCCTTCACTCTCGTTCCCATTCCGCTGCCAAATTAGTTTAAACCCTCCCCAACAGCTCTAACAAACCTCCCCGCGCAAATATTGGTTCCCCTCAGATTCAGGGGCAACTTGTCCCTTTGGTACAGGTCATACCTCCCCCAGATGATCCAAGAACCTGCCCCCTGCACCAGCTTCTCAGCCACACATTTATCTGCCAAATCATCCTGTTTCGACTCTCACTGGTGTGTGGCACAGATAGCAAACCAGAAACTACTATCCTGGAGATCCTGCTTCTCAGCTTTCTGCCTAGCTCTCTAAATTTTCCCTTTAGGAATTCATTGCTTTTCCTTCCTATTACCAGTATGTATCAAGACAGCTGGCTGCTCTCACTCCCTCTCCAAAGTGCTGTAGACGCAATCCGAGACATCCCCGATTCTGGCACCTGGAAGGCAACATACTATCCGGGTGTCCCATTCACATCCACAGAATCTCCTGTCTGTTCCCCTGACAACTGAGTCCCCTATCACTACCGCTCCCCTCTTCTCCCTCTTTCCCTTCTGCACCACGGACCCATGCTCAGTGCCAGTAACCCGGTCTCCGTGGCATTTCCCTGGGAGATCAACCCCCACAACAGTATCCAAAGCAGTGTACTCATTATTGAGGGGAATGGCCACAGGGGTGCTCTGTGCCCTCTGCCTATTTGCCTTCCCATTCCTTTTTCTGACAGACACCCAGCTACTCGCCTCCTGCAACTTGGGGGTGACCACTTCCCTGTAATTGCGATCGGTGATCTCACTCTCCCGTACAAGCCTAAGGTCATCCAGCTGCTGCTCCAGATCCCCAACTCGATCTTCAAGCAGCTGCAGCTCGATGCTCTTCATACAGATGTAGTTCCCTGGGGGACTCTGGGTCTCCCAAGACACCAACATCTGGCATGAAGAACACACAATAGCCATTTAAACTACACTAAGTGCCCCTGACACAGTAAGAGAAAAGGGAACCTTAACAGAAATTGTCCGGATAACTTACCCTGAGCCGAAGTCTGACACTCCCACTCCCACTCCCAACAATGGCCGCTCCGTTTGTCCCTTCTGTACTTTTATTTACTCCTCTCTGCTCCCGCCACTGATTGGGCCACCGGAATGACAGCAGTGTGTTGGGAGGGTCGATTGAGTGATTGTGTATGGTATGGAACCAGGACCTTCAGCCTGGCGTGAGCTGACCACCAAACACCCATTTTGGGTGGGTAGTTTAATGCATGAGTTTATTGTGACTGGGATGTCTCAATGTGGCACATGAGGACTGGATGATGAGATAGGTTTTAGACATGTAGAAATGCTTCAGAGGCAGAGAGGCTGGGTGAGATGGCAGGATGCTGTAGTGATTCAGATAGTGGATCAGGAACCAGGCTCTGGGGCAACAGTGCAGGGGGCATGGTGAAATCCTACTCCAGCAGCTAGGTTTGAATTCAGTTCACTAAACGGATTGGAATTGGACCCTACAGAATAATCGTAGGATTGAACACTACATCTATTGCTTCTGAACTAGGTTATGTGCTCGGAGATACGAAAGACCGGAGATTCTAGAATATGGAGCAAACAGCAAAGATGCTGAAGGAACTCAGTGTGTCAGGCAGCGTCTGTGGAAGCAGAAGGGTGCTGGACGTTTCAGGACTGGATTCTGTCACTGCTGAGGCAGTAATAGAGGGGGGAAAAATAGACTGTCCCAGGTACTAAATATTCCTGAAGACTGGAAAGGTAAGGACATGAAGAAAGAGGGACGGCTGTGTTAATTGAAGGAGGATATTTCAGTGCTGGAGAGAGGAAGTCCCATAACTGGCAGAGACAGTGATCAGGGGAAAAGATTAAAGGCCTGAAATGTTCCATCCATCTGTGGGTTCCATCCATCCAGCTGAGTGTTTCTGCATTTCCTCTTTTTTTCAGATTTTTAGTATCTTACCTGGATTTTACAGGTGGACTGCATCTGTTGGTTAGAATTAAGGAAGCTCTAGAGGTGTGATTATATTGACACCATTCAACACAGGAAGGGAAAACTGGGGAATTACAGATCATTCCAAATATGGATGAGAACAGGGGCAAAAGGAGAGAGGAATGTTTGAAGTGCATTCAGGAAAACTACACATTCACATTCTTGGCCTGTGTATCTTGTAGGAAGCTAGGATTGTTGGACGTAATTCTTGGAAATGAGACAGAACAAATAAAGCAAATATCAGTGGAAATATTTTAAGGAGCAACAATCATGATGTCAATGTTTACAATATGAATGCTGTTACGTACCCCGTAACTGGGTCACTTACCAGCAAAGATAGAGAGGTCCGTTGAAGTCTGATGGTACTATTTTTAACAGTATTTATTGATAGAAATACACAAAAATAATATCAATGCAAACACACAGATAATATACGTCATCAATACTAAATCTAAAAGCGCGGGTATAATAATAATCAATAAGAAATAAGCTGTATCGTTGTCTAGGGGATAATGAATTGTCCGATGGAAATATATAGTTCGTTCAGTTCATACAGGCTGCCGCCGTTGGGGACCCTGTGTGGCAATTGTTGGAGAGAGAGAGAGACGGGTTAAAACTTGCCCATTCTGTTTATGATGTCAATCCTTCGAGAGTCGTTGAGAGTTCAGTTCCCCGTTGTGAACTTCACATTATCTCCTGACAGAAGGAGGCCATTTGGTCCATTGAGTGTGAGAGAATCCCATGAACAACATTACCCTGTGTCATCTTCTCTCCCATCGACTCTGCCCTCGTTCTCTCACCTCCCACATGGGGACAACTTGCAGTAGCCACATGACTTTGGGCCATGGAGGAAAATGGAGCACTTGGAGAGAGCATACGTGGTCACAGGGAGGACGTGCAAACTCCACACAGACATCAGAGCAGGTCAGATTGTCAGCGACTCTATCCACCTTTGCAAGCTGGTGTGATACAGGAGTGTGGGAGTGTGGTGCTGATAGGGTCAGGGATCAGAGACGACTGTGGAGGGGCTGAGCAGCCAGGCGGCTGGTGGCAACAGCTGTGCCCTGTGTGTGGAGAACGATGATGTGGGTGAGATGTGCTCTGTGCCTGCTGGGGGAGACAGTTCTCCACCACTGATCTCTTTGTTCAGTGACTCACACACTGCAAGTAGCAGATACTTGGTTCAGCCCCATTTTAGCTCCACGCAGATGATGCACCCATCACATTGTTCCTTAGATTCAGGATCAGTTCCTGAGGATTGGAGAGTGGCTAATGTTATCCCACTTTTTAAGAAAGGAGGGAGGGAGAAAACAGAGAACTATTGTCCTGTCAGCCTGACATCGGTGGTGGGGAAGATGCTAGAGTCCATTATTAAAGATGAGATAGTGGCATATCTAGATAGCAGTGATAGGATTGGGCCAAGCCAGCATGGATTTACCAAGGGTAAATCATGCTTGACTAATTTGTTGGAGTTTTTCGAGGATGTAACCAGGAAGTTAGATGGGGGAGATCTAGTGGATGTAGTGTACCTCGATTTTCAGAAGGCATTTGATAAGGTCCCACATAGGAGATTGGTGGGTAAAATCAAAGCTCATGGCATTGGGGGGAAGACATTGACATGGATAGAAAACTGGTTGGCAGATAGAAAGCAAAGGGTAGTGGTGAATGGGTGTTTCTCGGAATGGCAGGTGGTGACTAGTGGGGTGCCACAGGGCTCGGTATTGGGACCACAGCTGTTTACCATTTACGTTAACGATTTGGATGAAGGCATTGAGAATAACATCAGAAAATTTGCTGATGATACTAAGCTGGGTGGCAGTGTGACATGTGATGAGGATGTTAGGAAAATTCAGGGTGATTTGGATAGGCTGGGTGAGTGGGCAGATACTTGGCAGATGACGTTTAATGTGAATAAGTGTGAGGTTATCCACTTCGGGAGTAAGAACAGGAAGGCAGATTATTATCTGAACGGTGTAGAGTTAGGTAAGGGAGAAATACAAAGAGATCTAGGAGTCCTTGTTCATCAGTCACTGAAGGTGAATGAGCAAGTGCAGCAGGCAGTAAAGAAGGCTAATGGAATGTTGGCCTTTATTACAAAAGGAATTGAGTACAAGAGCAAGGAAATCCTCTTGCATTTGTACAGAGCCCTGGTGAGACCACACCTGGAGTATTGTGTACAGTTTTGGTCTCCAGGGTTAAGGAAGGACATCCTGGCTGTAGAGGAAGTGCAGCGTAGATTCACGAGGTTAATTCCTGGGATGTCTGGACTGTCTTACGCAGAGAGGTTAGAGAGACTCGGCTTGTACACGCTGGAATTAAGGAGATTGAGAGGGGATCTGATTGAAACATATAAGATTATTAAGGGATTGGACAAGATAGAGGCAGGAAATATGTTCCAGATGCTGGGAGAGTCCAGTACCAGAGGGCATGGTTTAAGAATAAGGGGTAGGTCATTTAAGACAGAGTTAAGGAAAAACTTCTTCTCCCAGAGAGTTGTGGGGGTCTGGAATGCACTGCCTCGGAAGGTAGTGGAGGCCAATTCTCTGGATGCTTTCAAGAAGGAGCTAGATAGGTATCTTATGGATAGGGGAATCAAGGGACATGGGGACAAGGCAGGAACCGGGTATTGATAGTAGATGATCAGCCATGATCTCAAAATGGTGGTGCAGGCTTGAAGGGCCGAATGGTCTACTTCTGCACCTATTGTCTATTGTCTATCTGACAGCTCTGTAGGTCCTACCCAGTGGCTGAGGGGTCTGCTGTACTCAGCTCAGGCATTGGACAGGAGCACCCTCGAGTGTGAGGGGCATCTGTCTCTTCCCTCAATGCTTTTGTCTAACTGAAGATAATGGAAATGGAGCTAACTTCCCATTCTTGGAGGGTGGATGGGTATTGGGGTTGGTGCAGAGGGTAGGTGTAGAATTAGAGCTGTGAGTTTGTGTGTGTGTGTGTATCTGGGTGTCCATGTGTGCGTATGTGTGTGCGTTTTCACGTGGGGTGTATGAGTGTGTGAACAAATACCAGTGTGAGGGAGCAGTATTCACCGTCTGGGAAGTCTGGCTGTCCGATCGGGGGGGGAGGAGACCATTCATCCCATCATGTCCATGCTAGCCCACAGCGCAATCCCATTCCACATCAATTTCCCCAGTAATGAATTCTTCCAACGTTTCCCTCAGTTCCACCAGCACCAACAGTAGAGGCAATCTACAGCAGCCCAGTAGTCTGAAGGGTTTTAGGATGTGGAAGGAGACCAAAACATTCTGGTAAATCCACACGGTCACAGGGATGAGCAAACTCCACACAGACAGCACGTGAGGTCAGGATTGAACCCAGAGAAAGTCATTGAATGGGAGAAGTGAGGCAGAGGCTCTGCTAGCTGTGCCACTCTATGTGTGAGGTTTCCTTTACTCATCTTCAAAGTGATGGTATCAGCTCATCATGGGCTGGATGTCATTGTTACCCATTTCCTTAGAGGTCTGAATTTCAACATTTATCTAAATATTTGGTTCTGATCCTTTTTGAATAAGGTTGCCACCGGAGTACTGCGTGCACTTGTGGTCTTCTCACTAACGGAAGGAGGTGGTTACACTGAAGAGTTAAGTCTTTAGTTGAACTCTCCAATCATGACAACAAGCTAAAAGCTGATTCCTGGGTAACATGTTTAATGTACATGAGTGCCAGGTGGCTAGCATGGACCTGATGGAGCAGAGAGAGGTCCTGCTTTCTTGCTGTACAATTTGATGATCCTACAACTTTGGAGGGCACAGTCTCAGAATAAAAGATTGCCCCTTTAGAACAGAGATGAGGAGGTATTTCTTCAATTGCCCCTTTAGAACAGAGATGAGGAGGAATTTCTTCAATTGCCCCTTTAGAACAGAGATGAGGAGGAATTTCTTCAATTGCCCCTTTAGAACAGAGATGAGGAGGAATTTCTTCAATTGCCCCTTTAGAACAGAGATAAGGAGGAATTTCTTCAATTGCCCCTTTAGAACAGAGATGAGGAGGAATTTCTTCAGCCAGAGGGTGATGAAACTGTGGAATTCTTCGCCATAGTCTGTGGGGACCAGGTCATTGGGTATACTTAAAGCAGATATAGATAGGTAATTAGAAAGGGCGTCAAAGTTTATGGGGAGAAGGCAGAAGAATAAGGCTGAGAGGGAAAATAAATCAGCCATGATCGAATGGTTACAGCAGACCTGATGGGTCAACTGGTCTAATTTTGCTCCCATGTCTTATGGATTCTCCTGGGCTGCCCATCCAAAACCTGTCCCCACCACTGAACTGTAGGATTTTATGAATAAAGCATGTGAGAGTCATTTATGTGTTTAACAAAAGCTGCAGCCCTTTACTTTAATTATGAACAAACCAAAAACAGTCACTTTAAACAGATGCCACTACGTCAGACATCGTCTCTTATGAAGTCGAGCAGAAATGGTGAGGACTGCCACTGGCCCATTGTAGTTCTGTGTCTTTCCATTTTACTAAGCTAGTGGGGACCTGATCTAGCTTTCAAAGTTCAAAGTACATTTATTATCGAAGTATGCATCCATTAAACAACCTTGAGATTCATCTCCTTACAGGCAGCCACAAAACAAAGAAATCCCAAAAGAACTTATTTTAAAAAAGACCATCAAACTCCCAATGTGCAGAGAGAGAAAAATATCATGCAAACAATAAAAGTAAGCGAATAACTTCAGAACTGAAGTTTAACAAAAGTCAGGCAACACTACAGCCAGAGCAGGCCACAGCCTCAGTTTAGTGTGGGGCTGAGTAAACATCGCAGAGCAGCGAGCAGAACTGAGCAGAGCCAGGCAGGACTGGCCCTTGCTTCAACTCTGGTCCTGACACCCTGACCTTTTTGATCTGGCTTGGTGCTTAAATTGTCCAGATGTCAGGTTGTTCCTCACTCTCAGGCCATTCTGGGGCCTGAATCCCATCGCCACGGCCCTTCCCTGACCTTTCCAATTCAGACCCGCACTTAAATGGAGCAGACGTCAGGATTTTCCTTACTGTCATGGATACCATGCCTCTGCCTTGCCTCTGCTTTCGCTTGCTTCAACCATTCCCTCCCTGCCACTCTGCCTCCACCATCACTCAGTTCCACTTTCATCAACCGATTCTCACCTGCACCTCCGCCATTGCACACCTCTGTAACATTAACAATGACCATTATTGATAAAGAGTTATCGATAAGGTATTTAGTATTTTTGTGAAATGCTAGTGGTGTCACCAGGGTGGGTGGGGAGGATTGAACTGCCAGCTCAGGGCCAACTCTCCAAGGCCTATCCTGAATAAATGATAAATACAAGAGATTCTGCAAAATCTAGAGCAACACAAAAAAATGGTGGAGGAACTTAGCAAGTCAGGTAGCATCTGTGGAGGGGAATAAACAGTCAAAGTTCTTAGCTTCTTCCCCCCTTCCTTTCCAGTCCTGATGAAGAGTATTGACTGGAATCGTTGACTGTTTATTTCCCCCCATAGATGCTCCTGAATGTCTGGGAGAGGTGACCCTGTCCTCTCACCGCACACGTAGTGCGGAAGGCTGCTTACTAGCCTTAGCCTGAGCTATGCATGTCCTCTCCAATCTTCTGTGGACAGCTCCAACAACCCAAAGTGCCTCTCCTACACATCACACACTTCAGTGTGACTCCCAGCTCCGGGCACTGCCCCTTCCAGAATGCTCACCAGTTCTGCCAGTTCCCAGGTATGGAACAGCTAGCTGTCATTGGAAGACTTAGAGCCAGGAACATTGAACGGAACAGCACAGGAGTGGGTCCTTTTGATTCACCATGTCTGTGCTGAACCACAGTGTTAAGTTAAATTAATCCATTCTGCCTGCTCCTGATCCATATCCCCCCTTTCCCTGCAAAGCCTCTGTCGTGTTTGTCTGCACCACCATCCCTGACTGCACATTCCAGCCACCCACCACTCACTGGATAAAGAACTTACCCCAAACATCATCTTTAAACTTTCCCCCTCTCACCTTAAACTATGCCTTCTGGAATGAGACACTTCCACGCAGGGATAATGATTCTGTCTAACCCTATCAAAATCTCCCACAATTTTATAAACCCCTATCAGGTGTCCATTCAACCACCTCCACTCCAGAGAAAATAACACAGGTTTGTTCAGCCTCTATGTACAGTACATCATCTCTTGCACACCCTCTCCACATTATTCTTATGATGGGGTGACCAGAACTGCACACAATACTCCAAACACGAGGAAATCTGCAGATGCTGGAAATTCAAACAACACACACAAAATGCCGGTGGAACACAGCAGGCCAGGCAGCATCTATAAGGAGAAGCACTGTTGACGTCTTGGGCCGAGACCCTTCGTCAGGACTATATACTCCAAATACTGCCTAACTGAAGTTTTATACAACTGCAGTATGACATTGTTACAAATGTGCCACAACTCTGAGGGGCCGAAGGGTACAAAGTCGCCCCCTCCTTTTTGAGAATCGCAAGATCGCTATTAATTCGGGTCTGGGACCCAGAAAATGAGAGAGAATCCACAAGGTTTGGAATGTGTCCTGGCCTCAGCGGAACGGAGCCACTGATAACAGCCATTGTCTCTTGGAGACGGGATTGTGTACTGAGTACTGTACTATTCATTGAAGCCCCTCAGGGGACGACCAGAGTGGGCTGGTTGAGGGATTGCATCATCCCAACCTGATTGACATCTGAGACCCTGTGAGTAAGGATAAAAGAGGGGTCTGGGGAACAACCCCTTTAGACGCACCAGGAGAAACGCTAGAAATCCCGTGACAGCGTTTAATAGCGACAGCCGGTGGGGGGCTCGTGTGTGTCCTTCCCTTGCCTGAAATTGGTGGGCCCGCCACAGAAGAACGGCTTTAGCTAAAGGAGAGGCCACAAGTGAACGACGGATGGAACGATGGATTTCGATCCCGATGGATCGAAATCATAAAAGGAAAGCCGGCAAGTTTTTCTCCCAAAAATCTCTCTCTCTCTCTCCAACCATTGCAAAACCCAGCGGTCCCCAAGGCTGCAGCCTGCATGAACTGAGTGACTTTTATATTTCCATCGGACAATACATTATCCCCTAGACAACGATAGAGCGTGTTTCTTATTGATTATTATTATACCCGCACTTTTAGATTTAGTATTGATGACGTATATTATCTGTATAATTGCATTGATATCATTTTTGTGTATTTTTACTAATAAATTCTGTTAAAAATAGTATCATCAGACTTCAACGGACGTCTCCATCTTTGCTGGTAAGTGACCCAGTTACGGGGTTTGTAACAACATTCTCTGTGCCCACAATGATGAAGGAAATCATGTCATACACCTTCATTACCACCCTATTTTCTTGTGTTTCGGCAGCTGCAGAGTTGAACTTCAAGCTTCCTCTGTACACCAAAGCTGTTAAGGCTCCTGCTGTACTCTCCCCTTACATTTGACACTTTGTCACTCTGTTAATGATGGGCTGACAAGCAAAAGTGCATAAACAAGAACAAAATCATTTAAAGATAATGTGGATCCTTTATAGACAGAGATGGGAGAAATTAAATGGAGGTACAAACAAAAAGTAACCCATTAAAACCGGGGAGGACAAAGGTCAGTGTGAATGTGGAGCTAAAAGAAATTAGTTATTTAAAAGTAATTAGAGAATGAATAGGCCTAGATGCCTAAGTACATCATGGGGTTTGAAGATGTGAACACTAGTGGTCGCCTTCTAAAATATCGGTATTCTAGAAAGGTTCACAGAAACAGGAATGTCTCAAACGCGATCCTATCATTTCAGAAAGGAAGGAGAAAGAATACAGGGAGATAGACACCAGTCGTCTTGCGGCAGCAGTAGAAAAGATGCTGGAATCTATTATTAAGGAAGGACTGGGTAGAATCAGGAAGGGTTTCTGAAAAACCTGGAAAATTTTTGAAGTTTGTACAACCTGAATAGATAAAGAGAACCAGTTGATCAGGGTGTGTTTGGACTTTCAGAAAGCTTTTTTGGAGGGCTTCAGACATTGCAAGCACTTGCTTGTTGGAGAATGGCACAAGGTTTAAAAAGTGTTCGGGGACTTTTGGGACTTTTTGGCAGGCTTTTATAATCATGAGCACTCGCTTGTTGGAGAGGCGGTATGATGTTTATAAAGAGCTCGGGGCCTTTCGGAACTTTTTGGGATTAGTATCAATGTATCCTTTTCATTCCCACCACCCTCTGAGTGAGAGAGATCCCCCTCATGTGCCCCTTAAACATTTCACCTTTCACCTTTATCCCATGCCCTGTGTTTCTAGACTCACTCAACCTCGGTGGGAAAACGCTACTTCCATTTACATATATGCTTCATAACTTTGCATAACTCTGTCAAAGCTCCCCTCATTCTCCTAGGCTCTAGGGAATAAAGTCCTGACCTATTCAGCCTTTCCCTACAACTCAAATCCTCAAGACCTGGAGACATCCTTGTAAATTTCTCTGCACTCTTTCAATCTTATTGTCATTTTTCCTGTAGACAGGAGACCAAAACTGCACACAATACTCCGAATTAGGCCTCACCAACATCTTATACAATTTCAGAATAACATCCCAACTCACATACTCAACACTTTTATTTATGAAGGCCAATGAGCCAAAGACTTTCTTTATGACCCTCTGTTCACCCATACTTCTCAGTGCCCTACTGCTCACCGTGTCAGTACCCTGGTTTTTCCTTCCAAAGTGCAACACCTCACACTTGTCTGTATTAAACTCAATCTGCATTTTCCAACTTGTATTGATCCTGCCCCAGGCTTTGATAGTCTGCCTTGCTGTCCACTATATCCCCAGTCTTGGTGTCATCCACAACTTCGCTGACCCAGTTTACCACACTATCATCTAGACTGTTCATATAGATGACAAACAACAATGGATCCAGCAGTCACAGGATTCCAGTCAGAGAGTTAACCATCTACTACCACCCTCTGACTTCTCCCATGAAGCCAATGTTTAATCTAATTTACTACCCCGTCTTGAATACCAAGCAACTGAACCTTCTTGAAAAACCTCACACATGGGACCTTGTAAAAGGCTTTGATAAAGTCCATGTAGAGAACGTCCACTGGCTTGCATTCATTAACTTTCCTCAAAAAATTCTCTTTGGATCTTTACTGAAAGGTGATCTAAATACAAGAGTAATAATGTCTTACTACAATCATATACAGTAGTCATTTTATGCATTGAACTGTACTGTTGCTGCACACAAAAAAACAAATTTCATGAGATAAGTGAGTGGTAATAACTCTGACTCTGATAAGGGTCACCATTGTGGACTGAGAGTCAGAAGGTGGCAGTGAGAGGGAAATCATGGTTGTTGCAAAGTGGAAGGGAGCGGGAAGCACCAGAGAGACATTCCCTAATGATTAATAATCCAATTGTTTAGATTCACCTTGCCTGGTGTTTCAGGGCTGGGTGTATCTGCATTCATGACACCCCTCCACCCCTGGCACTCCTTCTCTGCCATCTGACCCACACCCCTCCCGCCAGGTTTACAAACTCACTCTCTGCTCTACATTGACAAATACAGCACAGTGCAAAAGTCTTAGGCACCCAAGCTATATATATGTGAATTTTGCACAGTACTGCAGGTGAGACAGCACCAGAGTACAATGCATTGACCGGCAACATTAACTCTCTTTCCCTCTCCATAGGTGCTTCCTGACCCAATGAGCATTTCTGACATTTCCTGGTTTTATTTCAGAATTGTGGAATCTGCAGCGTTATACTCTGCGATAATTGCAGATCCTAAGGAATTTGATAAGTTTCTGGATGTTGCTGGAAGGGATGAAATATTTTTAATCTGGCTGGTAAACGTGGCTGAGTGACAGGCAAGCTCAAGCACAATGGGATAACAGTATATAACATTACTGCTAACATTTGCAGTCTATAAAAAGTTACGTATGTGTATTTGTCAGGAACACAGGAGTGGGTGGCATTGTAAATCTTGAGGATAGAAGATTGTAAATATAAAGACATTGATCAATTTGAGATTTAATTGTGACATGAATTTTGGACCAAGCCAATATGACCTAATATATATCTAACTTGAAAAGAAGAGGAAAAGTACTTTCTAAATAGTAAAATGTAGAAGCAGTACAGGTCCAAGGTTACTTTGGGTCTCTGTCGACAGCCCCATGCCTGGGCTTTATAACTGGAGGAATGGGCAATGGGCAATGGGCTCCAGTGAGGTTGATGCAGAAGTGCAAAGCCCTGGTTCAAGCTGTGATCATTTTTGAGCACCACACATTGGGAAAGAGAGACTGGTAACAGTAAACCACAGAGGAGTCCTGGATGGCAAGGCAAGGGGGTGACACAAAATGGGGTTGTACTTGCTGGATTTCAGAACATTAATAACTGTATCCAGAGAGGCGTGCCTGTCACATGACAGCACTGCCCTCACCTGGTCGGAGGTCACACCACCTGCCAGTCAACATTTAACCCCTCCCAACTAATCAATGCACACTTAACCATTGGCTACCTTCATTGGATTAACCCATTTAGCACCAAGCCATTGGCCCCCTGGTGAATCACCTGGGCTGGACCCTCCAGCCCCCTGACCTATAAAGGGTGCTACATGTGCTTGGCCCGCTCTCTTTTGCCATCCTCGAGGGACCACCCTGCTTCACTCCAGGCTGAAGACTGCAGAACAGTGCTGGAGACACGTGGTAAGGTGTGCATTGAATAGGGTTGTGGGAGCATTTATTGTTGTCCCTTTAGCAAAGAGCCGTGCTTGCCCAGAGTCAAGGGGTGGCAGGTATTGTAGTTACTTTTCCCTTGCTTGTATGTGTACCTGTACTCCGTCCCCACACAGTTTTCCCATGTATTGTACTGCCAACCCGACTTTTCCCACTCTTATCTATTCTAAGCGTGTTTGTGCGAATATTGAGGCCACTTGTGTTGTTCCCAAGCTTTTTCTCCCCTTGTAAATAAACTCCTTATTACTAAAACTGTGTGTCCAGAGCTCTTGCCTTTGAGACCCAAAGAATCTTTCTCACTTCCATCACAACAATAACTCACTTCAGCAAATAGCTGCCTCTGCTTGGCCAAAAGCTAATTACAAATCTGGCACTGATAAATATCTGAATCTGATGTTATTGAGGGATATGAAGTAAGTTCCAAAGGATATGTAGTTAGATTGGCTGATATGTGTCAAATATACTTCAAAACATGCTATGTTAGCAAGAAATAGAATGTTAACCTTATTGCAAAATGGATTGTAAATGCAGGGGAAATCATTCTATAATTTACACAGCTTTAGTTAAACTGCATCTGGGGTACTGTGCTCAATCCTCATTAAGGAGGGAAACACTTATATTGGGAACTGTGCAGAGAAGGTCCATCGGTTAATTTTGAGGGTGGAGGGGTTGACTTATGAAGAGGGGTTGAACAGGCTGGGCTGTTAGCTTGGAGTTTGGGAGAATGAGAGGTGATTGACAGGGTGGATCTTGAGAATATGCTTCTCTGTTGAGGTAATCTGGAATCAAGGGACATAGTGTCAGAATTAAGGTTCCTCCAGTGGGGAAGGAGTTTTCCTTTCAGAACAACATGAGTCTTTGGAATTCTGTACCCCAAACAACTATACAGGGTGTGTTGCACATTCAGGGCTGAGGCAGACCTTACCTTTGGACTGAGCGGAGTCAGAGATTTGGGGGAATATACAGGAAATTGGACCTGGGAGCAAGGTCAGACCAACCCTCAAGTTACTGAACATGTTTCCTGTGCTTTGGGGAATTAATGGAAGTTGAGGACCACATAGCTATCAATAATTTACATTTGGTTTAATAAATAAATCTCTACAGGTAGAATCTCTGGTGGTGACCACACAACTACCAGAAGATCCTGAAAGCTTTCCCAGCTCCACCAGGGAAGTGATCAGCCTTTGTGTGTGACTCAAGACAGAGTAGTTGACTCTCACCTGTTCTGTGAAATGGTCCAGACAGCCAAGGTCTCATACTGAACTACGCATTTAGTAGTACACATCCATTTATTAATCATCTATTGCCTTGCTACTTACAAGTTGCTTCATTATCACATTGAGAGATGACGTGTATTTTAGAGAAGGAGAAAATGAGTCAGTGTAAGCTCCTTATCTGATTTTTCTAGCTCACAGCAAAATGAACAGAAATCTGCAGCCTCAGGATGTTTGAGTAAAACCACAAAACGGGCCAAAATAGGAGTCAATGTTTGAGCAGGTTCCTGAGACGTTCCTTCCCACAGACAAAGATTACTACTCTGTGCTCAAAGACCAGAATCCGCGTCAGAACTTGGTGCATTACCATCATCTTAAAGGACAAGTAATTCTGGTGTTTTACAGAGCAAAGAAATGAAATTGCTATAAATTCCAAAAACAAATAGTTCAGTGTTCACAGGTTCAAGAACCATTCAGAGATCTGATGATGGATGGGAAGAAGTTGTTCTTGAATATTGAATGTGGACCTTCATGAATGGCTTCTGTTCTTGGCTCTTGGAGAGGCTGTCATTGGTAATTTGGGCTGCAGATGAGGCAGAGGTCATTAGCTATTGTAACCTAAGGCTACCAACAATACCACCATTTTCACACTGTCTATAAGTTACTGATTATACTTCAAAAATTCATATCCAGATTATTAATGTATGTAACAAACACTGAATTCCAGCACTCATCCCTATGGTACACCACAGGTCACAAGCTCTCAAGCATAAAAACAGACTTCACTATCACCCTCTGCCTCTTCTCACAAAGAGGGTTTGGATCAATTTCCAACTTGCCTTGGATCTCATGAGATCCCTTAGGTTCTTTTTGGACATTTTCCTGTGTGGAAGCTTGCTAAAATTCTTAGTGGTCCATGTAGACTACAGTTATCACTACAAGAAATTAATTTACGTCGGTCAGACAGATTCTCTCAACGTCAAAGCCACCTTTGATCAACCTTGGCCATTTTGTGTGTAATCTTATTCCTTGGCAGTTTTTCCAATAAATTATCTTGGGATTCAATAAGGACATTGTTATTGGAGAAAGCAGGATGCACTTTGTAGGTCACGCACCATGAATGATAAGGCCCTAGGGCAGGGGTGTCAAACTCATTTTAGGTCATGGGCCGGATTGAGCAAAATGCAGCTTCATGCGGGCCGGATCAGTCGGACGCGTGCGAACGCAGCTTTCGTTGCCTCCGTTTTTTCAGCCTGCTCTCATGTGTCTCAGTCTCTGCTATAACTACAAAGTGTTTCACTTTACAAATTCCGTTTGTTATGAAGAAGACTGCCGAGCAAGACTGCTGAATAAACACTAAAAACCCTGAAAACCTGGTACCCGAATAAACTCAGCATTAGCCATATCATACGCCATAGGCGCTTCGATTACTGGGGCCAGCTTTAATAGTAATTAGATATTATCTCGCGGGCCAAAGATAATTCCACCGTGGGCTGGATTTGGCCTGCAGGCCTTGAGTTTGACATATATGCCCTAGGGAGTGGTGAGGAACTGAGAAACATTGGTGTATTGCTGTGAAGGTCCTTGAAGACAACAGCTTTGCCAACTGATCTGAAGAGGGTCAAAGTCAATTTATTACCAAAGTACATACTGTATGTCAACAGATACAAATTGAGATTCATTTTCTTGCCAGCATTCACTGAAAAATAAATAAACCAAATATCATTTATAAAGAGCTATACATAATAAAGGCTGATAAACAACCAATGTCCAAAAGAAGACATTGTGCAAACAAAATAAACAATTAATTAAATCATACTGAGAACAGGAGTTGCAGACTCCTTGAAAGTGAGTTGTGGAATCAGCTCACAGTTGAGGTGAGTAAAGTCGTCCATATTGAAGTTGAGTGAAGTTATCCCCTTTGGTTCAAGAGCCTGATGGCTGAGGGGTAATAACTGTTCCTGTATGTATTTTACTGTATGCTTCGATGTTTTGTTGTACTTGCAACACATAAAACTAATCTTTCTGCCAACACAAACAGGTGGAGCAACACCTCATATTCAGCCTGAGTAGTCTACAACCCAATGGCATGAATACTAAATGTTCCAATTTTAGGTTAACCCTCTCCCTGCTTTTCCCCATTACCTTTTTCTTTTCTGATCTTCCTCACCACCATTCCCCCCTACCCTTCTCATCCTTCAGTCCTCCAACTTATGTCCCTCTCCCCACTCTCCCTCCCACCTTCTTTCTCCAGGCTCCATCCATCCGTTTCACATACAAGTATCCACCATCATTCCACACCCACTCCCCTTCCACCATGATCTGGTTCCCTTCTCTCCCAATGGTTCCCATTCTCACTTCTCCCATTACTTATCCATATCCGGCTCTGGTGGTACTTTGTGTTCCTGCTTATCTCCGTCCAGCAGCTGTCTCATATGTTCATTCTCTCCTTGCCCTACCTCATTCCATTTCTTCCCCCCCCCCCCCCCCCCGTTGGCTTCCATCTATCATTCACCTGCCACAGTCTCCCAACTCCACCTCTGCTCACCTCTCCTACCTGTAACAATCTGCCAGTCAACCTGTACCCCTCATCGGTCCACCGGTCATCTTGGGCTCCTGTATCATCACTCCCCTGATGACGGAGCAGTACAAGGATCAGTGCTTGGGCCAACTATTCACAGTTCAGTTGAGGACACCAAGGATATATTTCCGAGTTTGTTGATAATACAAACCGAGCTGAGAATGAGAATAGACCATCGGGAAGTGCAAGAAAGGTGCTGCAAACCAGCCAGTGTCCTTAGGATCATGGCCCCAGACCAGCAGTGGATAAGGCAACCAGGACTTCCAGGAATATATGTGAAATATGTGATGCTGTCAGTGTCCTACACTGTATGATTCCCCCAAACATGAAGGTTTTCACCAGGAAAGTGAGATCAAGTGAGACAGGATGTCACAAACCATGCCATGACCAGAGGGAGCACATCTGTTGTCAGATTAATGGTGAAGATTTAATTTGAGAACATTCATCCACAAAAGGGCTGAGGAAGTTGTGCCATTGTGTGTGAATGGTTGTAAAATTCTCATTGTGTGGCCTGGTAGAACGTTTGGTTGGTGAGGAAGGGTTAAAGATTTGTGTGCCAACATGTAATTACATATACACCTGAATTGTCTCCGAGACACCTAGGAAGGCAATCGGGGAACACAGCAAGATCCATCAGAGGTGATGTTCCAGTGGAGGACACGGGAACAGACTTGCACAGCCCAACAAAAGCCCCGTGTGTTCCAGCCCAAGGTGGGAAGGTACGGAGAGCTCCCTCAGAATTCAAGGGCAGCTCTGTATTCATTGTTGGGACCTGGACATTGAACCAGCAGTCCTCTTGAGAAGGTGGTGGTAAGGCACCTTGTCAAACAACTCTACTCCCACAGTGCTGATGGAGAGGGGTTGCCTTTGGTGATGACATCAGCCCAGCCACAGACTTCAGAGTCAGAATAATACGTGACAAGGAAACACAGAATTAAAGGGAGAAGGTTTCCCCATTTATTTTAAGGCATTAAAGATGAGAGGGACCTTTGTTCATTCACACTCAGCAGGGTTAAAAGACAAAGGGCCCTCCCTCCAGTTTTCATAGGACCATAAGACAAACAGTAGGAACAGAAATAGGCCATTCCATAATGGAATAACTTATTATCATTTAATTATTTATGGTTTTATATTGCTATATTTCTACACTATTCTTGGTTGGTGCGGCTGTAACGAAACCTAATTTTCCTCGGGATCAATAAAGTATGTCTGTCTGTCTGATGGTTTACTATCCCTCTCAACCCCATTCTCCTCCTTGTAACCTTTAACGCTATGACTAATCAAGAACCTGTCAGCCTCCACTTTAAATATACCCAATGACTTGACTTCCACAGCCGTGTGTGGCAATAAATTCACTATCCTCTATCTAAAAGGATTCCTCCTCATCTCTATTCTAAATGAACATCCTTCTTTTCTGAGGATGTGTCATCTGTCCCTACACTCCGCATTATCGGAAACATCCACTCCACATCCCATTCTATCTGGGCTTTACAATATTCAAGAGGTTTCAATGAGATCCCCTCTTATTCTTGTAAACTTCAGCTAGTACAGGCCCGAAGTAATCAAACACTCCTCGCATGTTAACCCTTTCATTCCCAAAATCATTCTGTGAACCCTTTTTGGCCCTCTCCAATGCCAGCTGATCTTTCCTTAGATAAGAGGCCCAAAACGGTTCACAATATCCAACTAAAGCCCCAGTATTACATCCTTGCTTTTACATTCCAGTCCTCTCAAAATGAGTGCAACTTTCATCAGTCTCTGTGGTGGCATAGTGGTTTGTTTTTGGTCTGCTATTTGTTTCCATGGGTGTATTGCTTGCATTTGCAGTTACTATTTGTGTCTTTCTGAGAACTCTGATCAACATGTTATTTTTTACATATGTTGGTCCCTTTGGTTTACTGATAGGTGACATGCCACAGCTATGGGTTGGAGCTTGTGGTCATAGATCCACGCGGTTTCTTCTCAGAGGTGTCCTGCACTCTGTCTGAATCTGATAGGAATGCGGAGCTACTTCCTCTTGCACATATCCTTGCGTGCACCATGTGCCAGAATCATGATCTCGGATTCACACTTGGTCTCCGGGCTTCAGGACTGGTAGGCTTTTCACAGTCTTGTCACGATACTGATTCTGTTTTTCTTCCCTTTTGCTTTTGCTGGTTTAACCTTGTGTGCCCCTTTAGGTGTCAACAAGTTGTCAGGCTTTGGAAGTTTAGTGCGTATGCATTGACCCATCAGTATCTGGTCAGGTGAAAGACCATCTGCAGTTCCACTCTTCGGTAAATCATTAGACTTCTGTGGAAATCCATCTTGCACTTTCTTCAGGAGGCCCTTCACTACCTTGACTGAAATCTCTGCTAGGCCATTAGATTTTGGGTGATGTAGGCTTGAAGTTATATGTCGAAACCCCCCAAGCATTGGCAAGAGATTCAAATTCACAGCTGGAGAATTGTGGACCCTTGTCTGATAATATTTCAGATGGAATTCCATGCCTCGCAAACAGTTTTCTGGAAGGCAATAACTGCTTTGCTGGGTGGCCAATTTGAATTAAGCAGTCTTGCACCCTCTGGGTAATTGGAAAAATAGTCTGTTGCAACAACATGACTCTTCCCATTCCAATCAAACAAATCCTCTCCAACTTTGAAGTGTGGCCTGCCTGGTACTAGGTGTGTTGTAAGCATTTCTGCTTGCTGCTTTGGTCTGCAGGTAAGGTATATTTCACATGAAGCGATATTCTGGCTGATGTCTTGGCTCATTCTTGAGCTTTACATTTACATTTTTCTTCACCAAGATGTTCTTCGTGTATCTTCTGGAGCATTTCCTTATGTAGCGACACTGGAATCACAAGCCTGTTCCCTTTGAAGACCATATCTTTCACTACCCACAGTTCAGATCTGCATGCCAAATAATCCTGAATACCCATTGGACAGTCATTCTTAGCTGCTGACCATCTTCCTGTATTATATCTTCGAGTTCTTGTTTCATATGACCCTGATGCTTTTCCAAAATGCTTTGTTCTACCAGGAGATACGGGAAGAAAGGTGACAATTATGTCAACGTAGGCCTGTATATCCGCATTAACCTCTTGGTCACTCTTGTCTTTCTTGTTGACTGCTCAAGACAACGCATCAGCAGCAAACATATATTTTTCCAGTCTGTAGATCATCTACACATTGTATTTCTGCACTTTAACAACATGTGCTATATCCTCAAGGGACAATCATTCCGTAGTTTGGACATAATTGAGTCCAATGGTTTATGGTTTGTCTCCGCTTCAAAAGTTTGTCCATAGGTGTACTGATGGAACTTTTACATGCATATATGCTGACAAGAAGCTCTTTCTCTATCTGTGTGTAGTTTTCCACACTTGTTAAAGCCCTTGATGTGTAGGTCACAGATTGCCATGTGTTATCATGCTACTCCAGTAGTATTGCTCCAAGGCAGTGCCTGAATACATCAGCCAAGATCCTAGTACACCTTTCCGGATAGCACAGGCTCTTCAGTTAAGAGTTTTTTTTAATGAGAAGAACACTCTTCTTGCTCGTGAAACCAAATCCGCAAAGGCATTTTTTAATTTCCTCATCAGCTGTGTGCATCTTTCTCTTGGTAGCCCCAGCTTTGCAGCAATTTGCAAAATGATTCTTCTTCCCACAATTATTGCAGGACTTCCCATAAGCAGGTCATGTTTTTGGAATGTGACTACCTCCATATTTGCTCCCAGAAACTCCAGCCATTGCTGTTCTGCTGTTATCCCTGCTAATCAACTTTGGCCAGCCCCTCTGTCATGGCTCTGTAATTCCCTTTACTCCACTGCAATATTGAAACGTTTGTCTTTTAGCTTCTCCCCCTCAAACTGCGATTGGAATTCTATCATATAGAACACACAGAATATTACAGCACAGTACAGGTTCTTCAGCCCACGATGCAGTGCCGAAGTTTTAACCCACTCTAAGAACAATATAACCGTTCCCTCCTACACAGCCCTCCATTTTTCTATCATCCATGTGCCCATCTAAGAGATTCTTAAATGTCCCTAATGATAGATAGATAGATAGATACTTTATTCATCCCCATGGGGAAATTCAACTTTTTTCCAATGTCCCATACACTTGTTGTAGCAAAACTAATTACATACAATACTTAACTCAGTAAAAAATATGATATGCATCTAAATCACTATCTCAAAAAGCATTAATAATAGCTTTTAAAAAGTTCTTAAGTCCTGGCGGTAGAATTGTAAAGCCTAATGGCATTGGGGAGTATTGACCTCTTCATCCTGTCTGAGGAGCATTGCATCGATAGTAACCTGTCGCTGAAACTGCTTCTCTGTCTCTGGATGGTGCTATGTAGAGGATGTTCAGAGTTTTCCATAATTGACCGTAGCCTACTCAGCGCCCTTCGCTCAGCTACCGATGTTATACTCTCCAGTACTTTGCCCACGACAGAGCCCGCCTTCCTTACCAGCTTATTAAGACGTGAGGCGTCCCTCTTCTTAATGCTTCCTCCCCAACACGCCACCACAAAGAAGAGGGCGCTCTCCACAACTGACCTATAGAACATCTTCTGCATCTCACTACAGACATTGAATGACGCCAACCTTCTAAGGAAGTACAGTCGACTCTGTGCCTTCCTGCACAATGTATCTGCTTTTACATCACCTACCACACACCCACCACTCTCTGCATTAAAAAACATATCTCTTACATTTTTGTTATGACTGTGATCAAAGTCACATACCTATATCTATATATACACACACATACATACACATAAACCTAAGAGTTTTGCAGAGCTGTATTTATAATTTAAAAACATTAAACATTCTGCAGTCCCCAGAGAGACATGTAGGAGTAGAACCAGCAGAACAAACAGTCCCCAAACAATCAGAAGTTCAAGATAATGTATCTGGAAGTACAGTTAGACGAGAAGCTAGACTGGACTGCCAACACAGATGCCTTGTGCAGGAAGGCACAGAGTCAACTGTACTTCCTTAGAAGGTTGGCGTCATTCAATGTCTGTAGTGAGATGCTGAAGATGTTCTATAGGTCAGTTGTGGAGAGCGCCCTCTTCTTTGTGGTGGCGTGTTGGGGAGGAAGCATTAAGAAGAGGGACGCCTCACGTCTTAATAAGCTGGTAAGGAAGGCGGGCTCTGTCGTGGGCAAAGTACTGGAGAGTTTAACATCGGTAGCTGAGCGAAGGGCGCTGAGTAGGCTACGGTCAATTATGGAAAACTCTGAACATCCTCTACATAGCACCATCCAGAGACAGAGAAGCAGTTTCAGCGACAGGTTACTATCGATGCAATGCTCCTCAGACAGGATGAAGAGGTCAATACTCCCCAATGCCATTAGGCTTTACAATTCAACCGCCAGGACTTAAGAACTTTTTAAAAGCTATTATTAATGCTTTTTGAGATAGTGATTTAGATGCATATCATATTTTTTACTGAGTTAAGTATTGTATGTAATTAGTTTTGCTACAACAAGTGTATGGGACATTGGAAAAAAAGTTGAATTTCCCCATGGGGATGAATAAAGTATCTATCTATCTATCTATGTAAACATGCCCTGGATTTGCTTCCATCTGAAAGGGGAGATGCCAGTAAATCCATTCTTAAGTCCAGTATTTACCAGCAAAATCAGCCATTGACAATTAAGAAGTTGCAGGAACTCTGAAATCGAAACAGGGAGAGAGTGAGAGGGGGAGGGGGGGAGGGAGAGAGGGAGACATTTTGTTTCAGGTTCAGGACCTTTCCTTTGCCAGCATTCTCTGTTTCTAAATTAAGCCACTGTCATTCACAAGCGGCAAAGGACAGCAGAGTTATGCAGAAGGTAGAGCTCAACAACCCACGTTCAGCAAAGTCCGCCAGTGCTAACCACGTGAGGACCATGTTCTCCATGTGTCTCTGTGGGTTTCCCCTGGGTGCTCCAGCTCCTCCCACTTTCCAAAAAAAACATGCTGTTGGGTAGGTTAATTGTCTGTTGTAATTACTCCATACATATGGTGGCGGAAGAAATAATGGAGGATTGGTGGGCATGTGAGAGAGAAAAGGTTACTGGGAAATAAATGGAGAATGTTTGCTCTGTGCTGGTAAGGCTTTGAAGGGCCAAATGGTTGCATTCCATGTCATAAGATGAAAACAGAGACACAAGATACTGCAGATGCTGGCTTCTGGATCAACACACAAGGCACTGGAGGAACTCAATGAGATGAGCAGTATCACTGGAGGAAGATGCACAATTGTCATTTTGAGCCAAGGACCTTCATTGGGACTGACCTGATATGAAAGCTCTTCCAACTGGTGGTAATTCCTGCAGGTTGATAACTCGGGATAGATATGAGAACACAATTCTGATGTAAATATAATCTATTTATTGAGATGCAGTGTGGAACAGGCCCTTTGAGCCGCCCAGCAACCCCGATTTTAACCCTAGACTAACCACGGGCCAATTTACAATGGCCAATCAACTTATCAACCTATTAACATCTTTGGATTGTGGGAGGAAACCCACAGGGTCACAGGGATAAAGTACATACAGCTTACAGAGTGGTGGGAATGTGAGACGTTAACTTTTCTCACCACAGATCCTGCCTACCTGCTGAGGTTTTCCACCATATAATGATCACTGCCTCCAAAGGGTTCCTTTATCTTAAGCTCCCTGAACAACACCCAGTCCAGAATTGCCTTTCCCTGAGAGCTCAACTACAAGCTGCTCTAAAAGGCCACGTCTTTGGCATTCTACAAATACACCCTCTTGGGATCCAGCACTGACCTGATTTTACCATCTATTGCATAATGAAATTCCCCATATTACTATCTTAACATTGCACTTTTTACATGCCTTTTCCATCTCCCATTGTGATTTGTATCCTACATCCTGGCTACTGTTTGGAGGATTGTATATAACCCCCATCAAACTGTTTTTACCCCTGCAGTTTCTTAACTCTACCCATAAGAATTCTACACCTCTTATCACCATTTTCTAAGAATTTTTTTTTACCAACAGAGCCATCCACACTCTTTGCCTACCTGCTTATCCTTTCAACACAATATCTGTGCTCGGACGCTAAGCTCCCAACTCTGATCTTCTTTCAGCCACTGCTCAGTGTGTCACACAACATCATACTTGCCAGTCTCTAACTGCCCTACAAGATCATCTACCTTATTCTATATACTATGTGCACTCCAACATAACATCTTATCTCCTGTATTCATTGCTCTTTTCAATTTTGCTCCCACATTACACTTCAATTTATCCCACTGTCTGGAGTTTTGCTCTATCATCTGCTGTCCTTCCTCACAGTCTCACTAAACACTGCATCTGCTTGCCCACCAACTGCCACATCCTCTATCCTATCACTCTGGTCCCCATTCTCCTGCCAAATTAGTTTAAACCCTCACCAACAACTCCAGCAAAACCTGCCTGCAAGGACATTGGTCTCCCTTGAGTTCACATAATTTGTCCTTTTTTGTAGGTCATCTGAAACCCTGCCTCCTGCACGAATTCCTCAGGCACACATTCATCTGTAAATTCATCCTATTCTTACCCTCACTGGCATGTGGCACTAGCAGCTATCTAGACATAACTACCCTGGAAGTCCTGCTTTTCAGATTTCTACCTAATTCCCCATGTTCTTTCTTCAGGATCTCCTCCCTTTTCTTACTTGTGTCATTGGTACCAATATATACCATGAGTGCTCACTCTCCCCCTATAGAAGGCTGTGGAACCAATCTGAGACATCCCTGACTCAAGCAACAGGGACATAACATGCCATCTGGGTGTCTTTTTCATGTCCACATAATCTACTGTCTGCTCCTCTAACTAGGGAATCCCCTATTGCTACTGACTTATCTACTTTCCCCTCCCTTCTGAGCCACAGAGCCAGACTCCGCGCCAGAGACCTGACAGCTGTGGCTTTCCTTTTCTTGGTCATCCCCAACAGTATCTAAAGTGATACACCTGTTGTTGAGGGGAATGGCCACAGGGATACTCTGCACTGACTGCCTATCTCTTTCCTTACTTGATGGTCATCCAGTTCTCTTTGTCCTACACCTTGGGTGTAACTGCTTCCCTGTATGTCCAGTTGATCAACTGCTCAGCCTCCTGAATGATAGCGTTTGTCTAATTTCAGCTATAATTCCCTAACACAGTCTGTAAGAAGCTGCATCTGGCTGCACTTCTCGCAGGTGTAGTCATCAGGGACACATCCCATAAGAGCAGCATCCCACTAGCCTGCCTGGCGTTCCCATTGCTCTATCTGTGCAATGAGAGAGAGAGAAAAATTAAATGAAAAAATCTACCTACAGCCTTCACTTCTCCTCGCCAAAGCCTGAGCTCCCCACTCTACCAGTAGTCCATTCCTACAATGACCGCTCCACTAAAAACTGACTTTTTTATTTTCCCTTTCTGAGTACCTGATTATGTAAAGTTCGAAGTCTCCTCAGGAACTGTGGTGCACAGGATGTCCAGACTGCCCCGCTCACTTCTTTTGAACACTCTCTCATGTTCCTCACCCCTCCTCCCAAAACTTCTGTCCCTCACTGTTACTGCACACCTTCCTCCCTACACTGCTGCCACTCACTGTAAATGATCCTCGTGATGTGAGGTCCCAGGCTGCTTCATGCCCATCCACACACACACACTGTTAAAGAATTAGCCCTGTATTCGCTCCTAGTTAAAGGGTGGATGGATCTTCTGGACAGTTCATCTGCTCCTTCTAAACATTAATATTTCCAACTAGACTACAAGGTGTTTTCCCAAGGGGATACATTCAGTTGGAGCTTTCTACACTCACTATCCTCTGTGGAAAATTTATTTCAGGAAACCACCTTGGATCATGTCCATCAGGCCATTGTAAGCATGATGAGTCCTGTAGGCTCTGTGTGACACAATGAATACTTTCGGATTGTTCTGTGAGCAGACTGTGAGAACCACTTAGCCGAATTACAGGAAGGATATTAATAAGGTTGAAAGAGTGCAGAGGAGGTTTACAAGGATGTTGCCGGGACTTGAGAAACTGAGTTACAGAGAAAGGTTGAATAGGTTAGGACTTTATTCCCTGGAGCATAGAAGAATGAGGGGAGACTTGACAGAGATATATAAAATTACAATAGGTATATATAGAGTGAATGCAAACAGGCTTTTTCCACTGAGGCTAGGGGAGGAAAAAAAATACCAGAGGACATGGGTTAAGGGTGAAGGGGGAAAAGTTTAAAGGGAACATTGGGGGGGGGGGGGGAGCTTTTCCACATAGAGAGTGGTGGGAGTGTGGAATGAGCTGCCACATGAAGTGGTAAATACGGGCTCACTTTTAACATTTAAGAAAAACTTCGACAGGTACATGGATGAGAGATGTATGGAGGGATATGGCCCAGGTGGGACTAGGCAGAAAAACGGTTCAGCACAGCCAAGAAGGGCCAAAAGGCCTGTTTCTGTGCTGTAATGTTCTATGGAATGCCCCATGACCAGAACTCACCAACAAGCAGGAAGACTTAAGACCAGCAGTCAGAGAGTCCCTCCATTTCAGATCCTTCCTGCACACGTTAGAGTCTCACCCACAGTGCCCTCTGCCCTCGGGATGGCTGTGATGGGAAAAGATTGTCAGCCTCCTCTTCATGGACTGTGCGCTTGCAAAGGTCTGGGAACTGCTGCATCAATCTCAATTGAGGTTAATCCTGAGCAATTGTTTAACAGAGGACCCTAATCAATAGACTATTCCCAGAGATGCCACTGGGACAATGTTGTGCTGCTGGGTGTTCATCAATTACTGATGAAAGGTAATGGGCTTCTTCAAAAAAACCCATCCCCCTGCACTGACTGGCAGAAGTCTCCCACGGTGCCACAGTATTACACAGTCTCTCAATCTCCCAGCCCATAGAGTTAACACAGAGGGGCCTGCCATATATTGCACATCTGTAATTTTAACCAGAAGTGCTTTCCAGAATATCTTTCCCACCCTGGTGAGATGGGCAGATGCTGTAAGTTATGTTGCAGCTGGTCAGAGTCAGCGTTGGTCTGGGCGCTGGCACATGGGGTGGGTATACCTATCAGAAAGAGGTAATAGTGCAGCTCCTCCTGGTGTAACTGATGCTAGAAATCTCAAAATAAAAAGAGAACATTTTGCAAAGATTTAGCAGGTCAGTCAGTGCGTGAAGAGGGAAATTGTTTCACTGTCCACAAAGGCTGCATGAGCTGCTGGGCCCAGCATTTTCTCTCTGCAATCGTTCAGTCTGCGGTGAATCTTTTGCTTGTGAAGACCAGCTCTGTGTAACATTGGGTCCTAAAGATGGAGGTCAATTGAACTGAGTGGTTGAAGAAGAAAAGGATTTTTAAATAAGGAGGCATAACTAAAAATTACTGGTCTAACACCAGTAAACACCTTTCACATAAAAGGGACAGAAATCTGGAGCTTCTCAACTTCCTCCCACTCTGCCACCTTCCGCCACAAGCAGCCTGGAATGGCTGGACAGTACACACGCTGAGCGATTTCAGTCTTTTGTATAGTTGGTTGGTGCATTAATTGCAAACTCAGTTTGTTGAAGAAATAAGAGATCAGATTATTTATTAATCACATTTACAGCAAAATAGACAGTGAAGTAAACCAATACAAGCTGAGGATGTTCTGGGGACGGCCCACAAGTGTTGCCTCACATTCCAGTGCCAATATAACATGCCCAGAAGATGCAGAACAATGCACCAACGTACATCCAACACGCAGCAGGCAATAACAAACCCCTTTCCCACTACTGCTACTACTACCACCACACGTGCACACACACACTCACACTCAGTCAGCATCTAAGGAGGGAAATTGAAAACCCAGGCTTACGAATGGTCTTGACCAGAAATATCAACTGCCCTCCATAGATGCTGTTCATGCCATCAAGCTTCTGAACTCACTGCCGCATCCCCGCATCCTATTTGAAGTGTCACTGGATAATTTGTTCTGTACCTGATAATATTTAATTTATGCACTTTACTTTGTTTATTTATGTGTAATTCATCTGTAGACTTTGCTCTTACTTTCCTAAATTATTGTGTGTTACTGTGCTTTACACCCTGGTCTAGAGAAACAGTGTTTTGTTCAACAGTATACATGTGTATAGTTCAGTGATAATAAACTTGGCTTGACTTGACTTTATTCTGTATGTTGCTGGTTTATCTAGTTCTGCCTCAATGTACTGTGTGTAATGATCTGATCTGTCTGAACAGCGTGCAAGAGATTTTCACTGAATCCCAGTACGTGTGACAATAATAAACCAATACCAATAAAAATGAAATTTAAATTCCCTTTACACGCAAATCAAATTTAGAAGAATTGTTAAGCATCAACAAGGTTGGAATAACAAGGCCCAGGGGCAGTACAGTAGTCAGCCTCGTGCTTTACAGATCCAGCTACAAGATCGGGGTTCAATTCCTGCCGCCGCCTGTCAGGAGTTTGTACGTTCTCCCTTTTTCGTCCGGGTGCTCTGGCTTCCTCCAACATTTCCAGACACGTACGAGTTAGTGTCAGTAAGCTGTGGGCACGCTATGTTGGCGCCAGAAGCACGGCCGCACTTGTGGGCAGCCGACGTAAGCGACGTCTTTCACTGGTATGTTTTGGTGTATATGTGACAAGAAAAGGCAATCTTTTACATTTTCAGATGTCGCTAGCCAGAGGTGTGAAACTTGCCATGGTTGTCGGTCAGCGATGAGGAGAGGCTCACACTGGTTGCAAGTTTGACAGGAAACACCCGGGGTCCTGAGCATCGAAGTCCGGCAGTGCTGCGGGTTCCACTTCACACCTTTTCACCGGGGTTTAAGCAGAAGGCTGTTCAAAGATCTAGATGGGGCCCTTTCCTACAGGTTGCTGACTGAAAGAGAACAAAGCAGGCAACAGACATCTAACAGCAGGCAGTGCCAGTCCCACACTGACCCACCCCTACACTGCCACGCTGTTGGGGATTCTGTCTGGAGATGCATAGTAATACGGCAATTTCTTATCCTTGTTACGTTCTGCAATGCGCTGTGAAATTTCCTGCAGATTCATCCGGAAGTTTTCCATGGCCTCCTTGACTGGTTTCTCTATGAAGTGTTCGTCAGGATACATTCCAAGAAACAGCTGAAGAAATAAAGATCATAAACATTTGAACTCAGGTCATTGATTATCACCAGAAAGTATTTACTCAGCAGCAAAATGCCCTGAAGCACTGCACAGGGAAGTTAACTGAGGAGATAAGTAAGCAGGCAGGTGGGCAAGGTTTGGTCAGAGAGCGTGCTTTAAGCAATGTGAGAAAGACAAAGAATTTACAGAGGAAATTCCAGAGATGGGCCAGGCAACTGGTGGTAAAGCCTGTAAAGGTGGGGGGGGGGGGGGATGACCTCACTGAGAAAACTTTTAAGACTGAATTGTAAGGGAGTGCATATAGTTCTGAGGATTATAGGGTTGGAAAAGATCGCAGAGATTGGATGGACAAATCATGGAGAGATTTGATAACAAAGGTGAGAACATTATGATCAAGTTATTGTTTAATCATGATCAATACTCAAATACGCTTCATATTTAAATACTGCGCAGGAATCTCTGATTAGGATCCATGCACAATTTTGACACTGGGGTCAGGATTAAACAGGCAGTGGACTCATCCACTTCACCCTTCTCTGAGCAGGAAAATACCTCAGCTTTTTAGGGGAAAGAATATCGAGGGAGGAAGAGCTGCTGGAAGAGGGAAGGGACTGGAGGTCCAGAGACAGTACAGTGTGCCAGGAACAGAGGGTCCTCTCAACAAAAAGGATGAATAGTTGAGGTGTAGCTGAGTTAGGAAGTGGAGGATAGAGAGAGAAAGGTTGAGGGAGAATGGAGGTGAGGGAAGAGAAAGGAGAGGAGGGAAACTGAAGAACTGGAATAAGGAAAGGGAGAAAGATTGATTTTTATTCTCTTGTTTATCGACTATCAGATTCACTTTGCACTGCAGCCTGCCGTGTCAGTTGTATGTACAAAACTAGCCCAGAGTGTAACATGGCTGTGTTTTTGGTGTGACGGGGAGGAGGGAGCCAGCATGCTGTTAGGGAGGATATCTATCGGATGTTGGAGGTTGAGCTATGGACAGTATGTGTACGGATGATGGACAGCCCAAGGAGGACGGGAGTGATGGGATCCGGAGGTGACTGAGATTCTGCTGCGGGATTCAGCTGATACCAGATGGAGTTAAAAGAACCACGTTTTTGGGAGTGCACATAATGGACGATGTCACCTCATCCCTCAACACTACCTCTTTGGTCAAGGAAGCACTGCAGCATCTCCACTTCTCGAGGAGATTGAGGTGAGTGAGTCTCCCCTCCCCCCATTTTAACCTATTTTTGAATGAGCCCCATCAAGAGAACTCTAACTAGCTGATTCACCATCTGGTTTGGGAATTGCAAGGCATCTGACTGCAAGCCCTACTAATGATTGCAGGGACTGCAGAGAGGATGATCAGAGTCTCTCTCCCACTCACTAGAGATATTTATCGGGACAAATATGTACGTAGGGCCCTTAGCATTGAAAATGATTCCTCCCATCTGTCCAACAATCTCTTTGCACCCCTTCCATCACACAGGAGATATGGTAGCATTGGGACAGAACTGTGAGGATGGGAAACAGCTTCTTCCCCCCGCCTGTAAGACTACTGAACTCCCTACCACCTCCCAGGTCTCATCACGTATGAAGCACCAGAAGCTTTGTACTGTTTACCTTTTACTTTGTGTCATATACTATGATTTGTTAATATAACTTTGTGTTGTGTGTGAGTTCTAAGTACTGTGCTGAGCATGTTGTTTCATTTGCAGTACACTTGTGTTTGGCTGAATGACAATAATCTGAACTTGATCTTGAGAACTTTGGTGCTGGCGAATCTGTGGAATTCATTGTCTCAAGCTGCTGTGGAGGCCGAGTGATTGGGTATATTTAAAGAAGAGGGTGACATGTTCTTGATTTTCAAGGACAGGTTACTGGGAGAAGGCAGGAGAGTGGTGTTGAGAGGGATAATGAGTCAGACATGATTAAATGGTGTGGCAGATTCGATGGGCTGTATTGCCTAACAATGGTCTAATTGGTAGTGACCTGAAGTGTAGTGAGGAGTCCAGGCTGTGAGGCACTGTGAAGGTCTGGAGTCATGTCTCTGGCATGTACTTATAATGGGTTACCTCATTGTCCTGGAACTGGCTGAGTGCCCACACTGCGCCCAAATGCCAGCACGATCGCCCCCTGTCCGGTAAACTCTCGATGATGTATTCCACAGTGACAACCCCCTTCTTGGAGGGTGGAGGGCATCGCATTGTGGGAGGAGCATTGGGGATCCATGAACACCAGTCATACTGTGAACACAGAACACATGCATGTTGAGGAACTTGACCTCAGTTTTGGATGTCCTTTCTAAAGGAGGCACTTCCCTGCTCTAGGAGCCCTGACGAGTTCCCACCAAACGTTTTCACAATCGTGATCCGCACTGTCCTGTCTCCCTTTTTCATGCACCATTCATTCTACCTCAGTGTGCTGGGTTTAACATCTAAGGCCAGGAGTCTGGATTCACTGGTGACCTCCAGATATGAATTACTAGCATTTGGGGAGAAGCAGATGTGCCACCTCACCTGACTGTTGGGGTCCCATGATCAAACCGTGGAACAACAATGCTGCAGTGTCAACTCTTGAGTCTCCATCTAGCCCAGGAGGACTATGATGTGAAGAAACTCTGACGACAGTCACTCTGTGCTTCCAGCCATTCTCCTTCTACATGTCAGACTGCCTGGTGTTCCTGTGACAACTACTTCCATGCATAATTCTGGGCAGGAAATTATTCTAAGCTGCAGTAGGCAGACTGCTGAAGTTACCCACTGGAGACAAAGCTGGAATAGAAACTAACCTCTCAGTCTCCTTTAGCAGAGAGGCCCACATCGGGTGCCACCCCTCCTCCCCCTGGTAAGACCTGGGACGTGCTTGAACTCCAGACTGGCACCGACCCCACCCCCCACTCCTGCTTTTACTTGTTCCCAACCCTCTTGTTCTGTTTCTCCCTACAGAGAGAAATGTCACCCCATCTCCTCCACCACTTCCCTTCAGCTGTAGAAACACCCCGCTCACTCTTCAGTTATGGGAGCCACAAGCCTTAAATGTAGGACAATCTCTTTGTGGACATCTACTGATGGGACTAGAACTCCACACAAAGGAAATTAAAATGGCCCCAGATGCTAACAAAGGGCTGGAATTACAATTTAACTGCTCATTCCACAACTGATTAAGCTCTTTTCCATTGGGCATGGAGTGAGTCTGCTGTCCTGAAGGACTATTACCCAATGCCCTACGTGACAGAAGCAACCCTGAGCTACATTTATTCCTTGAGTCATGTTCGTTAACTTCAACTTTGACCTTGTCTCCGACTGCAGCTGGAGTCTCGCCTGATACCAACACAAAATACAGGGGTTCTCCGTCTCACAGTTGTCCAAATCAGGACAATACAACCAGGAATCTGGGAATTGATTCAGTACCTGTCCAAAATTGACTGCAGCATGTTGACAGGAGGTGGTGAATATTATGACGGTCAGGTATTCGATTAGCTTCTGGATTGTCTTCACTGATTTAGGGAATCCTGTATGAGGGAGAAAATATATTTTTCTAATTACCAAAAATGTAAAGACATTTACATTTTTGTCATGTGATATTAGTGATGGGATGGCTAATCTATTCAGTTAAATCCCTGAGGTTATTCTGAACGAATATTTTTGAACAGAGTAGTTTCTGGAGACCAGGGATCCGAGATTCATTTGCTGCTGACTCAGCTGGTTGAAGTCTGCTGAGTTACAGCGACCCGTATTCTCCGCCACCAGTTCCTAAGCTTTTACTCTCGCCACCTCTGCACCTCTGCATGAGCAGTCAACGTCCTATACTCTGTCTCCTCTTCTAGCTGCCTATCACCTCTCATGACTCTGCCTTCTTCTGCTACCCATAGTGCTTTCCCCTTAGAATCCTTCTTCACCTCTCCTGCCTATCCCCCCCGCTTCCCCTCCCCCACCCCTTGATCTTTCCTCTGATTGGTTTTCCACCCTCTCCCCACCTTCTTTATAGGGCCCCTGCCCCCTCCTTCTTTAGTCCTGATGAAGGGTCTCGGCCCGAAACGTTGACTGCTCATTTCACCGGATGCTGCCCGACCTGCTGAGTTCATCCAGCTTTTTTGTAGGTCAGTTACTGTGCCTGGTATGGAGACTGCTGCAGTCACTCAGTGTTGGAGTAGAAAGTAACAGCCCTGAGACATGACCAGGCTGCATACTGACTGAGGTAGCAGGGTTAATCCAGCCAGAAGGTCTTGGGAAGGTGGAGAACCCAGTGACCTTGTATTTCTGAAGCCTATCTTTGACCTCCTCCCACATCCCAAAGACAGGTGAGGAGGTTAACCGTCCATGTCGATTGCCTCTGGTAGAAGTGGGTGTCAGGGGACCTCAGACGGGTGGAGTCGGGGAGTTGATGGAGATCCCAGAGGAAGAACGGGGTTTCTGTTTGGATGTTTGGTGGTCAGTGTGGACATGATTGGCTGTAGGTCCCATTCCAAAACTAAATATCCCAATGCACCGCACAAGGGTGATATTGCCCAGCTACATAGAAAATACTTGGCCAGAAGATCAATGAATTGGCCAAGAGCTGGGTAATTAAGGAACCCCCTTGGGGATATAATTCCAGAGGCTAGGTGAAGGAGCAACCCTGAATGGTGGAGTGAAACAGGAGTGAAAAGGTTAAAAAAGAGTGTATGAAATCAGGGAAGGTTTTAGTGTTTCTACTGGAAGAGGGATCAATAACTGGGAACTAGAACTTTTAAATGGTGAATTATGATCTGGAATGCACTACTTGACAGAGTAGTGGATGGAGGTTCAGCAATAACTTGGAAGGTGAAAAAATATTTTGAATGGCAAGTAATGAAGGTAGTTGATGGGTGTTCTAAGAGGACAGCAGAAACACTTTGGGCTGAACATCCCACTCACTACTGTGGCGCACATTGATCCTGGGCGTCTGGCGTGCTCTCTGTGGACAGTGATGGAGGTTTTGGGTGCTGCTGTTGTGTTCTACGGCTAGGAGTCCTCCTGGCTGTAGTCACACACTGGCATTCAGTGACCAGGGGGGTTTTGTTTACTCTTCCCCAGGAAAAGCAACTGGCAACTTTGCCAAAGGGAAGTGAATCTGCAACTATTTCTTGAGATCCGACTGAACTCCAGCAGAGTGATGGGACAGTCCTGGCCTGGTCAGTGTGCACGTTGGCAGTAATCACTGCAGGGACCTGGCTCAGCTGGGAGATCTTCTGCATTTGAACAGCTCCCTGACACTCCACATCAAAATCATACATGCAGTCACCAGATTCAGGCCAAATAGGGGCCACTATTTTTAAGCTGGAAGTAAAACAAATACTGGTATGTGACATACAGCAAGAGTTACCTGTACTTTTATTGTCCTTCAGTCCATAGACAAACACATCCTTCACAAAGGCCTGTAATTCATTGTCTGTTTGGACAGCCTCATCATCATCATAATATATGTTTACCACCTCTGTGACAAAGCTGTTGAAGAGAAATTAGCATTCCTGAAATGCACAGCAGTAATCTGGGAACATCTGAAAGACACACTTCACCCCATTCCTTATCCATTATCCCCACTTGCACACACTCAGGCTACGTCCACGCTACACCGGATAAATCCGTAACCAAAGCTTTTTCTCTTCATTTTTTTACTCTCCGTCCACACTAAAACAGTGTTTTCCTCCCCCGAAACCAGAGCTTTTCAGAAACACTCTCCAGGGTGTGTAATTTTGAAAATGCCGCTTGGGCAGATCAGTGTGGATGGGGTAACCGGAGAAATCTGAGAATGCTGTCATGACTTGCCAGAACAGATGCTCGCGACAGCATGCCATTTAATTGTTTTCTTGAATGCAACCTAACAATTTCAGAACAGACAGCAACGAGACTGAAGCCAGAAGAGTTAGAAGTGTACTCACCAAATACTTTGACCCATAACCTACTGAATAAATAAGTATTCTCACTTTGCCCTGTTTTCTGTCCTTGCTTGTATGAAGGTGGTTTACCTACTTATGCAAATACTTCTCTGACAATAGATGTGTAACAGCCTAATGTAACATTGTATGGAAATACAAGATAATACTGATGCAGACATGTTTTAGACATTGAACAAGGGGCTTTATTAATGCAACAGAGTTCGTCAGTTTTTCAATGTTCATCATCAGCTGGGTCATATTGTCCATGAACTCCCTGTCAGTTGCCTCCATACGCTCCAGTATTTTTTTTAGTTTTAAGTCCTCCTGCGCGAGAGCCAACAGCTGCCCGTCGTTTATAACTGAACAAACACACACCGTCTTTCACAGCAAGATTCAACACCAAACATGTCGTTTGTTTTTGGTAGATGTGTCCTGCGCATGCGCAGCAGGAGGAGATTCACCAAAATATCCGTTTCAATGTGGACAGAGATATTTTTAAAAACGGCTAGTGCGGACGCCTATCGTTTTTACGTGAAATTATCCCGTCTAGTGTGGATGTAGCCTTAATCCACCACTGCCCCACTTCCAATCTACTCACAGTCCCGATCTCCCCCTCCCCTCCCCTCCTCACTCCTGAACTCCCTCCATCCCAGACTCCTACTTAGCCTCGCTCAGTCCTCACCTTCACACCTTATCTCCACTGCCTCTGTTGGAGAAATCAACAGTCCCACTCCCTGCAGCCCTGAAAACCCCTGTCCTTTAGATATTTATCTAGCTCCCTTTTGAATTCTACATTAGATCTGCTACCATTACTGCCCAGCAGTATATTCACTTCCCAATTACTTCTGTCTGTATCACCCTCTGCTATGGAGGGGCCACTGCACAGGATCGAAATAAGCTGCAGAAAGTTGTAAACTCAAGTCAGCTCCAGCATGGGCACTCGCCTCCCCAGTATCCAGGACATCTTCAAGGAGCGATGCCTCAAAAAGGCAGCATCCATCATTAAGGATGTGCCCTCTTTTAATTCCTATCATCAGGGAAGAGGTACAGGAGCCTAAAGGCACACACTCAACAATTCAGGAACAGCTACTTCTCCTCTGCCATGTGATTCCTGAATGGACATTGAACCCAAGAACACTACTTCAATACTATTTTTTCTCTTTTTACTATTTATTTAACTTTCTAATAACAATATACTTAATATAATTTACAGTTTTTATTATGTATTACAATGTACTGCTGCTACATAACAACATACCATATGCCAATGATATTAAATCTGATTTTGATTCTATCACTTAATGCAGAAACTTTCTTCACATCACTTTAGCTTTTTTTTGCAATTCCCTACATTCTACATCCCTACCTCGCTGGGTAAAGTTTGTTCCTCTTTACTTTGTAATCTTCATGATTTTAATCCCTCCAACAGATTCCTTCACAACCTTCTCTGTTCCAAAGGGAACAACGCTGCATTTCTGCAATCTGTCTGCAAAGCAACCATCTCTCAACCCTGAAATAGTCCTTGCTGTCTCTGTAGCCAGCTTAATCAAAGACCCCACCCACCCTGGACATTCCCTCTTCTTACACCCCTCCCATTGGACAGATGAAACGAAATTCTGAAAGCACATACCACCAGGCTCAAGGACAGCTTCTACCCTGCTGTTGTAAGAATATTGAATATGTACAATAAGATGGACTCTTGATCTGATAATCTACCTTGTATCTTAATATCTAGCTACATTGCACTTTCTCTGTAGCTATTAACCTTCATTCTACATTCTGTTATTGTTTTATCTTGCTCTACTTCAACACACTGTGTACAGGATTGATCTGTATGAACAGCATGCAAGACAAGCTTTCCACTGCACCTTGTACATGTGACAATAATAAACCAATTCCAATTCCAGTTCATCATGGTGGAGCTCCCTGCACAGTCTCTAAAGCCTGAAGAAGGTTGTTGGGAGGATATGTAGCCCTCCAGCTGTGACTGATCCGGGATTTGTCCATTCTCCCTACAGGCCACTTCTCCCAAAGTTTTGCGTCATTTGGAAACTTGGAAATCATGTCTGGTCCACCCAAGTCCAGGAAATCATATTGACCAGGAAAAGTCTTCATCCAGTCTCTGTTCCCCCTCCAGAAAAAAGGATAGTTGTTTTCTCCTAACCACGACTGCCCGGTACTTAGCCAGTTCTCTACCCATTCTGCCACAAACCTCTTTATTCTAAGACCTTTTATCTTGACGGCTGCCATTTGATGTGGCTCTTTAACAAAGGCTTCCTGGAAGTTCACCTTGGCCATTTTAACCACAATTCTTCATTAATGCATCAACGATTGAAGTAAAACCACTTTGAACTTGACAACAACCTTTTGATGAAGTAATGAATAAATGCTGCCTTTTACTGACAATCCACACTTGACCAGATGATTGCAACTTCCATTCCTGTTTATTGTTACTGGACGTACCCTGTCACTGAGGTGAGACTGGTTGGTTAGAACTCGGAATACAGCAAGCTGTGGGCAAAATCATCCAGGCGTTAACTTACCCCTGGACAGCATCCCAGACCTTCAGTGAATCGTCCCTGTAGTAGTAATATGGCAGCTTCTCTGTGCTTTCAACTCCCCGTATCTTGATGGCCTCAGGAAAGCAGAGAGATTTGTATGTGAGGTCATGCATGGCACGCTGCACCAGGCGGACATGGCCACCACCTCCTGTGCCGTTCGCCTGTAGACAATGAGAGGACATCAGATGGGTGTTCCCAGGTGTGGGGGACTGTCAGAACACAACAATTCAAATGGCAACACCGAGAATTGGTTTAATCTGAGGCGGGGGTTCAACACATGCAAGCTCCACCACCAGGCACGTTTATTATCAGCTGGACCTCAAACGCTGGGTGGTGCATTTGCTGTGTCAGTACAACAGTGCACTCAAGTCTTTGCCCTGTCACTACCACACCTCCTCCTTTCCATTAATCTGGCGAATAAACACAATGGAAACTTCAAAATCAGTAACTATAAACTGGAGGAACAGCATCTCGTCTTTCTCAAGTCCTTTGTTTCTGCCTGTATCAGAGCTGGCCATTCTGTCTTAAGTCATCCATCTAATATTGGCTCAGCTTTTCTCCCTCTAGTAGCACAGACTGACCTGTGGAGATGTCCAATGCTTGCAGTCCTCACACTGTGTTCTCACTCACCAACTGCCCCAATTAGCTATCGCTGATTACCTCTGCAACCCTTGGCCCATTACTGATTCTCCCCACATTCTCTGTACCTGAAATCAACGTTTCCCTCTTTCCCAGTTGTGACAAAGGGTTTTGGCCCTGAAAAGGTCTTTTACTCACAGATGCAGTCTGACCTGCTGAGTATTTCCACCATTTTACATTATTATTTCAGATTCTACTAGCTAACAGGGTCCTAGTGCCCAGAGGTTCACACACTCACCTTGTCGAAGAGCCCACATTTGCAGATCAGCTGTTCCCTTGCTTTGGTGTTGATTGCAATTGTAAACCGGATGTGAGGCAGCAGCAGCTGGTGACAGACACAGAGGGAAAAGTTTGAACTTGGCAACAACCGGCAGGTTAGAAAGAATGAATGAAATATTCCACACTAATTCCACTGCTCTAAATGTTCCAAATTCAAAGTGATCAGCCACCCGGCTCTTCCCAAGTAAGCCACAATACCCACAGGTGCTGCCCCAAGAAGGCAACGTCTGTCATCAAAGACCTTCATCATCTGGGCCATACCATCTTCTTGCCGATACCATCAGGCAGGAGGAACAGGAACCTCGGGTCCCACATCACCAGTTCAGAAACAGCAGCTGCCCTTCAATCGTTCAGTTCATGAACCAATCTGCAAAACTTTAATCACTACCCTTTAGCAACACTAAGACTACCCTGATCACTTTGTACTAAAAGGGACTTTGTGTTTTTCTTTCTAGTTATATTCACTCTTGTAAAACTGTGTAATTTATGATCGACATTTTTACTTGTGAATTTTGCTTTTAACTAAGTTTTTCATTGCATCTGTGCGTACATGTAAAATCAGGATCAGGTTTTATATCACTGGCATATGTCATGAAATTTGTTGTCTTGCGATAGAGAACATTGCAATACAGAATAAAAACTATAAATTACAATATTAAGTATAAATAAACAAATAAGTAGAGCAAAAAGAGAGGACAAAAGTAGTGAGGTAGTGTTCATAGATTCATTGTTTGCTCAGAAATCTGATGGCAGAGGGGATGAAGCTGTTCCTGAAGTGTTGAGTGCGTGTCTTCTGGCTCCTGTACCTCCTCCTTGATGGTAGAAATGAGAAGAGGGCATGTTCTGGGTGATGGAGGTCCTTAATAATGGATGCCACCTTTTTGAGGCATCTCCTTTTAAAGGTGCCCTGGATGTTGGAGGGGGGATGCTAGAGCCCATGATGGAGCTGGCAGTTTCCAACAATGCCAAATGGTAATGCAACCAGCTACAATGCTCTCCATGGCACATTTCTAGAAAGTTGCGAGTGTCTTTGGTAGCATACCAATTCTCCTCAAACTCCTATTGAAATATAGCCACTGTAGTGCTTTCTATGTAATTGCATCAATATGTTGGGCCCATAATAGATCCTCAGAGATGTGAACACCCAGGAACTTGAGTTGCTCATCCTTCCCACTGTTGATCCCTTGATGAGGACTAGTGTGTGTTATCAATCAACACCACAATCAGTTCCTTGGTCTTACTGATATTGAGTGCAAGGTTGCTGTTGCGACACCGCTCAACCAGCTGATCTATCTCACTCCTGTACCCCTCCTCAGCACCATCTGAAATTCTGCCAACAATAGTTGTGTTGCCGACAATTTTATAGATGGCATTTGAGCTGTGCATCATGGGTGCAGAGAGAGTAGAGCAGTGAGCTAAGCACACATCCCTGAGGTGCACCAGTGTTGATTGTCAGCGAGGAGGAGATGTTACTTCCGATCTGCAGAGACAGTGGCCTCCCAGAAGGAAGTCAAGGATCCAGAGGGAAAAAGAGGCTCAGTTTTTGGAGCTCATTGATTAGAACTGAGGGTATGATTGCACTGAGCACTGATCTGCAGTCAATAAACACCAGCTTGATGTAGGCATTGCTATTGTCCAGGTGATCCAAGGCCGAGTGGAGAGCCAGTGAGATTGCATCTGCTGTAGATCTCTTGTGGCGATCAGCAAATTGCAGCAGGTTCAGGTCCGTCCTTAGGCAGGAGTTTTATTTTAGCCATGACCAACATCACAAAGCACTTCATTATAGTAGATGTGAGTGCTACTGGGCAATATTCGCTGAGGCAGCTCACCCTGTTTTTCTTGGGTTCTTGTACGATTATCGCTCTTTTTAAGCAGGTGAGAATCTCCAAATACAGCAGTGAGATTGAAGATGTCCTTGAACAGCCCTGCCAGTTGGTTGGCACAGGTTTTCAGAGCCCTATCGGGTACACCATTAGGGTCTGACGCTTTGCGAGGGTTCACCCTCTTGAAAGATGCTCTGACATCAGCCCCTCAGACAGAGATCACAGGGTCACCAGATGCTGCAGGGATTTGCCCAGCTTTAGCTTTAGTCTCCTTTTCAAAGCTGCATAAAAGCAGTTGAGCTCATCTGGGAGTGAAGAATCACAGCCATTCATGATATTAAGTTTTGTGTTGTAGGAAGATATTTTCCTGCAAACCCTGCCAGAGCAGACATGCATCCAGTTCTATTTCTAACCTCAATTGAAATAATTTTTTGCTATAAAATAGCCTTCTATAGGTCACATCTGGCCTTCTTGTATAGCTCTGGATCAGTGATCCTGAATGCCACAGATCCAGCCCTCTATGTACTTGTACATAGGAGAATAAGCTCTACTTGAATTAACCCCACAGGAAGGGAAACTTTCCGTCTGCACTGTCCCATTGGTATTCCCAGGGTAGTGATGATGATACATCCCAACATCCTTCCTAAATTCCATGGGACTCAGACAGAACAATATAACTGGCAAGGAGAGGGGACTGAAACAAAGGGCCTCAGATGGCAGTAGGATTATGACTGGGTCAGGAATGAAATAAGGATTGTTCAAATACATTAGGAATGAGTTTGGGACAAGGATAGACACTATCCAGATGTTTAAGGTAGAAGAGTGGGACACTGGGAATGGGATTGGGATTGGGAACTGGGGGAACACAACATTGCAGGGAACAAGACTGGCTTGGTTAGGTGTGGCACTATGCTTGCTGGGCACACTGACGTGGGTCAGGCAAAGTCTGAAGTTCTGGGACTGAGATGGACCAACGTCACTGGGGATTGATGGGGCTGAAACACACAGGTACTGGGACTATCCAACGTAAGAGGGACCAGGACGGGATATGGTCAGGCATGAGGAATTTCTCTGGGACAGGGGCCATCTAACCCACTGGCTAAGTTCATGGTGAATAAGATAGTAAGTGTGAACTGCACGGAGACTAATCACTGAAGGTGATAGGAATGTTGCTGGAGCTGGGACTAGAGCAGCAATCAGTCTGAGTGCCTGAAACCACCAGGGATGAGATCCAGAGAAACTCATCACCAGCACCGAGACCACCCAAACACCCCAAGAATGAATCAAGATGAACCAAACACATTACAGGCTTACACTTGGCCAAGGGGAAAATCAAACTGACGTGTGACACAGATCTCCATCTTATTCCATGGTTTACACAGGCCCATGCAGAGCAGTCACTGTGCAACACTGGCTCCAAGGACCAGGAAGAGGACGTACCTTAAAGAGTGGGTGCACGGCTGGGAGCTGGCGATACAGAGCGATACCAAACACCTCAGAGATAAGATGTGTCCGCAGGAGGTGGGTGACAGTCTGGTGTACTTGGAAGTCCGATGATCTCACCCATGTTTTTGCCAGTAACCAATCATACTTTGAATCAGTGGGAAGGAATATGGGGTTTTCTGGACCAGGTTCCTGTTTCAGCTGCGGAGAAAGGTTCTTGCGTTACTGGTGGTCAGAAATTAAATCAGAACTTTCTAAACACAAAAATTAAATGTGGAAAATCACAAATTAATGAGGGGAAGGGAAGCAGCTTTGCAGAAATTGTGAAAACAAAATAGGGGAGAATAAATGTGAGAGCTGGGACTGAGGAGTGATGTATAGGATGTTGACAGGAAAAGGAGAGGCTGCTTCACAGTGATTAAATACAGATGTTTGGATTACAAAAATACTAGAACAATTCCTGGTGCTGAGGGAGGTCCAGAGAAAGCATTGGCCTTAGCTGTATCTTGGTAAAAGGAACAATAGTGAGGACTATTATCTAATTAGGGAGAAGGTTCAAACATCAGAGATGCAGAGAGACTTAGCAGTCCTCATGCACGACCCCCCAGAAGGTTAATTTACAGGTTGAATCTGTGGTAAAGAAGGCAAATGCAATGTTGGCATTTATTTCAAGGGAATAGGATATAGAAGCAAAGAGATCTTGCTGAGCCTTTATAAGACACTAGTCAGGCCGCACTTCGCGTATTGTCAACAGTTTTGGGCCCTATATCTCAGAAAGGATGTGCTGTCATTGGAGAGAGTCCAGAGGAGGTTCATGAGGATGATTCCGGGAATGCAGGGGTTAACATATGAGGAGTGTCTGGCAGCTTTGGGCCTGTACTCACTGGAATTTAGAAGAATACGGGGCGGGGGGGGGGGGGGATCTCATTGAAACCTACCGAATGTTGAAAGGACTAGATAGGGTGGATGTGGAGAGTATGTTTCCTATGATGGGGGTATCCAGAATTAGAGGGCACAGCCTCAAAATTGAGGAGCAACCCTTTAGAACAGAGTAAGGATATTTTTTGCCAGAGAGTAGTAAATCTGTGGAACACCTGTCACAGACTGCAGTGGAGGCCAAGATCGTGCATATACTTGAGGCGGAAGGTGATCGTTTCCTGATCAGTCAGGGCATCAAAGGCGAGAAGGCAGGTGTATGGGCCATGATGGAATGGCAGAGCAGACTCGATGGTCTGAATGGCCTAATTCTGCTCCTGTGTCTTATGGTCTTATGGAAGGCTGTTTGTATTAAATGTAATTTGGGCTGTGTGAAAATTATGGATTACAAAAGATGGAGGAAGGTCATTAATTAGTTGGGGAAAAATAATCAATGGTGAATGGAAGAAAAGTTTTAATGGGATATTAAGATTAATCAAAGAGGCATGAGGTAATTAGTAGGCCAGTGCACTGAATGCTAGGAGAAATAAAGTAAGTTTTGATTAATAGGAGTAGAACTAAATTACCATAGTCAAAATGCAAGGTTACAGAACAACACAAGATACATCAAAAGACTGAGGCAGAGTTTATTTCATTATGCAGGAGTGTAAAGAGGATTGACTTGTATGTGAACAAAGTTGTGAACAGGAAAAGGAGCAAGTCATTTGATCCTTGGAGCCTGTCCCACGGCTCAATATGATCATGGCTGATTATACAAACTCAGTCTCCTGTTTCTAATTTCTCTTTACATTCCTCGATTCTTCCAGAACTGAGAACACCTTCTTTGATACATGCAGTGATTTGACTCCAACTGTCCTCTGGCAGGGAAAAGTACAGGTTCACTCCTCTCTGGAAGAACAAGATGCTTCCCCTCAGTGTGCACGAGTTACCCCGAAACCCTAGAATGCAACCCCTGGTGCCAGACTGCCCCACTGTCAGCAGCATCTGATCTGTCCAGTCCTATTGGAGCTTTATAGATTTCTATGAAGTCCCCTCTCATTCTGCTGATATCTAAACAGTTAGTGAATATAAACCTAATTAACCCAATCTCTCTTCACACATCAGCCCTTTCATCCCTGGAATCATTGCCTCTTTCCACAAGACATCCTTCCTCAGACAGAGAAATGAGCATTGTCCATAGTACTCAAGACCAAGACCCTGCACAGCTGCAGTAGCATATCCCTTAAGAAGAGCTTTCCCAAACCCCAAAAATTCACCAAATCTTACTGGTTCTGTCTCATCTGTTCTGCTAGTTTGGCCATGCTCAACTTCCCTTTCATACTCTGATCCTGTGACTATTTTCCAAATGCTTTGTTATCCCATCTTTTATAATGAAATCCAGCATTCTCCCCTTCACTGATGGAGGAATAACCAGTTCATAGTTCCTGTTTATGCATAACCTTTTTAAAACTTTTGCCTAACATTAGATATTTCCAATCTGAAAAGAACCAATCCATAGCCTATAGAACTTGCACAACAATACATTCATTACACTCCCTCTGGGGATTTATCCATCTTCAATTCTGCCAAATTCCCTGCATTATTCCTTTCCTGACGCCCACTTCATCCAGGTTCTTTCACTCCTAGACACGTCTGGGAGGCTACGCCTGTCCCCCTTTGGCAAGCAACAGAGAGGCTTGGAACTATACAAACTTCTAGGAAAGATGTAAATTGAGGACTTTTACATTCAGATAAGAAGTCGAAGTATGTTCAGTTTGAGAAACGGAAATAGAAGTGGTGCAGAACTGTATTCTTCACAAGAATCTAAACCACAAAACAAAGATTCTTCTGATTGAGATGTAACAGAGAAATCTGAAACCCTAGGAGACACTTAAAAGAAGTCCACAACACTGGCACATAGAAATTATTTAAAAAGAAAATACTAAGCGAAGGGCAAGACAGAGGAAGAGTTCTGTGTGATTGTTTACACTCTGGCCAGTCATTTGTGCTGGTTTCTGCCTTTCTATCTCCAGAATAGTATCTGTCCCAGGTAGTTCTAAATCCTTAACCACTTTCTGTATGTTCTTTCAATCTGTCTGGAAAGGTCTGGCTCGAATGTTTAAGCTTGGTCATTTGATCTTAGACTTATCAATCAGTAGAAGTAGTTTCTTTCCACTTGTTACTTCCTCCTTATTCCCAGAAACTGTCAATTAAATAATCCTTTTACCATGTATACAGTCCATGGAAAAATCTCTCCCTAATGCATCACTTTTCCATAATCCATGCTGCAGTCATGCCAAGGTCTTTCTGAAGAGAGGTGACCTGATCAGCTCACAGTCTAATTCCTATGCTCTGTCAGTGGTAGTTTTGGAATAACTTTGAACCTTTTGAAATTCTGTTCTTTAGTATAAAGCCCATAACCCATATATCATGGATCATTTCCGGTTCCTCCTCATAATGATCTACACTATACTGTTCCTAGTATGGAAATGATCTGATTCTGGTGGTTTGTCACGCTATCCTTCTTCAAAGCTTCTTATTGATTTACATTAATTATGATGAGCTCTTGTCAGCATTACTTGTTTAGAGTTGCTTGGTTTGTTGTCCCCACAGGAAGTAATACCTCAAAACTCTTATCTTATTTTCATCTCCAATCAAAACAACTTTTTCAAGGGATCTCAGTGTTCCAGTTACCTTCCCTTTGTACTGGTTTGCATATTCTTTATTGCCCTCGTGCTCTGCAGCTTTATTACACATTGTCATATCCTGCTGCTGTTTATCTCTCTCAGTTGCCAGGATCTGTGCTGGTTTCTGCCCTTCTATGTGCTTTACATTGTTCATTACTTCCTCAGCTATCTATGATCCTTCCCCTTGGGGATAGGAACTGGTTCTCTCTTGGTTCTCTGAACTGGTTCTCTCTTGGTTCTCTGAGCACAACCCCCACCTGTCCTGTCATCTTACTGCTGCTAGGTTTGCTCAGTACCTTGCGAATGGGCTTTGAAGAATATCACCTGGAGAAAAAGTAGTTCCACTTAGTACAGGAGCTACTGAAACCACTTAGCAGATTCTCCCACTGACCTGCGAAGTGAGAAACAGATTTGATGGTTTTGACTGAGGACACTTAATCAGAATAGGTGAATTGTGGAGACAAACACCTGATGTAATCTCACAGCGTGCAAACCCAAGCTGTTGAGATAAAATCCCCTCTGTTCTTTCCCCCTCTCTACAATTTAAAACACCCTCATCCAAATGTTGACTCTGTTCCTCTCCCCACTTGACTTGCTGAGTGCTTCCAGCATTTTCTGTTTTGTTTTGGAATCCACATGGCTGCTGCTTGCTCCTCCCTTTCAAACTTTATATTGAACTCAGTCAATTCCCATCACTATTACACCAATAGTCAAACACCATTCTGTTGTTTAAAAACCAGCATTCATTACACTCCACTGAGACCAAAACGATTTTCACTATAAGATATATCAGAGGCACAGCACAGAAACAAGCCCTTTGGCCCATTATGTCCACGCTGGCCTATCTATACTAAATTTCATTAACTATCACTTGGTCTGTAACATGCTATGCCTTGGTGATTCAAGTTCAAATCCATTATTTCTATTTTTTAATACATTCATTCAAGAGCTGAACAAGCATTAAAGTACCCATCCTTTGTTGTCCTTGAGAAGGGGATGATGAGCTGTCTTCCTTGAGGAATGCCGTTAGGGAGGAATTTCCAAGACGTTAACTCATCATTGGTGAAGGAATGGTGATATCTTTCCATCTCAGGTTGGTGTGTGACTTGAAGGGCAGCTCCTAAGTGTTGATGTTCCCTAAGTGTTTGCTGCCCTTGTCTTTTTGCTTACCAGGTCTTGGTTTGGAAGGTATTTAGCCAGTCACAGAGTCTTAAAGTATAGAAGCAGGCCTTTCGGCCCACGAAGTCAGTGCTGACCATCAACCACCTATTTACACTGATCCTACAGCAATCCCAATTCTGTTCTGCCAAGTCTTGTTATAGGTTTTGGGTGTTTCTACATCTACCACCCTCTTGTCCAGTGTATCCGAATTCCTGCCACTTTTTGAATGATAAAAATTCTTCCTCACATCCTCTTATTCACATTAAAACTGTGCTCTTTGACCTTAGACACCAATGCGACAGGGGAAATGTTTCTTAATGTCTAACCCCCATAAATCTTGTCCCTCTATCAGATTCCCTCAGCTGTTGTACATCATTTTGGAAATTCGGTACATTTCAGACAACCACTGGCCAGCTTATCCCAATCCATACAGAAATCCTCTATTAAAAATCACTCTGTCCTTAGAAGAAATATCTATTGTATCAATAGTATTTGCAATCTGACTTCCACATTCTCTGACTGACAAGTGACCATACTTCTAAAAGTATAGATGTTAAAGAACTTTGTATTATACTTGGATTGTAAATGTGGTACAGGACTGGGCAAAATATACATAAGTGGGGTGCCTAAGACCTTTGCACAGTACTGTATTTGTCAATGTGGAGCGGAGAGCGACCTTGTAAATCTTGCTGGAGCAAAGGATGTTGGAAGTGGTGAGGTTGGAGCACCATGGGAGGGGTGTGGGAAAGATGGCAGAGGAGGAGTCCCAGGGCAGGGAGTGGTGCAGGTGCAGACACATCTAGCCCTGCGACACCAGGCATGCCTACTTGATACCAATCAATTAGCTTATTGATCATGACAGAATATCTCTCTGGTGCTTCCCACTCCTCTCCCCTTTTCCTAACCATCAATCCCCTCTCCCTGCTCCCCTTCCACTCTCAGTCCACAAAAGAGACCCGTCAGAATCAGGTTTATCATCACTCACATGTGTCATGAAATTTGTTTTTTTTTTGCAGTACAAAGCAATATATACATAAATTACTACAGTACTATGCAAAAGTCTGAACTCTGGAGAAAAGAAAGCAAAACAAATTTTAGCAGGTGGTTAAAATTTTGAAAGCAAATTAGAGGGATATTTTTCCAATTGGTAAACTGAGGCATAGATTGAAGATGCCAAGAGAGAGATAGCTGAGAAGCAGAGAGATGGTATGATCTTGAATGCATTGTAAAAATAGGAGAAGCAGATTCAATAGTAACTTACAAAGTGAGACTGCGTAAGCATTTGAGATAGAGAGAACTTTCCAGGACAATGTGGAAAGAGCAGTGCAGTGAGACTAGTTGGAGGGCTCTTCCAAGAAAACAGTGGAGGTACAATGGTTCCTTCACCATTAGTGAATAATTTGGGCCTGGCACAAATTGTCCTCTCATACCACCTTTCAGTTGCACCATTTACCCCCTCTGGTTCTCCAGATTAACCTGCAGACTTTAGAAGTTGGAGGCACAGTTAAGATGGTGCTAAATGGCGACTCCTTTACTCACATCTTTGGAAACAGCTCTATTTCCATCTTTAATATCTTTATTTTTCCCTTTCAAGGTTCTTTTGAAGACCCTGACCTGGAGTTAAACACAGACTTCAGTTCTTTGCGTGAATGGGACCCACTCTCGGGGTTTCTGGACTGGCCATTGTTGCTCGGCACGCCAAGGATTCGGCCTGAGAGTCGGTCTAGTGGTTGGAAGCATAAGATCTTGGGGCTCTGGAGACAGATGGATCGAGGGTCGGTGTCATGGTAGGAGCCTCAAGTGCTGTCGGTGAGGCTGTAAAATCTTTTGCTGTGGGCCCGAAGACCCGAGATCTTTGTGATCTTCCGGCACAAAGCTCGTAGAAAGCGACGGAATGGACTTTTTAATATCGTAAACCAGCGGGTTGTTGTTATGTCTCCCGCTCGCTGTGAAAATGGGGGACACCTTCCTCTCCCTTATTAGAGAGAGAGAGAACCTGTGGGCTGTTGAATGCTGGATGAAATGCGATAGTCTGTGGGGTAACTGCAAAGTCTGTGTCTTTGCTATCGCCTAGCTCACATTTGTGCTCTGTAGCGAGAGCGCTTTTTTGCCGGGCTGGGGAGGGGGTTATTGTTGCCTTGCTGCCACTTACGTGCGGGAGGGGGGAGCTGGGGAGGGATTTTGGGGTTCTCACGTTTAACTGTCGTTCATTCTTTGGGGGCACTTCTCTGATTTTGTGGATGTTTGGCGAAGAAAAAAGCATTTCAGGCTGTATATTGTATACATTTCTCTACCATTAAATTGGACTTTTGAACCTTTGAAAAGCCTGGCATCAATTCATTCGTGGCTGTCCCTGTCCAGCCTCTGTTGCCTTTTTTCTCCTAAGTTAACTCCTTGATTACCTGGATTGCGATCGGTACCAGCTTGTTCTTTGAATTGTTGTACAGCAGGCAGATGGGAGCACTCAGGTACTGCATGGTGCAGGGGTCAGTGCTATTGGCAGGAACTCCATCCATAATTTTATAGTCCGCCAGGTAAATGTTACCTTCCTGTCCCCATGACAAAATAAAACACAAGAAAGTCAGAGAATAACAGAATCAAAGTGTGAGAGACATTGATTGCATGGGCAGCCACCTTAATTCTACTCTACAGAGCAATCCTGCCCAAGGTGCTATAAATTGCTTCCCTCCTGCGCTGATTCATCTTCCATTCAAATCTGTTTCCACCTCATAACCACTTTTTGCAGAAGCTCTACTTTCTCAGATTTCCTTCCTTCATTCCCAATGACCTTCGTTACCCAAGCCCCAAGATGTCACTGTGGGAGTTCTTCAGAGTGGTGATCTCAGCCCAACGATCTTCAGACACTTCATCATTGATCTTCTTTACTCCAGGAGCAGCCAAACAACATTCATGCCACAACAGTGCCGGGTAGAAATCATCTCCAACAAGAGAGACACCTACCTTTGACATTCAATGGCAATATCACCCCCAAGTCCAGCAGGGGGCATGTCATCATTAATCTAAACGGACAGGATGGTGTCTGTGGTTAATTATCCCCTGCAGTCCGCCCGGGGTGGTGTCTGTGGTTAGTTATCCCCTGCAGTCTGCCCGGGGTGGTGTCTGTGGTTAATTATCCCCTGCAGTCCGCCCGGGGTGGTGTCTGTGGTTAATTATCCCCTGCAGTCCGCCCGGGGTGGTGTCTGTGGTTAATTATCCCCTGCAGTCCGCCCGGGGTGGTGTCTGTGGTTAATTATCCCCTGCAGTCCGCCCGGGGTGGTGTCTGTGGTTAATTATCCCCTGCAGTCCGCCCGGGGTGGTGTCTGTGGTTAATTATCCCCTGCAGTCCGCCCGGGGTGGTGTCTGTGGTTAATTATCCCCTGCAGTCCGCCCGGGGTGGTGTCTGTGGTTAGTTACCCCCTGCAGTCCATGGGATGGTGTCCGACATTAGTCGCCCTGTGAAGCCCCCCGGGGTGGTATCTGACATTTGTTATCCTCTGCAGTGTCCTAGTGACTTTACCTTAACCTCTTCCTCTAGCGTGAGGCCCCGTTCCAGGCAGATTTCCACCATTTCATTTGTGACTGGAAAGTTGTCTGGGAGCTTGTTACACTTCTCAAAAATGACAGGATTGCACCCATTGAGGAACTGGTAGCCAAACATGAAGTCCTCCTGCCAGTGCTGCATGACATACTCTGTATGAGATAGAAGTACAGGGTGTCATTAATTCATCGCTTCAGCGCTCTCCTTCTGAGTTCACTGAATGCAGTGTTGCTGGAGCACTGCTCACTTGCCATTCCTAATCCATCCATCTCTCTCCAGAGCTCCATCATCCACAGGGTTTAGGGGAAGAATTCCAAGGTTCTACTACCTGGTACACTCAACCCTCCCTCCAGGCTTCACTCCTGTCGCACTGAGCCTCAGTCAACTTGTGGCTGTATAACTGGCCCACGAGCCTTGGTGTCATTCTGGTTAATCATGGCTACCTCCCTTCAAGGGACTGAATGATGCCAACTCCCACCATATCCACACTCCAGCCCTCAGCAAACTGATCTGACAGCAATGGAATCTACAGACCGAAAGTGGTGAGCAGGAAGGATGGTGTTTATCAAATTTAAAGATCTGGAAACATGCATTTTTGTGCAAAGAGCCAGGGAAATGCAGATGAAATGGAATGTTGTAGGGAGTCCAGGAAGATCTTTGATGGTTGAAGGAGAGGTTCACAATGCATGGATCCTGTGATTCATTAATACATGTCATGAACAAAGCATTAGTTAAACAAAACAGTAAAACAGTTCTACCTCAGCTGGGAGATCTGGGCCCAGATCTGAGCATCATCAGGAAGGGAAAGGAGATAAGAGAAAGATTCCAATCTGGGTTGCAGGAGCTGAGATTGTGCAGGGGTGTCAAACTCATTTTAGGTCACGGGCCGGATTGAGCAAAATGCAGCTTCATGCGGGCCGGATCAGTCGGACGCATGCGAACGCAGCTTTCGTTGCCTCCGTTTTTTCAGCCTGCTCTCATGTGTCTCAGTCTCTGCTAAAACTACAAAGTGTTTCACTTTACAAATTCCATTTCTTATGAAGAAGACTGCCGAGCAAGACTGCCGAATAAACACTAAAAACCCTGAAAACCTGGTACCTGAATAAACTCAGCATTAGCCATATCATACGCCATAGGCGCTTCGATTACTGGGGCCAGCTTTAATAGTAATTAGATATTATCTCGCGGGCCAAAGATAATTCCACCGCGGGCCGGATTTGGCCTGCGGGCCTTGAGTTTGACATATATGTTGTAGAGCGTATGAGGTGACAGGAGATTTGATGGAGGTGTATTGATGATGAAGGGCTTAGATAAAGTAAATAATTAATCAAAAGGGAGCATTGGTTTCACGTGAGGAAATTACTTCCAAGACTTATATTCAATATTTGACAGTCTCAGAAGCATGTCAGATATTCCCACTGATTATTGAATAGCCTAGATAAAGTGAATGTAGAGAGGATGTTTCAAATAATGGGAGAGTGTAGGACCAGAGGGCACAGCCTCAGAATAGAAGACCATCCCTTTGGAACAGCGATAAGGAGGAATTTCTTTAGCCAGAGGTGCTGAATCTGTGGAAGTTATTGCCACATTTGGCTGTGGAGCGCAAGTCATTGGGTATATTTAAAGTGGAGGCTCACAGTTTCTTGATTAGTAAGGGCATTAGTAACGTTAAAGGGACGTTAGGAGAATGGGGCTGAGAAGGAAAATAAATCAGCTAAGATCAAATGGCGTTGTGGACTCAATGGCCTAAAAGGCCAATTCTGCTCTAATGGAATCATGGATTACTTGCTCCACTGCAGTTCTGAGGTGGCTAATGAGTTTTATCTTGTATCTTTGATAGGAAGGGCAGGTGTGACCACACCATTGGTGGTAGCTGCTTCCAACATATACACTTAGCCTCTACATTCTGCAAAAAGGACCTGAAGTCTTTCCAATGCCTCTTCAACAGCTTGAGATGTCATATACCAGGAGTTCCCAAGCTGCTGAGAATACCACACTCCTTGAAGGGGACATACTCAAAACATTTCTTCCGTCACTGGAAACTCCTGGGGTGGTCAAGGTCAGAACTGAATGCTTCTTTGGCAGTCTGAGGAAAGGTGCGCAATGGATGGGTCCTGCTGTGAAAGCTGGTCGACACTGGGCAGGGGTGGTGTTGGCCTGGGAGAGTGGAGTGGCATTGGGTCTGTCCAACCAGTGGAACCATTGCTGCAGCTTATTTAGTAACTGCAAAGTGTATGGGGGAGTGAGATCACCAGGGATGGTAGATCCTAGACTTGGTGCAGATTTCTGGTCTTGATTCCTCAGTTGTCGGTGTTGCTGAATTGGACTGAAGGTGATGCTGGACTGTGCCGTTTTCTTCTCAATGTATGAAAGGTGATCCACATTGTCTGGGATCTTGGTGTGGTTCCCGATTGTTAGTCTGGGGTGGGGGGGGGGGGGGTTGCAATAATTCTGTTATGAGAACAAGATGATCTCAGACTTAGGGTCTACTTGAGTGTAACAGGCATCATATTTTCCACATTAGTGGAGGAGTCAGAGAGGCTGAGTAGACCCTACACAAGCACTGCCCGTGTACTGTCATTCCAAGTTTGAGGATGAAACTCATTCTCCTTCGCTTGAAAGAGAAAAGCCTGAGCTTGCTCAACCTATTCTCAGAAGACAAGCTTTCTAAAACCAGCAGCAGCCTGTTAAATCTCCACTGCACACACTCAAAATCTTCCAAACTCATCCTCTAACAAGGTGACCAGAACTGAACACAACACTCCAAATGTGGTATGACCAGAGTTTTAAAGAAATATATTACCTCATGGCTCTTGAGCTCAGTCTCCTAACTAATGAAGACCAGCACACCATATGCCTCCTTAACCACCCTACCAACTTGCAGGGCAACTTTGAGGGATTTAAAGCAACAGACACAAAATGCTGAAGGAACTCAGCAGGTCAGGCAGCATCAATAGAAATGAACAGATAGTCGATGTTTTGGGTTGGGACCCTTCTTCAGGACTAAGAAGGAAGGGGGAAGATGCAGGAATAAAAATGTGGGGGGAGGGGAGGAGGGTAGCTAGGAGGTGATAGGTGAAGCCAAGTGTGTAAGAAGGGAAATGGGCTGGAGAGAAAGAAATCTGACAGGAGAGGAGTTTGGACCAATGGAGAGAGGGAAGGAGAGGACCCAGGGGAGGTTATAGGCAGCTGAGAAGTGGTAGGAGGCCAGAGTGGGGTATGGAAGAAGAGGGGAGGGGTAGGGATATATTTTTTTACCGGAAGGAGAAATTGATATTCATGCCATCAACTTGGAGGCAACCCAGACAAAATAAAAGGTGTTGCTCCTTCATCCTGAGGTTTGCCTCATCATGGCACAAGAGGAGGCTATGGACTGACATGTTGGAACGGGAATTAAAATGTTTGGCCACTGAATAGTTCTGCTATTGGCAGATGGAGTGGAGGTGCTCAACAAAGCAGCCACCCAATTTAAGACAGATCTCACCAATATAGAGGAGGCTGCATCAGGGGCACTGGATGCAACAGACGGCCCCAGCGGATTTGTATGTTAAGTTTTGCAATACCTAGGAAGACTGTTTGGGACTGTGAATGGAGGCGAGGGAGGAGGTGAATTGGCAGGTGAGCGTAGAAGATCAAGAAATGGAGGAAATACAGATGAGGGCAACATCAATGGCGGAATGCGACCCACTGCGCTCCTCTACATTGGTGTATTGCATCCGGTGCTTCTGATGTGTCCCCCTCTGTATTGGCAAGACTCATCGGAAATTTGAGCATCATTTCGATGAGCACCACTGCTCCATGCACCAAAAGTGGAACTTACCGATGGCCAAACATTTTAATTCCAATTTCCATTCCCATTTCCATTCTGACAAGTTGGTCCATGGCCTCCTGCTGTGTCATAATGAGGTCACCTTCAGTGTGAAGGAGCAACACCTTACATTCCATCTTGGTCATCTCCACCCTGATGGCATGAATGGTAAAAAATATATCTCCCCCCACCATACCCTATTTTTGTATTCCCCATTCTGGCCTCTTGCCTCTACTCACCTGTCTATCACTTTCCCTGATATCCCTCCTCCTTCTCTTTCTCCCATGGTCCACTCTCCTCTCCTCTCAGATTCCTTCCTCTCCAGCCTTGTACCTTTCCTAACCTTTGGGCTTCAACCTATCACCTTCCAGCTATCCTCTATCCCCTTCCTTCCACCTTCTTGTTCTGGCATTTTTCCCCTTCCTTTCCAGTCCTGAACAAGGGTCTCGGCCCAACACATTGACTGTACATTTTCATTGATGCTGCCTACGTACTGAGTTCTTCCATTTTGTGTGTGTTGCTTTGGATTTCCAGCATCTGTGGAATTTCTTGTGTTTTTTGAGGGTTCTATGGACTTGTACCCCCAGATTCTTCCACACTGTTAAAAATCCTGCCATTAACCCTGTTCTCTGCCTCCATGTTCGAATTGCCAAAGTGTATCACCTCACGCTTTTTGGATTGAACTTCATCTGCCACTTCTCTGCCCAGCTCTGCATCAATGTTGTAAGCAATGACTACCTTCTACACTATTCATAACACCAGAAACCCTGATGTCATCTGCAAAATTACTAACCCACCCTTCTACATCCTCATCCAACTCATTTAGAAAGCTCACAAAGAACGTGTCCCAAATAGATCCCCACGGAGCACCACTGGTCACTAACCTCCAGGCAGAGATGTTTCATCCACTCCCACCCTCTGCCTTCTGTGAGAAAGCCAATTCTGAATCCTTGCAGCCAAGTTTCCCTGGATCCCATACCTCCTGACTTTCTGAATGAGCCTATCATGAGGGAACCTTATGAAGTGCTTTAATAAAATCAATAAACACCAAATCCACTGTTCTACCTTCATCAATGTGCTTTGCGACACCAACGAATAATTCAATCGGACTCTTGAGGCACAGCCTGGCCCTCACAAAGATGGCTATCCCTAATCAGACTATGCTCGTCCAAATGCTTGCAAATCCATAAATGTAATTATTTATGTTTTTCTTATGAATGCTGGTTCAGAGGGTGCAGCTACAAGCAAGTTTTTCATTACACCTGTGCATATAGGTACTGGTGGATATGACAATAAACCTGACTTGAAGACTGAGAAGAGGATTGGTGCAACAACACACCCTGTTGAGTTCGTTTGCAGGAGCCAGCCTGTACAGAGGACCTAATCGAAGGTTCGACTTCTGTTGCCTCCAGAACCAAGGACAAGATCTAGAATGCCTGGCTATGAATGTGTGGTGGATACAGGCTGAAGAGCAGCCTTCAAAAGGAATACTTGGAGGAAAACAAATCGAGTACATAGAATCAGTGGTGGAATCAGATCCAATTACAATGTTTAGGAGGCATGTCAACAGGCACATGGATAGGAAAGGCATTAGAAGCAAACAGCACTGCAGGGAAGTAAGCTTAGTGTTCAATGGGCAAGCAGGTCAGTAAGGACATAGAGGGATGAAGGGCCACTCTGACTCCATTGGAGAGGGACTAACTACATTCCTCTCAAAGTAACCCAAGCTGTTCATTGCGCGCTTAGCAGTGGACGAATTTCTTGGTCAATATTTCCCTTGATAGTGTGGAGCCTGGTGAATAGAGGGAGTATTACTTACCTGAAATTGTATTGCTAATTCTGACAAAGATCTTCTCAAAATCAGCAAAATCACTCCACGAAGATTGAAACATGTGCATGAACCGATTCACATACAGATTCTCCATCCTAGAGAAAGAATTTTGCTTTCGATTAGCAGCTTACATAATATAGCATTTTCTAACATGTTCTATCTACCTGGCACAGACATAGGAGAGATGGAGGATGGGAGTAAGAATTCATTCCTTGAAGTTATTCTATTGCAAGGACACAGCTTGAAAGGTCCTTACCTACTTTTTGCAGCTGTTGAAATATTGTACAACAGCTCTCCAAGAAGCTCAGAAAACCAGGAGATTAGCTCCCCATTCACAACCCTAAATGCTCAGTTCCTTCATCACAGCAGCTGCAGTGTAGAATATCTTCAAAATGCACTGCACTTGCTCATTCAAGCCTGTGACCTGTACGATCATGTGAGATACAAATGAAGACAAGGTCTACCATGAGAACACTACCACTTGCAAGTTACCTTCCAAGACCCACATCATTCTGGCTTGAAAATACATCACCAATCCTTCACCGTCACATATCTAAATCCTGGAACTTCTCTCTCGTAGAAGTGGAGAAGCAGCTTCACCACATGACTAGAGTGTCTCAAAGGAGATCACCAGCACCACCACTACCAATATATGCCGGTCTTACCAAAGATGCTTATATCCCAAAAGATTAGTAAATAACCATAAGACACTTCTCCTATCCAGAAGTCTAAATATGAGAGGCTCTGGATGGTTAAGGATCACTATCTCCTCCCAAATGGTCCTCAAAGTATTGAGTGATTCTCTGAAGCTCATGATCTATCTCTGAATAATTTAGTGAGAGAAGAGTGAGATGTGGACAATTCCTTAATCAAAGTTTCAGTATTAGAAAGAAGTTGGTGGTGAATGAATAAGTACAGAGGAGCAGCTGACAGATAACTCAGATTGAGAGTTGGCTTTTTAAATAACAGGAAATAGGGTCTGTAACAACTGGCCCAATCAATTAATGTTACTTTTGAATGAAATTTTTAAAGAATTCTGATTAATGATCATTAATTTGAAACACTAGTTGTGTTTCTTTCTCCCTGGAAGTTGTCTGAGTTTCCCCAACATTCTGTGCAGTGTGAGTGAACAGGACCTGATATTTTTCACTCCAGTGTGGTAGAACATCACTTGGCAGACGAATATCATTGAGAAGAGGGCACGTCCTGGGTGATGGGCGTCCTTAACAATGGATGCTGCGTTTTTGATACATCACGCCCTTGAAGATGTCCTCATGCTGGGAAGGCTAGTGTTCATGATGGATCTGGCTGAGTTTACAATGTTTTCCAGTCCTGTGCAATGGCCCCTCCTCTCCAGACACTGATGCAACTCTCCGCTCTCCACAGTACGTCTGCGGTAATTTGTCAGCGCATTCGGCGACATACCAAATCTCAAATGCTTAATGAAATTTAGCCACTGTCATGCTTTCTTTGTAATAGTGACAATTTGTTGGGCTCAGGATAAATCTTCAGAGATGCTGACCCCCTCCCCCCAGGAAACTGAAGCTGCTCACACTTTCCACTTCTGATCGCTAGGTGAGGACTGGTGTGTGTTCCCTCGACATCCCCTTCCACAATCAATTCCTTGGTCTTACTGACATTGAGTGCAAAGTTGTTGTTTTGACACACTGCAGCAGGTTTATTTTTTGAACGGGAAACACGAAAGAGACATACAATTTTCATTGGGTGGCTTTGACACCGTGGAGCTAGTCTATACCCCCAACAACCCTGAATGACTTCAGAGTCTTAGTTATACAGCATGGACACAAGCTCTTTGGCCCAACTCATCCATGACAATCAGAATATTGACCTGGGTTAGGCCCATCTGCCTGTATTAGGCCTCTATCCCCCTAAACCTTTCCTATCCACGTGCCCGTCCAAATCTCTTTTAAATGTTCAAGGTTCAAAAGTTCAAGGTAGATTTATTATCAAAGTACATACAGTATATGTCACCACATACAACCCTGAGATACACTTCCTTGCGAGCATATCAGTAAATCAGTAGAAGACCACACCAACAGGGCAGATAAACAACCAATATGCAAAAGATCACAAACTGCAAATACAAAAGAAAACCGAAATAATAATAATACATAAATGCAATAACTATTGAGAACATGAACTGAAGAGTTCTTCAAAGTGAGTCCGTAGGTTGTAATTGTATAGCTCCCCCTGTCAGCTTTTTCCATGTATCCACTGTTCTGTGTGGAAAAAGTGGCTTCTAATGATCCCTTTAAATATTTCTCCTCTCACATAGACCACTCCTCTGACTATAGAATACCCCAACCTAGGAAATAGACTAACTCTACAGATCTTATTTATGGCTCACTTGATTTTATAAACCTCTATACATCACATCTCAGCCACCCTCACTTCTGGAAAACAATCCTAGCCAGTTCAATCCCTCTTTTTACCCAAATGCTCCAGTCCTGGCAAAGTGCTTGTGATTTTTTCCTGCACTCTCTCTAGCTTAGTCCTATCCTTCCTAATCTCATCGGAGCAGAATGTAATACAATACTCCAGCTGTAATCTTACTATTGCCCTGTACAGGGCAACATGATGTCCCAACTCTTGTATGCAAAGCCCTGACCAAAGAAGGCTCGAGTCCCAAAGGCCATCTTCACTGCCCTGTCCACCTGTGTCACCACTTTTAGGGACAATTTTCTTTTACCTCCAGGTCTCTGTTCTACATCACTCTCCTGTGCTTTGTCATTCACTGTATACGTCCTGCACTGTTATGACTTCCCCATATACATTATTACACATATGCCTGCGTTACATTTCACAGTCATTCCTTGGCCCACTTTCACAGTTCATCTAGATCTTCTTGTAACCTTAGATGTCCACTTCATGTCCACTAAACCACCAATTTTAGTGTTATCCCAGATTTATCAACCAGGGCACCTACATTCTCACAGGAGGAGGGTACAATCTACACTCTCACAGGAGGAGGATACAATCTACACCGTCACAGGAGAAAGGTGCAATCTGCACACTCACATTAGACATGTCTGTCACAGGCCCAGGTCACTACCATTCATTCTGAAGAACACGGCTGAGAGGGAATTGGAAAAGCATGCATGAATTTGTGAAGACTGCTCAGAGTGAATGGGTCATTGGCACAAACAGAACCATGCAGCTGTGTGGAGAAGTCTCAGATAGTAGATAATATTCACTGTGTTTTGCTGTAGAGATATTCACAAAATTGGAATGTCTACTGAACTCAACAAAAATACTCAGCAGAACCTTTCTCCTAACAGAACTTCTATCGGGCTATAGCGTGACTTCCAACTTCTATATTCAGTTCCACAACCAATGAAGGCAAGTATGTGATACACCTTCTTTATCACCTTATCCACTTACTTCCCAAACTCCCATTGTACACCAATGCTGCCAAGTGTCCTGCTATCAACTGTGTACATTTCACTTCCCAATGTTCAACACCTTATACTTGTCCAAACTCCATATGCCATTGCTCTGCCCACAATTCCAACCGATCTACCCTTTGACTACTTTGAATTCAATGCATCAAGTGTCCATAGATCTTAACCCTCTGGATCAGCCTGCCATGCAGGACCTTTTTGAAAGCTTTACCAAAGTCCACAATGGATAAAATCTTGCAAGAAATGGATTGATATTTGTATAACCAGGATGATCTGTGGAATACCACGAGTACAGTAGTCAAACGCACAGCGTGAAGCTGAAGCAATGCAGATATTTGTTTGTGCATCAACACATAGAAGCCCTTGATTGCAAGATGGCTGCTAGGGTGCTACAGCTGAAGGAGAAAAAGCTGAGACCCTCAGCATTGAAGACAAAGCAGAGAGGGGTGTCACCAGGAACGGTGCATTTATGTGCACAACTCCTTCCTAAATTTGGGTGCAGTCAGACCGTTAGTAAGCTATTCAAGTACACCCTCTGCTATCTCATGGATCTAAATTCACTGCAACATATCAGTCACTTTTCAAAGTCCCAACGTGTGCTATAACCCTCCCCACCACTAATCTACCCCTCACTGCTCGTCTTTCATCACTCACCCCACCAGTTCACCCACCACTTAACCCCCATCAGATGCCACGTGTTACACAGCCTCGCCAACAGCAAACGGTGACTGACACTAGTGGAAGGGCAGCATGCAGGCTAGGAAGAATCGGGGTACGAGGCACAGACTGAGGAGAGGAAGGGGGTGGGGTGGAGGAGGAGGAAGATGGGACATCACAGGTGAAGCTCCAGTTGAACACTGCCAACTTCCTCCTGTCCTCCTGCTCCTTTCCGTTCGCCCTTTGCTTCACCCCTTCCCCCAGCTGGGCACAGGAGGTGGGCTTTAACTGTGCAGCATTCTCTCTGGGCTTGGGTGGTGACCCACTCCATTCTACAGTTGTGTTCAACTTGGATCCTGTGTAGAATTCAGAAAAGCATCAAATCCTACCAAGTCTGGCAAAGAAACAGACATGGTTGGACTTGAAACAGACTTGGTCAGGTCGAGAACGAAACAGTCCCAAAGTTGATTCAACAACAAACCTGGGGGAATCAAATTACTGGACTCAATTTATTAAAAAAATGCCAATTATAACTATGTGAAGTGTATCTATTGATGTCACTTGTACCTTGCTGAAATGTGTAGGAGAGATATAGATTAAAAAGACTGGGTAACAGCTTCTTCCTTCAGGCTCTGAGACTAAAGAATACCCTGCCACCACTGAGGTCTTGTCAGCAGGATAGCGAGCTGTTAACTGTACTGTTAACAGCTTTTACAGCCTGTACTCCGCCTTTTAGTTCGTGTGATGTACGTTGTGTGGGTGCACCATGATCTGGAGGAATGTTGTTTCATTGGTTGTTTGTACAGTCAGATGACAATAAACTTGAAGTTGTGAAAAACATCACAATCCTACTGATATTGTATACTTTGTATGTGGGTCTCCTGTGAGCTGATGACAGGAGAGTTATATACTTGACGCTTTGTAATGCCGATTGAATCAGGCTCTAGTTCTGGGAATGTTTAACGGCATTGGTTCATGGCATAAAAGAGATTGGGAACCCCTGTTCTACTGGGAGCTTGGAGACACAGAGTGCGGGTAGGTTATAATTGTGTCTTGCAAAAAAACAGGTCCTCATTTATTGCATTTGTGTAAAGCACTACACCATCCAAGCCCGAAACTGGGGTTAGATCTAATTTGCTAGTGGGCCCAACGTATGTCTGAAGCTTCTACTGAAAGTCTGCTCTGGCAAGGAGTTATTGACAAAGTAAGCCTCAGAAGTTTTAGATCCCACAACTATTAGGACCCTGGCTCCACACAGAAACCCACTCTGTGACCCACCTATCCATTATCGATAATCACCTCCAGCTCAGAGCACTGACTGGGACTTCTGTAAACGTTCGTGCATCAGCCTGACTCTCACACTCTCCTCTTCCTGTTCTGCTGCACTGTGACTATCCACAACTAGGGCAGACACTCCCACAACTCGGCTGCTCTCTAAACCCCACCGCCTCCCATTATTTGTCATCAGAGACTTTACCGCTGATGCCATGTTTGGAATATTATGGGATGCGTGCAGGGGCAGTGACTGGAGACTTTCCACTGCCGACGTTCAGGGTTAATAACACTTGTACTGAGCCTGCACCTCGCCGCAGTAAAACACCCTCTATTTCCTGCCCTGACTGCTATTCCTGAAACTGGGGAAGTTGCCTGTGCCAGAGCTGGATCCAAATACTATTCACAGTAAGCAAACTGCCTCCTCTTCACCTCACTTTTGCAGAACTGAAACCAGACCCTTTCACAAGCCCTCTCCCTTTCTGGTCCTTCACAGTCAGAGTGCTTCAGCGTTGGCTCTAATGGAGCCCTGAAGCTCAGAGGAGCTGGTAAAATGGTCAGAATAGCCAAATGACTCTTGCACATTGTTGCATCGTTAGAGCAGCACCCAGCGCTCTGATTGGCTCAGTACCATTCCAAGCCTCTGCAATGGCTCACGTTCCTACTGCACCCCCGCCACCACTGCGCCATAGCAAATGCATCTATCGCCACAAGAGTAACCTCCACACTAGCTTCCCAGACCCTGGGTTCTGCTTCTTTCCCAGCAGACAGTCTCCTCCAGAAATACATCAGCTTACAAAGACACAGAGAGTGGTGGCGAAGAAGTCCGAGCAACCCCACCCGGTTCTAGCAGGCTAGGACTAATGGATGCCACCGGCTCTGATGAAGGAGATGTAACGGGACAGCATTTGCCACGTCCATGTTACTGCGTTTTCAGTGAACTTCCTGTTCACATGAGGCAAGAGGAGCCCCACAGTGAGCAGAGTGGGATGTGTAGGAGATATGTGCCTTCACCAGCTAGCAAGCTAAGAACTGAGAGGTCATGTACAATACGACCACAGCTGGAGGACTGCGTGCTGTTCTATCACCATAAAACAGGAAGGATGTGACTGCACTGGGTAGCGTACAGAGTATGCTGCCTGGATTGGAGCATTTCAGCTATGAGGAGACTCTGGAGGCTGGGTTTGTGTTCCATGAAGTAAAGAGGCTGAAGGGCAGAGAGATTGTAGATAGAGAAATACTTTTTCCTTCAGAGAGCTGTCTATAACCAAAGGGCGTAGGTTTAAAGTAGCAGGATAGGTGACTGAGAACATACATAGAACAGGACAGCATAGTATACAGGGCCCTTTAGCTATTGATGTTGCGCCAACATTTTAACGTACACCACAATCAATCTACCCCTTCCCTCCTACAGTGATCATAACTGTCCATTTTTTCTATCATCCATGTGCCTATCTAAGAGTTTCTTAAATGTCTCTAATGTACCTCCCTCTACCACTACCCTCTGTGAAAAAAAAGCTTCCTCTGACATCTCCCCTCAGCTTTTCTCCACTCACTTCAATAATGGCGCTTGCTGATATTGGCCACTGCCATCATGGGGTAAAGGCACTGGCCCTCCACTCTATCTATAATCTTATACATGTCAATCATCAACTTTCATTCTCCATCACTCCAAAGAGAAAAGCCCTACCACTAAGCTAGAACTTCACCCAGAAAGTGGTTGGCAACTGAATGTACTACCTGAGAGGGTGACTGAGTCAGAGACCCCAGCAACATCTGAGTAGTTTATTCAATCCCTTAAAACACCAAGGCCACAGGGAAACTGCTAGTAAATGTGATGAGTATAGATAGGTACTTGATAGAAGTATGGAAATAGCGGAACAAAGGGCCTGTTCTATGCTCTGTGATGGGATAGTAGTTCTCGCCTGTGGATACAGCAACCACTGCTCCTTCATCTGACCCAGAGATGCCCCTGAGCCCACGGTGTGGTGGTCAGTGAGTACACCTTCTGGCATTGAAAAGCACAATGGATTCCAGCAGTTACCCATGGACAATGTTCCAATTTCGAGCATTTACCATCCCTCCTTCCCCAAACACTGGGGTTTTGCAACACCTCCTCCAGCATTTTCCTGGAACTGGAAGACAGATTCAGTAACTTTATTTCCCCCCAGAACTTTTGCAAACTGCCAGGAACTGGTGTTATTTTGACCAGGCACTGCGTAAATAGGCACTGACAAATTAGTGGGCTTTAAATGTCCATCTTCAATTCCACTGTCATTGCCTTCAAGACAAAATATTGTGTACAGGCCATACGTTCACTGTTATCCACTCAACATCAGCACAGAATAATTACCCCTTCATACCAAAACAGGCCTGAAGTTCCTCTCACAGCCCAAAGACATGCAGGTTGGAAGGTGCATTGGCTGAGGTCCTGAATGTGTAGGTGAATGACAGAATCTTGGGGAAGTTCATGGGAATGTGGGGTGAATGGTGCTAGGAAACGAACCAGATCTCATGTCAGATCTCTCACTGGGTGAACATTTCAGACTCCCTGGCCTGTACCCTCGGTGGTGGAGGTAGAAGGCAAAACTAAATGGATACACATCAGGCAAAGCAAGTGAGCTAAAGTGGTACCTGACTGGTGCTGTGGTTAACATGCTAGTAAATTCCTGACCCAGTGCTTCACTGCTGGGTGATAGCCTTGGACAGGGATAGGAGCAGACGTTATGAGAAAGTATTTAATTTGTGGGGAGGGAATTATGATATGATTAGGCAGGAACTTGGGAGTGTAAATTGGGAATGAATGTTCTCAGGAAAATGTGGGCATTGTCTAGGGAGCACTTGCATTGGATACTAGATAGATCTGTCCCATTGAGGCAGAGAAGGGATAGTAGGGTGAAGGAACCATAGTTGACATGAGATGTGGAACACCCTGTCAAGAGGAAGAAGGAAACTTACTTAAGGTTTAGAATGCAAAGATCAGACAGAGCCAGGACAGTGACCAGAAAGGAGCTGAAGAATGGACTTAGGAGAGCTAGAAGAAGGTATGAGAAGCCTTAGTGAGTGGGATGGAAGAAAACCCCAAGGCTTTCTACACATATGTGAAGTACAGGGAGGATGACTAGAGTGAGGGTAGGACTGATGAGGGAGAGAAGAGGAAACACGTGCCTGGAGTCGAGGGAGGTAGGGGAGATCCTTAATAAGTACTTTTCTTCGGAATTCACCAGTGAGGGAGACTTTAACGTTTGAAAGGATGGCACAAACCAGGCTGATATGCTTGAACAGCTTGGTGTTAAGAAGGAAGATGCATTGGAACTTTTGAAAATGAAAAACGTTAGTATAGGTGCCTAACGGGATATGTCCCAGTTTACTATGGGAAGCAAGGAAAAAGATTGCTGTGCTGTTGGCTATGATCTTTGCATCGTCACTGACCACAGAATTAGTACCAGATGATTGGATGCTGACAAACGTTATTCCCTTCTTCAAGAAAGGGAGTATGGATAACCCTGGGAATTATAGTAGTCCCAGTAGGTCTTACTTCAGTGGTGGGCAAATTATTGGAGAAGATTCCTAGGGACAGGACTTACTAGCATTTGGAGAAGCATAGTCTTATTAGGGATTGCCAGCATGGCTTTGTGAGGCACAAGTCATACCTCACAAGCCTGACTGAGGAGGTGACAAAACACACAGTGAAGGCAGAACAGTGGATGTGGTGTAAATGCATTTTTGAAGGTATTTGATAAGGTTCCCCATAACAGGCTCATTCAGAAAATCGGGAGGCATGGGATCCAGGGAGACTTGGCTGCGTGAATTCAGAATTGGCTTGCCCATAGAAGGTAGAGGGCAATTGTAGCATATTTTGACTGGAGGCCAGTGATCAGTGGTGTTCCACAGGGATCTGTTCTGGGACCCTTGCTCTGTGTGTTTTTTTTAAATATAAATGACATGTGAGAAAGTGGAAAGGTGGGTTAGTAGGTCTGCAGACGACATGGAGGTTTGTGGAGTTGTGGATAGTGTAGAAGATTGACGAAGGTCACTGACAGGATGCAGAGCTGGGCTGAGAAGTGGCAGATGGAGATCAGTCCAGAGAAGTGTGGTGATTCACTTTGGAATGTCAAATTTTGAGGCAGAATACAGAGTTAATGGCATGATTCTTAGCAGTGTGGAGGGACAGAGGGATCTTGCAGTCCATGTCCATACATCCCTCAAATTTGCCACACAAGTTGATCAAGTGGTTAAGAAAGTGTACAGTGTGTTGGTCCTCATTAGTCAGGGGACTGAGTTCCAGAACCGTGAGGTAATGTTGGAGATCTATAAAACTCTGGTTGAACAAAACTTCAGAGTATTGTGTTCAGCTCTGTTTGCCTCATTATACAGAAGCTTTAGAGTTGGTGCAGAGGAGATTTACCCTGATGCTGCCTGGATTGGAGAACATGTCTTACAGGGATAGATTAAGTGAGCTAGGGCCTTTCTCTTTGGAGTGAAGGAGGGTGACAGGTGATTTGATAGAGGTGTACAAGGTGTTGAGAGGTATAGATTGTGTGGATAGCCAGAGACTTTTTTTCCGGGGCAAAAACGGCGAATACCAGGGGCATTATTTTAAGGTGATCGGAACAAAGTCCAGTGGATGTCAGAAGGATGTTTCTTTTCCCCCCATAGTGTGTGAGTGTGTGGAACATCCTTACCAGGAGACAGATACATTAGGGGCACTAAAGAAACTCTTAGAAAGGCACATCGATGATAGAAAAATGGAGAGCCATGTAAGAACAAAAGGGTGGATTTATCTTAGAGTAGGTTAAAAGGTCAGCACAATACCTTAGACAGAAGAGCCTGCACTGTACTGTAGTGTTCTATGTTCTATTTCCTAATATAAAATGGGATGTGGGGTTAGTGTAAATAGGTGGCTGGTGGTTAGCACGGACATGATGGGCTGAAGGGCTGGTTAAAGTAATGTACTTCTTGGTGACTCTATGACATGCAGAGATAACTTGGGTACAACACCAAAGTATCTGTTGTCTCTGGAAAACCATGAATGCAGCCAGGACATTCAATTAGGGATGGTGTTACACTGGATGGTGTTCCCTTAGTCAGCGCAGATGGAAATAGGTTATTCTGCCTAAAGTAGGGGTCTGAAGCTTTTTTATCCCATGGACCAATACCATGAAACAAGGGGTCCAGACCCCATGTTGGGAACCCCTGGAAAAAGGCAGTGAGGCGCCCCGCACTGAGGTCCACCTGGGATAGGTGGAAAGACCATGCCTACTCACGCTTTTGTGTAATTCAGCACAAAGTCCACTCCTTTCTCGGTGTCAAACTGGATGTCTCGTGGTAAATCGCTGTGGAGGTGTGCATCAATGCTCAGCGGGAAACCCGGATGCCATTCCTTCCACCTGTAACAAACAAAACAGGCATACAGTGGGGAAAAGTGACTGAAAGGAGGGGGGAGCACAAATAGAAAGAGGGTGGTACATTAGGAGGGGGTTTGGGAAGAGGAAGGATGCATGGATTTTGCGTGCCGTGCTCAGATCTTTCGAAATGACTTGGCCCTCAAATCTGCAGCTCCTGCAATATCCTTGTAGATCTTTTCTGCTCCCTCCCTGGTGTTCTCACTTCCTTCCTGTTCTGTGGGGACATGAACTCTACACAGCGCTCCAACACAGCACAAGGAAGCTGGCAAACAGATTGAATCTGCGCAGATTTGTATAGAATTATATGATGTACTTACACACATTGGGGAGAAAGTCAGTGTTGTATATTCAGCAGCAAAATAGTCTAATCTCTTGGAGTCTGTGAAGGGAAATAAACTGCTTATGTTTCAGGCTGAGACCCTTCGAAATGTCTACTGTCTAATTCCCTCCATAGATGCTGCCTGACCTGCTGAGCTCCTCCAGCATTTTATGTGTGTTGACAGAAAACAGATCCCGGAGCCTCAGCTGCTGACTGAAGGTTAAGCAAGTCAGTCCACTGTTAGATAGATCGATAGATACTTCATTGATTCCAAGGGAAATTACTGTGTCACAGTAGGATTACAAGTGCACAGATATACAAGTATTAGATGAGAAGTAAGAAAGAATAAAAAATGTTACCTCAACCAGTCTATCAGGTTATCACTACTCCAGCTGTAGGTTGACTCATTATAGAGCCTAATAGCCGAGGGTAAGAATGACCTCATATAGCGCTCTTTGGAGCAGTGCAGTTGTCTTAGTCTATTACTAAAGAGTGCTCCTCTGTTCAGCAAAGGTGGTATGCAGAGGGTGAGAAACATCGTGCAGGATTGCCAGGATTTTCCACAGGGTCCTTTGTCCTACCACAGTCTCCGGTGTGTCCAGTTTGATTCCTACAACAGGGCCAGTCTTTCTAATCAGTTTAATTGTTACCAGATTCCATAGGTCAGTTCAAAGGCAGAACTGATGATGAGAGGAATGTTTCCTCCGGAATCTGCTCCACCAACTTGTGAAGCAAAAGGAACATACAGAGAAGTGTGAGCATGCAGCGGATGGGACAAGCTGAGAGTAAAGATCCACATACATGGGTTATGGCAATGACTGGTGGGTGGGAAAATCTGGAGGTGTATAACTAGGTATGGGAAGCAACTTTTCCCCGGACAATGATTATCATGGCCAGAGATACTCCTGAGGCAGGAGATAAGTGCAGTCAGTGAACAAGCAATAAGGGAACTGAAAAAAAAGCTACATTCCTCATGGAAGACCCTCCAAAGTGTACCCATCCTATTCACTAATTATTAGGTCTCCAGAAACCTACAGGTATCTTATTTGCAGAGGTAGCTTGCATGCTGGGTAGTTATAAATTCTGTATGTGTAACTAAAAATTGGGAGAATCTATGAGTGATTACATCACCACACTTCGGTTGAGTTCTGGTAACTTAGGAGAGTTATTAGGTATTCACACAGAGGCAGTTTCATTTGTGGTCTAAGAGATGAAAAGGACCATTGACAAAGGATTTTCATTTAACTTTGCCTGTGGGGTTGTGACTTCCATTAGGTTGACAGCCAAGACCGTCAGAGGACTGCATAGCTGTGTCAGACAGTTGAGGGACATCACCATGCTTATTGAGCAAGGGTGGTATCATGTGGCTGGGCCTGCAGCTAGCCCCCGTCATTGGAATAGTTTTCAAGGTTTAAGTGCTACTTGCTTCACAAGAAAGGGCACAGGTTAGTAGCTTGTAAAACATAACCTCAGGCAGTAGTCTCAAATGCAAGAATGTTGAAAGCAAAAAGCTGCTGTGCTGGAAATCTGAAAATAGACTCAGCATGAAAACAGGCCATTCGACTATTGCATCCATGCTGGACAGTGGGCTCCCATCTGCAAAAATCCATTCTCCCAGCAGCTGGTCCATAACTTTCTCTGTCTGGGTGCTTCAAGTACTCGTGTAGGCACCTCTCAAATGCTGTCAGCAACCCTGCTTTAACCACTCTCACAGTCTATTCCACGTGCTCACCATTCTCTCGGTGCAAGCTGCCCCACCTCAGATCCCCAATGGAACTCCTTATCCTAAGAATGTGTCCTCCTGTTTTGTTGATGTCTGGTGTAAGGAAAAGCTTCCTACAGTTTACGCTAACTATACCCTTTATAGTTTTATGTATCTCAATGATGTCCTCTCTTAGCCTTCTCCATTCCAAGGAAAACAGACCCAGCTTCTCCAATCTAGTTCAAGGTTCAAAGTAACTTCTTTTATCAAAGTATGAGATTCATTTACTTGCAAGCACTTACAGGTAAAATTTTACGAGAAACTATATATCAACAGACAAAGACTGACGAACACCAACATTCAAACAGAAACTGTGTAAGTAATCTCTCATCATAACTGAAATGCTCCATCCCAGGCAACACCCTAGTCAATCTCCTCTACACCTTATGATGTCAAGTCAAGTCACTTTTTATTGTCATTTCGACCATAACTGCTGATACAGTACATAGTAAAAATGAGACAACATTTTTCAGGACCATGGTGTTACATGACACAGTAGAAAAACTACACTGAACTACGTAAAAAATAACACAGAAAAAACCTACACTAGACTACTGACCTACCCAGGACTGCATAAAGTGCACAAAACAGTGTAAGCATTACAATAAATAATAAACAAGACAATAGGGCAGTAAGGAGTCAGTCCAGGCTCTGGGTATTGAGGAGTCTGATAGCTTGAGGGAAGAAGCTGTTACATAGTCTGGTCGTGACAGCCCGAAAGCTTCAGTGCCTTTTCCCAGATGGCAGGAGGGAGAAGAGTTTGTATGAGGGGTGCGTGGGGTCCTCCATAATGCTGTTTGCTTTGCGGATGCAGTGTGTAGTGTAAATGTCCATGATGGCGGGAAGAGAGACCCCGATGATCTTCTCAGCTGACGTTACTATCCACTGCAGGGTCTTGCGATCCGAGGTGGTGCCCAGAACCACACGCAGTACTCTAATTGAGCACTATCCAAAGTTTTACAGTATAAATATCTTTCTTTTACATTCAATATCCTAATTAATGAAGCCCTGTATCCCATATGCCTTCCCAATCACATTATCTACATTTCCTGTCACCTTCAGTCATCTCTAGACTTGTACTCAAAGGTTACTCAGTTCATCAGTCCTCCCTGGGACCCTACCATTCATGATGTGTGTCCTAGCTTCATTAGTCTCACAAAATACATCAGCTCACATTTATCTGAATTAAACTCCATGCACCACTTATTAGACCATTTCACCAACAAATCAATACCACTCTGTGTCCTACGGCACTGTTCATGACTCTGCCAATCTTTGTGTCATCTGTGAACCTACTAACCGTGCCTCCTACATCCACATCCCAAAGCACTTACATACGATATATTACAAATAGCAAGTACCTCAGCACTAATTCCAGATGAACACCACTGTAACCAGGCAACCAATCACAAAAACAACTTTCTTCCATCACTCTCTGCCTACTACTGAGCCAATTTTGGATCAAGTTTGCAAATTGCCCTGCATTGCACATACCCTAACATTTTCAGTAGGTCTCCCATGTCCAAAGCCTTTCTGAGGTCCTTGCAAACCACATCTATTGCTTTGATCTCATGAATACACTTGGTTACCACTTCAAAAATTTCCATTACATTGGTCAGACAGGATCTATCCCTTGACAAAGCCATGTTAGATGTTGCTGATTAGATCCCATCATTCCATCATAAATACTGCCCCTCAGCATTTTCTCCAATTACTTCCTTCCTACTGGTGTTAGACCCACAGAACTATCATTAGAAGGTATTTTTCCTCACTGCCCTTCTTGACAAGTGTGACCACATTTTCTGTGGTCAGGTCAAAAGGAATCTCAAACACGAGGAAATCTGCAGATGCTAGAAATTCAAGCAACACACACAAAATGCTGGTGGAACACAGCAGGCCAGGCAGCATCTATAGGAAGAAACACTGTTGACGTCTCAGCCCGAAACATCGACAGTGCTTCTTCCTATAGATGCTGCCTGGCCTGCTGCGTTCCACCAGCATTTTGTGTGTGTCAATAGGAATCTCACTGGTTTCTGTGAGGAATTTAAAATCTCAGTTAAATCCCAGGAGTTAATTTCTGCTTAGATAATCTATCATCAAGCACACCACTCCTACTTTTACTCAGTAGGGTGTTAAGCCAACATCACCTTCACGTATGGTTGAGGTTGGTACAGCCTAACTTAAGAGAGGAGAGCTGACAGACAGAAAATGAACCAGAAAATGGTGCTTCAGGGACTGAGAAGCAGAATCAATAGACAGCAACTTCAAAACTCTGCAACAGCAATGAAAATGTCCAAATCTGTGGCCTGAAAAGACTCTTGGTTCATAGTGGCAATCACATTGGAAGTGTTCCCTGTAGGTTAGGAGCTCGCAGCAAGAGGCACACCCACTGGCCCAGGAGTGACATGCAAGATAGATTCTATCTACTCTTGATGTTGATAGTCAATAGCTGTTCAAGAGCAGCAAGTCAAAAATAGGGTTTCAAGTTGCACAGTTTCAGGAACAAGCACAGAGGCAGAGACTGGGGAAGTAAAATGACTGCGGAAGCCAGTCAATGGGACTGAATCTGTAATTATAGGATGCAACTCTGAAAGATGCTTATCCATTTCAGAGAGATACCAGTGTTATGTATTTGTGTGTGCTATGTAAATAAGTCAAACGGTCAGCGAATATTGCATCACATAGTTTCATCACATGAAACTAAGGCACAGACATCACATTCACTTGTCCCTTTGTTGTTTGCATTAGAATAAATGCCCTTTTTTGAAGCTCTTGTGGGACTGTTATTGCTAATAGAACAATAGGCGTATATTGGATGCTGCTGGATCTAATATACAACTTAATTTACAGTGCCAACAAGTGTTTGTACAGTTCTGACACAATTTCCTTGCCTTTGAATTTGTACTTCAGCCATGAAAGGCACATATGTTTCTAACCCACTATTGTCTAGGATCTTCGGGCATCTACTGAGATCCCTTGGCATTTCATAGCCCCCGACCATTTTCAAAACACTAACCTTTTGCTTACCTTCCCACAGTCCATCCCCTCAGTAGCACACTAGTAGAGCTACTGGCTCAGAGTGACAGAGACCTGGTTTCAACTCAGAGCTCAAGTGCCTGTCTGTGTGGAGTTTGTACATTCTCCTTGTGATTTCATCCGAGTGCTCCACTTTCCTCACACAGGTTGGTAGAGTAATTGGTTACTGTCAACTGTCCTGTGTATGTTAAGTATGTGATAAAATTTGGGGGGAGTTAATGGGAAGGTGGAGTAAATAAAATGGTTGATGGTACGACGGTCTTGTTTCCCACATACTTTCTCTCCATGTCTCTATGATGCAGTGATCTCATCTCACACTTGCTTGGGGATAAAGTTGATGAACTGACGAGCTCAGCGTGGGTACATGAAACAGTCCCAATACAGTCGTCAGTGTACCGATGGAAGAGTTGGGGAGTATTACTGAGGAAGGCTTGCAACATGAACTGTTCTACCTAGCCAGTGAAAAGGCAGGGCCCATGTGGATGTTGATGGCTACCCCCGAGTCTGGAGAAAGTGGGAGGAGATGCTTCATGCGCCCATGCTGCACTCTTCAATTTCATCAACTCTGCCTCCAACTTCACTACCCCCCCCGCCCTTAAGTTCACTTGGTTCATTTCTGACATCTCCATCCCCTTTCTTAATCTCTCTGTCTCCCAGACTGTCAAACAACATTTTTATAAACTTATTGATTCTTGACTATACGTCTTCCCACCCTGTCTCCTGTAAAAATGCTATTCCCTTTTCTCAGTTCCTTTGTCTCCACAACATCTGTTCCCAGGATGAGGCTTTCCTTTCCAGGACATCAGAAATGTCCTCCTTCTTCAAAGACTGGGATTTCCCTTCCTCCACCATTGATACTGCCCTCACCCGCATTGCCTCCATTTCCCAGACCTTAACACTGATAGAGTTCTTTTCGTCCTTAACTACCGCTTCATCAGCCTCTGCATCCAACACATAATTTTCCGCAACTGCAAAGGGATCCTATCACTAAACACATCTTTACCTCCTGCCACTCTCTGCTTTCTGCTGGTATCACTCCCTCCATTACTCCCTTGTCCATTCATCCCTTCCCACTAATCTCTCACCTGGCACTTCACATTGCAAGAGGCTGAAGTGCTACACCTGCCCATAAGCCCTCTTCCCTCACCTCCATTCAGGGCCCCAAACAGTCCTTTCAGGTGAGGCAACATCTCACCTTCAAACCTATTGTAACTGGAGCTCCGGATGCGGCCTCCTCTACATTGGAGAGACACGTCGTAAACTGGAGGAAGGCTCGTTGAGCAATTCTGCTCCATCCACCAAAAGCAGAACTTCCCAGTGGTCCAACATTTTAATTCCCATTCCCATTCCTATTCTGACATTTCAGTCCATGGCTTCCCCTTGTGCCATGAAGAGGCCACCCTCAGGGTGAGGAGAAACACCTTAAACTCAAACTGGGCAGACTCCAACCTGATGACATTAATATCAATTTCTCCTTCCAATAAACAAAATTCCCTCCTCCCCCCTTCTTCTATTCCTTACTCTAACCTCTTTCCTCTTCTCACCTGTCTATCACCTTTCCCAGTGCACCTTCCCTTTCTCCTATGATCCATGATGCTCTCCTATCAGATTCCTTCATCTCCAGCCCTTTATCTTTCCTACTGGCTATACATATCACCTTCTAGCTAGCCTTCTTGCCCTCCTCCTACCTTTTTATTCTGGCATTTTTCCCCTTCCTTTCCTGTCCTGAAAAAGGTTCTCAGCCTGAAATGTCAACTGGTTGTTCATTTCCAATAGATGCTTGCTGACCTGCTGAGTTCCTCCGGCATTTTGTGTATGTTGCTTTGGATTTCCACCATCTGTGGAATTTATGTTTAGAGTGAAAGGAATCTCTCTCTCTCTCTCTCTCTCTCTCTCTCTCTCTCTCTCTCTCTCTCTCCCTCTCTCTCTCTCTCCCCCCCCTCTCTCTCTCTCTCTCTCTCTCTCTCTCTCTCTCTCACTCTCACTCTCACTCTCACTCTCACTCTCACTCTCACTCTCACTCTCACTCTCACTCTCTCTCTCTCTCTCTCTCTCTCTCTCTCTCTCATGCCATTCCTAGCAAAAAGGCAACTTGGCACAGTGAACAATTCAAATCATGTAACCACAAAGATTAGATTAACCAAATGTATGAGGCTCATTTGATTTACCATGAAGGCAGCAGGAACACTACAAAATGACCTCCTTTGTTTTCACGGTGAAAATTTGAGAGACTGCAGGAACGAGTCACAAAACCAGAGGTGTTGCGGCTACTCCCAGTACGTCAGTGTCTAGTGGTTTGTTCCTCTGCTAGAAACACTCATTTTAAACTTGCTGACTGCAGTCAGCCAACCATGTTTCCAGCACTGGGCCGTGGGCTAAACCAAAGTAGGAACTGGCCCCTCTGTCGAGGAATGCGAGTCCTGAGGCAGAGTAAACCAGACAACGTTCAGCTGCACTCTGAAGTGCGGTGTAACACACCCTGTGCCTGTAAACCCCATGGGAGGAGGGGGATAAAACTGGTTTGTTTCACGGTTACATAAAACTACTGATTAAGAACTAGCGAGCGGTAAATCTGCCCCATTGCATCAGGCCTTACCTGTAAAGCTTCTGCCTCTCTTCCAGCTCTCGGTGTCGGTGTTGTTTAGCAAGTTGAGTGTGGTCATCACGGGGTAACCTTGCTGTAAGAAGGAAGCAGGGTGTTAAGTGGTCTGCCAGCATTGAGTGAGTGAATTGCACCTTCCTCATACACATGTGGAAGTTAAATAAAGTCTAACGTGCACTTTGCAGGACATGTTGCTGAAAGCAGTTGTTCCTTTAAACACCTTCCCTTTTTAAAAGTCACCTCTGTGTTTTGGTTATCAACCGTGAATGTACTCATCTAATGAATAGGAGCCTCCCTTTTCATGTTCAAAGGCAACCTTGCACTTCAGGGGCTGGGACAGCACAGGTGACAGTCTCTGCACTCCCCCATCACACCTTCTGGGGTCAGACACAGAGAGAAGCTCCCTCAGCACTGTCCAGTCACACACTCTCAGACAGAGAGTAAAACCCACTCTGCACTGCCCAGTCACACACTCTCAGAGTCAGTCAGAGAGTAATACTACCTCTGCACTGTCCAGTCACATCCTCCTGGGGTAGGAATAGCAAGGTTCAACTACATCCTACACAAGACTGGATGCATTTTACCTTGATATAGTTCATATATTCTGATGGAAATGTACCTAATGTATTTATTTATCTAAATCCCACTAACTGGCTCTTCAGAAAGTCAAATGCATAGTAGCATAGTGGTTAGCATAACACTTTACAGTACTAGCAACCTAGGCTAAGTTTCCACCACTGTCTGTAAGGACTTTGTATGTTCTCCTGGTGACCACATGGGTTTTCTCCAGGTGTTCTGGTTTCGTCCCACAGTCCACAGACATACCGGTTGGTAGGAAAATTGTCTTGCGATTAGGCTGGGGTTAAATTGGGGTCTGCTGGGTGTCATGGCTCAATGGGCTGAGAGGACCTATTACGTGCTGTATCTCAATTAATCAATAAATAAACAAATAAACAAACAGAATCTATTCCATTTCTGTGCAGCCACCCTGTGTGTTTGAAAGAGGTGGTTGATTGATGAGTCTGTGTAGGCCTGGCACAGAAGTTGTCCTCTTGGCCTGCACCAATGAGGTGCGGCTGGTGGCGCTGGATCCTATCCACCCTCCTGTCCCGTCCTCCAGAAGGATTAACTTGGAGAGGTGCTCTGAACCCCTGGTCAGCCAGTGGTGGGCGGACTCCCTGCCAGAGGAGATGTGATTCTTCGCATGGAGTACCATGCATCTGGAAAAACTATCCAAGCCCCAATGACAGGATTTGGAAGGAAGAGTCACCAGAGGAAGGCCACTGGACAGACCTGCTCTATACTGTCCGACAGGGACAATCACTGATTGGGAACACACAGGTGACCCAGCTTCTGATGCCAGTTAGCCGAATACTTCTTTGCCAATGCTCAGAAGCACGTCACTGATTTATTTTGGGGTAAAGGGAACTGCTGGATCTTTGTCACAGTGTCCTGAATGAGGAAGATGGCCTATCACTGGTGTGTGTCCATACCCTGTTTGAGACTTTCTGCCTTCAGAAACTCTCAATAGCAGGCACCCTCACCTCTCAGAGAAGTCTAACCTTTACTGGGACCTTCTCTGGGTCAGGACATGGTCTCCCCTGGTTGGCCAAGTGCTCTGCTTGTCACATCTGGGGATGGATGGCGAAGGAGAGACACCAAGACTGGCGGCCAGAGCCTCTGGGAGACTCAAGGGTATCCAGGCAGTTCAAAATTGTTCCGTGATCCCAGCCAAGCTAACCACTAGACCCAAAACTATACCTAGGATCTGGCCCCACATAACATCTCTCAGATAATCAGAGGGATTTCACAATTCCACTTCCGTACCTTCATCTGCCACCCAGACTCACCACAGTGGTCTGCCTGACACCTGGTAGTGAGGGAGAGTGGGTTGGTACGTGGAAGTGCTCCTCCTCCCCTTTTACATCAAGGTCCTGGGGCAGAAAGCACTGTACAAAGCTGCCCTGTGGAACTGAATTGCTCAGTTAGCTTACAGACTCCTATGCTGACTGCCATTTCTGCACGTGTCTACGTTCCAAACTCATATGGATTGCAAGAGATTGCACAGCCCCTTGAAAATTCGAACGGACTGTTCAGGTCCTGGCTACTCCTCAGGCCCATGCTCCTGTTGTCTGGGCATCCTGTGCAGAGGTAGGAGGGCTGTTGGGTCAGTCTGGGTGCTTCCTCATCCGTCTGTTCCTCAGCCCAAGCAAGGTGGCCCTTCGCAGGTCCCAGGCAGAAGGGAGGGGTCTGATCGCCTGTGGAGATGGAAACCGAGGGGTGTGGTTGCCTGCGGAGACAGAGCCCGAGGGTCTGATTACCCATGGAGATGGAGCGTGAGAGGTCTGATTACCTGTGGAGATGGAACTCGAGGGGTGTGGTTGCCTGCGGAGACGGAGCACGAGGGGTCTGATTTTCCGTGGTTCTGCAGGGACAGGAGTACGTCTTGCTGGAATAATATATTATCTAAAGTTTTTTTGTTGATACTTGAAATCATTTTAAAAACAAAAGCAAAATGGGGGTCTGGAATTAAAGGTAACAGTACAGGGGTAGTTTATAGTCCCTCTGCACCGTTCTTGGGTACTAGTTGTATGGGCTTGATGAAGAGCAAATCTCTTTCTGCACCATCCTGTTAGATACTCCCTGAGCAGGCAAAGCAATATGGTCCACACCAGGATCTGGAATGTGCTGTCTCATGCTGAGTAGGCACCCCACCACCCCAGTCTGTGCCTGTTGAGTAAACCTTTGCCCGTTTTGATGTTCCCTGCCCACTAGATCTCATATGAAGTTGCACAGACTGATGGTGTGTGGTTTCTGCAGGCACAGAAGCAGTGCATGTCATTGATCCCTATCTCATCCACTCAGCCATATAGTCCTATATACAAGCTCAGTTGCAAGAGGCAGAAATGAGTGTTTCTGCAAACTTCTAAAGCTTTCTGACACCAGCCTATGTGATAAAGATAAACTTGTGAAAGATGAGTAACGGTGTGAAGATTAGGTTAAAGGTAACAAGATGACTGATTTAGTGTGATAGTTTGTCAGCACAATAGCCCTCGAATGGCACAATTAATTCTTGTTGAGCCACTGTCAGGCTGCCCATTGACTACCACAGAGAAACAGCATGATCCAACTCGAAACAGGTCCAGATAGTTTATGTAGTTATTGAACTCCACATCTTTGGACTGAGGAAAGAAACACATGCAGTCACAGTGAGAACATGCAAACTCCACACAGACAGCAGCCAAGATCAGGATCGAACCCGGGTCTCTATCCCATTGTGTCACTTGGCTGCAATAGAAATTTACAGGACTAGGTACACAAGAGAGACTGCAGATGCTGGAAATCTGGAGCAACACACAAAATACTAGAGGAACTCAGTGGGTCAGGCAACATCTATGGAGACGAATGTATAGTTGATGGACATTGGAGAGTTTCAACCTGAAACACGTTTGTCTTTTCATTGATGCTGCCTGATCTGCTGAGTGCCCCCAGCATTTTGGGAACTGCTTATGGGATTGGTTCAGGACTGAGGATGCCAGAGTAAACCTGTCCTTGAAGGCGAAAAGGATTCCTAATGGCAGGATTGAAAATTAGAAAGGATTTTGATACAGTCAATGAAACAGAACAAACTCAACACTGATAAAGTCATGAGTGGATAAAGAATTCCAAACAATTGCAATACTCTTTAAAGAAATGCTGTCCCCAAGAGACTGCACCCCCTGTTCTGGATTCTCCAGCTACAGTGAACAAGTTTCAGATCCACCCTGTCAATCTTTTTCACAATCCTGGATGGCTTAAGTGAGATGTTCTCTTATCCTTCTAAACACTGCAGGTATGGGCCCCTCCTAATTTTCTTGCTATATCAATTCCTTCAGTGCCAGAATCTACACAAGCATATTAGAAATCAAATCCACACAACCACTGTAAGACGGCGATCACCAAAGCCCAGTATAATTGCAACAAAGCTTGCTGCACTTGCTAAAAGCATTACCTTTGTGTGACTGCATGAAAACTGCATGCATTCCACCTCCCAGTATTCATATATCCCAGGGGTTTGCAACCTGGGGTCCAAGGGGCCCCTTGGCTAATGATCCATGGCATAAAAAAGGTTGGGAATCCCTGATATATACCATTGAACACCAACATTACTCATTGCTTAAATAACATGTTTTGGCATCCTTATCCCTACTTGAGTGGGACCCCTTGCGTCACATGGTACCTCTATAAAATTCTGCTCTCAGAGGGATACACAGGTGTAGTTCAGGGCACTAGTGACTGTTCTGGTGATCAGTCCACTTCATAAGCCACAGTCACATTGCGTCTCGGAATCCCCTTTTCCCCTGGCAACAGGCCATACTGAGGCTGGGCAAGTGAAGAGCAGAATAATGTGGATGGGATCAGGGGCCTTTCAGTCTTTGTCACTGTTGCTTAGCGATAGGATGAGTGCCAAAATTGTCAGCAGGATGGGAAGACTGGTGACTGAGAATAGGACCAACATGGATAACCTAGGTTTAAGGTGAGAGGACCGAGCTTAATTACGGGTTTGGAGGTAAAAGCCTTTTACACAGAGTACACCTACTGCAGAGGTGATGGAGTCAGAAACAATCACTAGGATTAAGAGACATTTAAGAGGGACTTGAAATAGGCAAGGAAGTAAACAGGGTTGGGAAAGTGGGATTGGTGTGGATGGATCAAAAAGGTCAGCATGGATGTAGTGGGCTGAAGGGCATATTTCTCACTTTCCAGCTTTATAACCCCGTGTCTCCCAGATTCTTTGCTTCAGTAGTGAAGTCAGAATTACCACCCTCCAATCTGCAGGAACCATTTCAGAACCTAACGAAACTTTGAAGCTGATAATCAGGGCAACACAATCCCCAAAGCAACCTATTTCAGAATGGTGAAATGTAGATCAAATGTCAGAGAGATTTAGTCAGATTTCACTCTTCCCTGGAACTAATTTTTGACAGTTATTTCAGTTTTTCCTTTGACATAGTATTATTTTAATTTCATTTATCAGTCTTAGTAATTCACTAATTATTTCTTTGAATTCTAATGATTTGTACTTGCCAGTGTACTTATCAGCCACATCCATCTGTCCCCTTATAGTTTCACAACTTCCTTTGCTTAAAGTTAACAGTTTGGTTTCAAATTAATTTCATTGGTTTTAAGTTTTTACGCTCAGCGCTCTTGTGTTACAACTACTCTTCCTTGAAAGTTCCGATTATGAATACATCATTTCTGATTGTACAACAAAATGGCCTTTTGCTTCATTAACTGGAGACATTGAGTCAGAGAACAATCTTTTGGAGGAGGAGCTTAACTGCGACTCCTTTGTTTGCGTCTTCGGAAACAGCTCTATTTCCATCTTTAATATCTCTATTTTTCCCTTTCAGGATTCTTTTGAAGACCCTGCCCTGGAGTTACACACTGACTATGGTTTTTTGAGGGAAGGGGACACGCTCTCGGGGGTTTCATGACTGGCCGTTATTTGGTACGCCAAGGGCATGGCCTAAGAGCCAAGCTTGTCTTCGGAGGGCCAAGATCTTGTGGCTTTGGAGAGACAGGTGGATCAAAGGTCGGTGTCCGAGCAGATCGGAGTGTCATGGGAGGTGGAAGATCTAAGGCTGTGTGCCCAGAGACCCAAGATCTTTGGGCACAGAGCTCGGAAAAAGCGGCGCAACAGACTTTTAACATCATAAACCAGCAAGTTGTTTGTTATGTCTCTCCACTTGCTGTGAAATGAAGACACCTCTTTCTGCCTTATCAGAGAGAGGGAGCCTGTGGTATGTCGAATACCCAATGAACGAGTAGTCTTTGGAGTACTGCAAGTCTGTGTCTTTGCTGTTGCCTTGTTGAGTGCTCAGTGGTGGGTGCCGATGTTTTTTTTTGCCGGTGGGGAGGAGGGGGGGGATCGTTGCTTGCTGCCACTTACTCGTGGGAGGAAGAGGGGCTGGGGGAGACTTTGAGGTTCTAACATTTAACTGTCATTCATTCTTTGGGGGCACTCCTCTGTTTTTGTGGATGTTTGTGAAGAGGAAGCGTTTCAGGATGTATATTGTATACATTTCTCTGACATTAAATGTACCTTTAAAACCTTTGATCTTGTTTACCCTCCATGATTTTGCCCTTTATCTTGTTATTAACATGAACTTCACTTGCCCCATCTACCTCTTGGTTAATGTCTCCCATTATTATTGAACAATGTGCGTGCAAACCTATAGAATTGCCTAAATTATGTCACACCCAAAATTACAAGCATGGTTTGGTGGTTGTTATTTTTTGTAACTCCAAAACATAAACCTGTTCAAAAAAAACATGGGGAAACAGGGAGAATGTTTACACTTCATTTTTACATTTAGTGAGCTACACACTTATGACATGGTGGCATGATGACGTTTGCCATTCACTTACTTTTACATATAACCTGTAATGAATTGTGTTAACAAAAAATGCTTAATCAAACAATATATTTACAATATTACTGGAATATTAAATACACAACACTCCTCACTGCTGAGCTATAAACCCCAACTCAATATAGGTGCATCTCAACTATTATACCTATTTATTTTATTTCTTTAGCGATACAATGCATAGTAGGCCCTTTGAGCCATTCTGCCCAGTGACCCCTGTCAAACCCAATTAACCCTAAACTATTCAAGGGACAATTTACAATGAACAATTAGCCTATCCAGTACTTCTTTGGACCATTGGAGGAAGCTGGAGGACCCAGAGAGAACCCACGCATTCCATGGGTAGGAATTACAGTGACTCCTGACAGAATGGTGCTGGATACTGTGCGTGTGTATGAGTGAGCGTGTGTGTGTGTGTGTACATCATTCAGGCCTAATGATTTAATTGCTGTGGAGGATTTCTCATTCTTTGTGGGATAACACCTTTCCTGACTGGGGAGGTCACTCTGTTTTGCAAATGAGACTTGCGGCTGTGAAACAATCTCAGGTTCTGGGGATCCATCCCTGGTGGTCGTAGGATTTGACTCTGGGACTGCAGGAAGTGGTTCTGACAGTTCTGGATACCTGTCTACCACGGACATGCTGGCATCCTGAACAAGGCATGGCAAGCTGCTCAATCTGCAGATCTATCCCAGGCCATCAGAAAAAGCTTCAAGCCATTCCTTTCGTTCTGACCACACCTTGATGACTGGCATGTAGCTCCTCCGACACTTGGTGATACAACTCTCGATCTATATACAAAGCAACCTCCATTAAAGACAAGTTCATCCCAATGCTGGTAAAAATGGGGGAAATAGGGACTCTCCACTGCACATTCCAGTCATTTTGGGTGGTTGTGTAGTCCTGAGATAGGTGGGGTCTTTTCTGGTTTCCCTTTGGATCATTTCACCCATGATAGGCTTTCAATCTGCATTAAGTGAGAATCTGTCAAGAGGAGTGATCTCTTTGGTAAATTTTTCAGGTATTTCCTTTTTCATAGGTAAAGGGGACAATTCATCAGCATTTCCATGATGATCTCTCCTCTCTATTTGATCTTGTAATTGTGTCCTCCAAGAAAAAGAGCCCATCTCTGCATTCGTGCTGCTGCTGTTAGTGGAACAGCCTTCTGTAGAATGAAAATGGACACTAGTGGTTGATGATCAGTAATGAGGATAAAAACTCTCTTCCAGAGATACCAGTTGAAACATTTCACACCCCAAACCAGACTGAAGGTCCTTCTGTCAATCTATGTGTAGCTTTTCTCTGCAGCGGTAAGGGATGCAAGTCATGGGGCGTTCCCTTCCATCATTCATAATATGTGATATGACTAAACTATACCATAAGGCCAAGTGTTACAGGCAAGCTTCACTGGACGATGTGGATTACGATGTGTGTGTACAGTGTATGACATCATCATTTCCTTTGTCTTTTGGAAAGCCACCTCTCACTGCTTTGTCCATTGCCATTTCTACCCAATCTTCAGTAATGAGTTCAAGGGATGAAGCACGGTAGCCATATTCGGTGGGACCTGCTATAGTAACTGACAAATCCTAATAAGGACTGCAACTGTGACACGCCCTTTGGCCTTGGGGTTGAGTTATTATTGCTTGTATTTTCTCAGCACACTTGCATAGTTCTTAAGTGTCAATGGTATTGTCACGGTAAGTGATGCTTGGTTTGAATTCACACTTCTTGTGTCATGCTCTGAGCCCATAATCTTCAAATATTTTTAACAGTGCCTTGAGAATTTGGAGATGTACCTTGACATCTTTACCAGTAACAGTGATGACTTCCAGATAACTGAGTGCCTGGGCAGCCTTGCAGCAGCTGGCCCTCAGCTCTCTGCTGCTCTAAAAATAATCCTATTATAGTGATAACACCCTTTGTGAGTGTTTATGGTGAGAAACAATTTGGACTCTTCTTCCGTCTTAATCTGTGGGTTGACCTCAGCTAAATCCACTTTGGTGAAGTGTTTTCCTCCAGAAAGATTTGTAATGATATCCTCTATCCTGGACAGAGGGTATTGATCTACTTTCAGTACTGGGTTGATGGTGACCTTAAAGTCGCCACAGATCCTGGCAAACCCATTCTTCTTAGCTACTGGAACCACAGGCATTGCTGATGGCCTCCACTCATCCTTGAACAGAATTCCTTCAGCCTCATGGGATCGAGTTCACTGGCTCCTTTATCACAGATGGTATAAGGAACTGGATGGGCTTTGTAAAGCCTGGGTGTGGCATTTTCATTTAGCTCTACTTTAGCCTTGATACGTTTGAGTTTTCCAATGCATCCTTGAACATTGCTATGGCATCACCCAGTACTTTCTTAATTTTGTTTTCAGTTGGCTCTATTGCAAGGGATGTGGCATGCAAACGATGGATGGATCTCCAATCAAGTTGTAGTTGTCTCAGCCAATCACAACCCCACAATGCTGTTTTTTCAATGTGGTTTGCTGGTTCTTGTACTTCATTGTTATGTATGTCATTTCTACAGGTAATTTTCTCCGGTGTAAGTTCTTAGTTGGATATCTGCCGGCTTCAGTTCAGTATCTTTAAAATACCATTCAATCTCATTTTATGGAATAACGAAACAGGAGAGCCAGTGTCTAATTCCATTTCAATTAATTTGCTGATCACATCTGGTGTGAGCCATATTGCCTGTCCATTGTTAGTTTTTACATTGTGAATTTCAAGGGTACCCAAGTCCTGTGATCATTATCAGATTTTTCATCAACAGCATGTAAATTAGTGCTCTTTTTGAAACTGAAACTTTACTTTCTTTTAATCTTTTTCTCTACCCTGTGCAGTCCATTTATTTTTATCTGCCTGACATGCTCTTTGTACATGCTCCAACTTTGTTGCATTTTCTGCAAGATATGCCTTTAAACCTATATTGGTTTGGTGTATGAAACCCTCTGCCACAACGCTACCTCTGCCACAATGCTACCACTATTTGTTCAGCAAGCCAGATTTCAGTTAGGGCATTGCGATCTTATTCTCATTCATATTCATTCCTGACCTCAACTCAATTGTGTCTGCTGTTTTTATTGAGACAGCAATTTCAACTACTCTTTTAAATGTGAGTTGCACTTCAGTTAGAAGCTGTTTTTGGATACTTTCTTGTAAAAGTATCAGTAAGTTTATCACTGAGCTAATAATGCTCAGACAATCTCTTCAGTTCAGCCAGGTACGCTGAAATGAACTCCCCTTCCTTTTGATTCCGCTTATGAAACCTAAAACATTCTGCAATCAACAATGTTTTATGGTTCTAAATATTCCTGCATTATGTTCATGATATCAATAAAGCTCATTTTGGCTGTTTTGTTTGGAGCCATTAAACTTCGAAGCAAACTGTATGCTCTCCCTCCTAATGCACTCAGCAAAACTGGCACTCGTTTCGCATCAGCTCTTCCATTTAAAATACTACTCAATTCACTCAGTATACATCAGTCAGTTATCTTTTGTGCAATCGAAAGTTTCTATCTTTCCAATGTAGCAATCCGTTTCTGCTTTTTCAAAATTTAAGATTAAGATCACCTGGTACTCACTGCGTATGTACCCGTGAATTCCATCCGTTTTCAGCCTTTTTTTTTAACTTAACCATCTCTTTCCTTTCAAAAGAGCATGCATTGCACTGGTTTCTTTTAATTCAATCGTTTCTCACTATGCTTTTTATTAACTTGAATGTCCCCCTTTATTTCTACAGGTAGGTAGCTGTCTTGGGTTCATTTAAAACTTCATCGCCACTGTTATGTTTTGTAACTCCAAAAGATAAAACTAATTGATAGAAAAACAAGGGGAGACCGGGAGAGTGTGTACACTTCATTTTTTCTTTCAGGATGCGCACACTTACGATGTGGTGGTGTGATGATGTATCCCATAAACAACAAAGAATATTTAATCAAACAACACATTTACAATAATACTCAAATATTACAAAAATATTAAATACATGACAGTGATAGCCCCAATGTGTTCCAGTATCACCACAGCCTTCCTGGCTGTAAAATATGTATTTGTGACGACTTGTTGTCTCCCTTGTGCTTATGATCAAGAATGTCTCAGAGTAGCTGCAGGGTACTCTAAGGGGAGGGTGAGCAGGCAAAGGCTGTGAAACACATTGGTACTGTGACAGAAGTAGAGAAAGTACAAGGTCCTGCAATGCAAATTGAAGAAGTTCAGAGATGAACTTGAAAGCAGGACCTCAAAAGGCAGTAATCCCAGGATTAATCTTTGCACTAGTAAGCATAACAACAGGAGAATGAATTAAAGACTTTGACTGGAGAATCAGTACAGGAGAGAGGGATTTGCAGTCCTGGGACATTGGGACCTGATCTGTGCAAGCAGGAGGGATTATACCTATATAGGACTAGAATCAGCATGGAACAAAAAAACACTACAGCACATGAACAGTCTTTTTAGCTCCCTTTTTCCAACCCTAAGATAAATCGCTTCTGCCTGCTCGTGATCCATACCTTGTCATTCCCTGAATATTCACGTGTCTATCTAAAAGCCTTTTAAACAAAATGATCATTTCTGCTTCTATCACTACCTCAGGCAGCACATTCCAGGCATCAATGAATCCCTGTGTAAAAAAAAAACTTGCCCGCACATCTTGAGCTCTTCTCACCTTAAATATATGCTCTCCAGTACTATTAATTATTTAGCAATACAGCGTAGCGTAGGCCCTTCCAGCCCCTTGAGTCACGCTACCACAGCATCCACTGACAAACCTGATTAACACTAACCTAATCATGGGACAATTTACAGACTGATTAACCTACCCAGTGCTCCTTTTGGTCTGTGGGAGGAAACTGGAGCACCTGGAGAAAATCCACACATTCAACTCCTTAAAGAGCAGTGGCAGAATTGAACACCAAAGTCTGAAATGCCCTGAGCTGTAATATTGTTGTGCTAACCACTGAAGTACCATGTCGCCCATTACTTCACATTTTGACCCTGAGTAAGACTCTGACTGTCTACCCTATCTAAGTCGCTCACAATTTTGTGAACTTCAAAAAGGTCTCCCCTCAATCTCTGACACTCCAGAGAAGAGTTTGTCCAACTTCTACTTATAGATCCTACTTTTGAATCCAGGCAACATACCTCACTCTACCCTTTACAAAGCTTCCACATCCTTCCTGTAATGGGACAACAGAAATGAACACAATACTATAAATACAACCTAACCAAATTTTAACTAACTGCAACATGACCTCCGTATTTTTATACTCAGTGCCCTGGCTGATGAAGTTAATCCTTGAACAATCTCCATGCATTTTCTAATGATGTTCTGATGGATCTAAGCGGAATCCGATTAGGATGGAAATGCAAAGTAGACCTTCGGCCCTTCAAGACACACTGCCTAGCAATTCCCTTCCAATTTAACCCTAGCCTAATGATGGGACAATTTACAATGACCAATTAACCTACAAACCGGCACATCTTTGGACTGTGGGAGGAAACCCACCATGTCAATGGGACAATATACAAACTGCTTACCGGGAGCAGCGAGAACAGAACCCCGGTCGCTGGTACTGTAAAGCATTGAGCTAACCACTACACTACTGTGGCAGCCCTTTCAAGGACAGAAATAAATCAGGACACAGTGTAAAATAATGTTACAATGGCAAACATGGAGGCATTGCATCTCAATAATGTGTTGAGGATTTACCTTGTGAACATAGCTTATTGTGAATACTTTTCCACAGTAAGAGCTATTCACAAGTTGGCTCCTCAACATATTGATTCAAATTTAGATACACAAATATATATGACATAACTGCACTTAAGGAGGCATAGCTACACAGTGTTGAGGAAAGGGAACTGATATTCCAGGAGACTTAGCAAGAAGGGATGAAGGAAGGGGAGGCAGAACATTGTCAAAGGAAGAAGAAATCAGTGTAATAGTGAGGAAGGATATTAGCTCTAAGAATATTGCTATGGAATCTTTATGAGTGAACTAAAAAATCACTTAGGGCTAGATAATGTTAGTGGGGGTTGATATGTAAATCCTTGGACAGTAACTGGAGATGCAGTGGAAGCTGTAAATAGCAAATTAGAGATGTTTCTGATAAAGGTATGACAATAACTATGTGACTGCAATCTGCATATCGATTGGACAAATCAAATTATCAATAGGGGAATTGAAAAGATGATGCCTAATAAATTCTTAGGAGCCCTAATATTCAAGAGATACATCAATGAACTAGATGAGAGAATCAAGTATAAGATCTCCAGGTTTGCAGGTAACACAAAACTGGGTGTTAAAGCAGATGCAGCGTAATTTGGACAGATTAATACAATTGGTTGGATTATGGATAAATGTGAGGTTATCATCTTTGGCTCAAAAAACAGAAAGACAAGCTATTATCTAAATGATAACGGTTACGAAAGAGGGAGCTGCACAGACTTGTGTGTTTTCGCTGGCTGCGCCTGTTAATGAACGTAGGTGCAGCAGATGCTTAAGAAGGCAAATGGAACTTTGGCAGCATAGCAAATTGATTCAAATACAGGAGCAGGGATGCCTTGCTGGAGATCCCCAAAATCCCAATTACGCAGGGTCCAGGGATGGTCAGCCCATGTGTGCTGTATTAGTCTCCTTGTTGGAGGAAGGATGCTCTGGCTACGGAGATGGTGTAGTGAAGGTTCACAGACTGATTTCTGGGTAAGGGAAGACTGATATACGAGGACAGATTAGATTGATTCAGCTTGTATTCACTAAAATTATGAAGAATCAAACCTAGACAGACTAGATGCAGGAAGGATGCTCCTAATGGTGGAAAACTGGTTCAAGGATCCCAGTCCAATAACAATAAGTGAGCAAATGAGGAAACTTCTCACAAGGGTGATGAACATGTGGAATTCTCTACCACTCACTCAGCGGTTTAAGGGTTACGATCTTGCTCTTAGCAACCAGGACCTCCCAGGTTGCCAGCAGCTAACGCAAGGAAAGACCATGAACATGAATGAGTATTTGGGATTGATGGGGATGGACCTGTTGATTTTGTTGGGGCAGCAGACAACTTCTGTTGAGTGGAAATGGGGCATCTCCGCATGCTTTTTCTCCTCAACGGGTCCCCCTCCCCGAGGTGCAGCAATCAAGGGCTGGGTATTGCTGGCCAGAGCTGGGAGAGCCGACCTGTCTCACCCACTCACTGAATCTGTGAGGCTGGCTGGCAGCCGTTCTTCCCATGCCTGCTCACTCTCCCATCACATTTTGTTTCTGCAATCCTCCCCCTAAGCCATGTGTTGTTCATTTCTGACGTACAACAGTTCTCAGGAATAGAGCCCTGCCATAAACACTAGAGATCCCGCAGAGGCTGGAAATCCTGAGGAATTCACATAAAATGCTGGAGGAACTCAGCAAGTCAGGCAGCTTCCATGGGAGAAAGTAAACAGTGGCTGAGACTCTTCATCAGGACTGGAACGGAAGGGGACAGATGCCAGAATGATGAGGAATAACAAGACAGTGTTCATGGGCAGAATGTTGGCACAATCTGGGGTGTGCCTGTGGTCTAGGGAATAAGGAATACAGAGAGAGAGCTGAAACAGAAGGCAGAATTTAGATGACCAGCTATAATCATGTTGAATGGTGGGACAGACTCAAAGGGCTGAATGGCCTCTTGGTGCTCTCCTGTTTCCTATGTTTCTATTTGTCCCAATAATTCATCTACCTGGTTGTGACCGCTGCAAGCTGTTATACACAGCAAATTTAATTTTGCCTATTTAATTTCTTTTTTCTAGTGACACTATTTGCCACTTGTCTTTAGTTTCTGCTATTGATTTCACTTCAGAATGTTTATTATTATCACTGTCTTGCATGATGTAAAATTTGTGGCAGCAAGACGATGCAAAGACATAAAATTACTAAATGTTACAAAATAAATAAATAATGCAAAAGTAAGGAGTAATGAGGTAAGAGTCATGGGTCCACGGACCATTTAGAAACACGGTAACAGAGGGATGAAGCTGTGGGTCTTCAGGCTCCTGCATCTCCTCCCTAATTGAGTTCTAAGTTTCCCACCCTGTCAAGAAACTCAAACCATCATAACAGCCCCAGAAAAATTGTCCTGCAAGGAACTGGCTTCCGGCCTGTCTGATGTGCACTAACATAATGTTTAGTCAGTGCTGCAGGTCCAAGGTGTCACAGGCTGGCAGGGTCCAGGATCAGGGAGCATTGGTTGTCTGTCAGGTCAGGAGGTCACATTAGTACTAGGTTCAGATAATAATTCAGGAAATAGATGCAATACTGTCCTTTAATACAGAGGAAATAGAATATAAATGTAATTCTTTCACACGTGTACACATCACTCATGTATCACATACAATTTTGAAGTCTTTATTTGGGGAAGGGATACTTGACTCAAAGTCAGTGCAGAGAAAGCACACTGGGTAGATTCTGTGATGGAAAGATTGAAGTATGTGGAGAGACTGAGCAGGTTAGGTCTATGCTTATTGAGTTTGGAAGAATGAGAGGTGATCTTATTAAAAGACAATGATTCCATGATTCTGAGGAGGATAGAAAAGGTGGCACGGAGCAGATGCTTCCCCTGAGGGTGGAGGGGAAATGTGGGTATTGAGAACATAGTTTCAGAATAAATAGTTGATCATTTAAGGCAACTCATTTTGAAGCTTTGAAATCCTCTGTCCAGTAGAGTTGTAATCATTATTTAAAGTTGTGAGACACGGGTTTTGATCTAAAGGTGGATCAAGGGTTTGGGTAACAGATAGGAAAAGAAGTTGAAGCTAAGATTGGATCAGCCATGTTATTAAACAGCAGAGCAAGCTCGAGAGGCAGAGTAGCCCACTCTCTTTTTTATTTCTTAACATTCTTAGTAAGAAAGTTTAGTACTAACCTTTCCCATCCCGCAATTCGATTTCCTTGTCATCAATAATCCAACGATAACAGGGAAACTCCATGTACTCGCCGCTGGGCGTTTTTATGGTAATATATTTACAGTACCAATCATCTTGTACCCAGTACTTGCGCTTCTCAATCTTCACCAGCAGGATCTCTCCTATATCGCTCGACACAGTCATATCATATGAATCCACCTGCAGGGGCAGAGGGGAGAGTTAATGGTATGCAAACAGGAAAAAGATTAGGTAGCAGGCAGGTGACACTGGGCCAATGTTTATGAAGGGAAATTTCCAAATTTCCATATTTCCCTACAACAAATAAAGTCTCAGTTTCCCTGTTCTTATTATACCGAATTAGGGTTTAGCACATGTAGAGAATGAAACATAGAACCACAAGAATTGTTCATTGAATGTTCCTCTTCACATTTCAAGTCAATTATTGCTGTGGTGAAAGTGAAGAGATCCACTTTCCTTACATGCAGCTCTCTACTTTGAACATGCACAGCAATTGATCCTCACAATTCTTTCCACAGCAAGTTGTGGATCTACAGGGTCCTGCATCTCCTCTCTGGCTGGTCTAGAAAATGGGAATATCTGAACCTACGACCCTCTGCATTGGAAACTCCAATCAGAGAATGATGTCACCCGCCAGAATGTCCTCCATTTATAGAAATTCGCAAGATTCTTTGGTGACATACCAAATATCCTCATACAAAAGAAAGTTTATAGGTCATGGCTGTAAACTAATTACATTTTCTGGGATGGTATTTAAAATTTTTATTTTAGGGAATTTCCAGGAATCTTATTGATTATTGATACTCCAAAGGTAGAAATAGCTGGAAAAGACCAGCGGGAACCAGCTGGCTGGACGGCCAGCTATTTCAAGACGTGCAGCCCAATAGCTAGTTTTGCAACTACATTGCAAGTCCCTTCAGCTTAGCATGTGGTCACAGCAGCATCGCCAATCTGTAATATCTGTTCCATCCAGAATCTAGCAGTTGCTTATAGAACACAGTGCAAACCACTCAGTGCGCAAACTTTTGACCTGCTCTAACATCAATCTAAACCTTCCCACTCAATAGTCCTCCATTTACTATCATTATATGCCTATATCAGTGTCTCTTAAATGTCCCTGATGTATCTGCCTCTACCATGTGTTCCAGGCACCTACCACTCTCTGTGTAATAAAATGTACCCCTATCATCCCTCCTAGACTTATCTCCAATCACCTTAAAATCATGCCCCCTCAATTTCACCCTGGGATAAAGCCTTTGGCTATCTACTCTATTGTTTTTATCATCCTGTACATCTCTATCAAGCCAACTCTCATCCTCCTTCACTCCAAAGAGAAAAACCTCCCCTCATAAGACATGCTCTCCAATCCAGGCAGCATCCTGGTAAATCTCCTCTGCACCCTTTCTAAAGCTTCCACATCCTTCCTATAATGAGAGGACCAAAAATGAACACAATATCCAAGTGTGGTCTAACCAGGGTTTTACGGAGTTGCAACATTACCTTATAACTCGATCCCCTGACATTGGTTGTAATTTAAACTGGGAGTTCGGTGGAGTTTATGAAGGGAATGGAGGGATGTGGATGATACACAGGGGTAGGACATTTAGTATAAATCGGGATAACATTGAGGAGCAAATGGCCTGTCTGATGCAGTACTCTTCCACGTTCTAACACATTACAGGATAGCTGGTTGAGCAAGTGAGCATAGCTAGAGAGCAGCATCCCAGTTACCCAGTAATATAGATCCAAATGAAACAGCTGAGAACACCTGAAGGCAGAAAACCTGCACACTACAGAACAGATGGGGGCAGGGAGAGCACAGAAGCCCAGTAACTCACTGACAGCAATGACATGCTCAGGCTTTTCAGTGCTGTCAATGCCGTCTCCAGCTCCACTACACTGAGGGTCAGGAATGGATGTGACTATACCATAATCAGTGAGGCAACTGGAGCACACAGGAGGGGACACTCTGCAGACCTCCTCAATTGTGGCTTGGAGCATCCTTGGCTCTGCCTCACGTTGTCTCACTGATGAGAAGTCAGGAAGGAAATGAAAAGCAAACCCTTGGGAGCAGATGGCATCCCAAATGAAGAACTAAATCCTAGCAGTGAAGAGCATTGTCGTGAATCTACAGCCTCACCTCCATCGCCAGAACGGTAGGATAAACCAGGGAACCTTGGGGTCATTGTAGTTGTGACCACCTTTAAGAAAGTTGAAACTGTCAGTCATCACCAGAGAGGGTCTCGCTGCTGCCTGGCACATTGCTGGGATCCACCTCATACACTTCTTCCAATCATGGTGTATAATCCATCCATGTAGGGAAACAGTGGAATGTTCTTCAACATATGATTACCCCAGGAGCAGGGCAGTGAGGAGCATCAGCCCCTATTCATCAATTGCTGGTCTATAACAATCTCACCAATCAGTTAGGAGCGGCCTCGGCATGCTCTCGTCATATCCAGCTGAACTAAGAACGTTATCTCAATTTTACACTTGTTCCACAACAATATGCAAAAAGTAAATTAACTAATCTTGATGAAGACTGGTGTCAAGCAATTGCTCAATACTCTGATTGTCTTCCTCCCTGCATTGCTACACCTCGCCCCCAAGAGGCTCCTGCAGGAATGCAGTTAATCTCCAGCAAACAGTGCAAGCAAAGGCAACAGTACCAAGCTCAGCCAACCTCAGCAGTTGAGCTGCAGCACGCAGGCAAAGTATGTCATTGTGCAGATTCAGATGCTGTGCTCCAAGCCAGTATTGACTCATTCACCAATAGACAATAGACAATGGACAGTAGGTGCAGGAGTAGGCCATTTGGCCCTTCTAGCCAGTACTGCCATTCACTGTGATCATGGCTGATCATACACAATCAGTACCCCGTTCCTGCCCTCTCCCTATATCCCTTCACCCCGCTATCTATAAGAGCTCTATCTAACTCTGTCTTGAATGCATCCAGAGACTTGGCCTCCACTGCCTTCTGGGGCAGAGCATTCCACATATCCACCACTCTCTGGGCGAAAAAGTTTTTCCGCATCTCTGTCCTAAATGGCCTACCCCTTATTCTTAAACTGTGGCCTCTAGTTCTGGACTCACCCATCAGCAGGAACGTGCTTCCTGCCTCCAGTGTGTCCAATCCCTTAATAATCTTATATGTTTCAATCAGATCCCCTCTCATCCTTCTAAATTCCAGTGTATACAAGCCCAGTCGCTCCAATCTTTCAACATATGACAGTCCCGCCATTCCGGGAATTAACCTTGTGAACCTACGCTGCACTCCCTCAATAGCAAGAATGTCCTTCCTCAAATTTGGAGACCAAAACTGCACACAATACTCCAGGTGGGGTCTCACCAGGGCCCTGTACAGCTGCAGAAGGACCTCTTTACTCCTATACTCAATTCCTCTTGTTATAAAGGCCAACATGCCATTAGCTTTCTTCACTGCCTGCTGTACTTGCATGCTTGCTTTCATTGACTGATGTACAAGAACACCTAGATCTCGTTGTACTTCCCCTTTTCCTAACTTGACTCCATTTAGATAATCTGCCTTCCTGTTCTTGCCACCAAAGTGGATAACCTCATATTTATCCACATTAAACTGCATCTGCCATACATTTGCCCACTCACCCAACCTGTCCAAGTCACCCTGCATTCTCATAACATCCTCCTGACATTTCACACTGCCACCCAGCTTTGTGTCATCAGCAAATTTGCTAATGTTACTTTTAATCCCTTCATCTAAATCATTAATGTATATTGTAAACAGCTGCGGTCCCAGCACCGAACCTTGCGGTACCCCACTGGTCACAGCCTGCCATTCTGAAAGGGACCCGTTAATCGCTACTCTTTGTTTCCTGTCAGCCAGCCAATTTTCAATCCATGTCAGTACTCTGCCCCCAATACCATGTGCCCTAATTTTGCCCACTAATCTCCTATGTGGGACTTTATCAAAAGCTTTCTGGAAGTCCAGGGACACTACATCCACTGGCTCTCCCTTGTCCATTTTCATAGTTACATCCTCAAAAAACTCCAGAAGATTAGTCAAGCATGATTTTCCCTTCATAAATCCATGCTGACTCAGACTGATCCTTCTACTGCTATCCAAATGTGTCATAATTTCCTCTTTTATAATTGACTCCAGCATCTTTCCCACCACTGACGTCAGGCTAACCAGTCTATAATTCCCTGTTTTCTCTCTCCCTCCTTTCTTGAAAAGTGGGACAACATTAGCCACCCTCCAATCAGCAGGAACTGTTCCTAAATCTATAGAGCATTGGAAAATGATTACCAATGCGTCCACGATTTCTAGAGCCACCTCTTTAAGTACCCTGGGTTGCAGACCAAAGCACACAGGAGCACGGATATCAACAGGCATAAAACAAAGGTCTTCTTCCAGTCTGCCTCTGCTATTCAACATACTGTCCGGCAAGTAAGGTCCACACTAGGATGCTGGACAATATGGGGCACCTCCTATAAACCTCACAACGAAGCCAGGCATTAGTAAGAAAATTCACTAATATCTTGAGTTCGCAAATATGTTCTTGGACAGCTCAGAAAAATAGTGTTTAAAGATAAAGATCTTAAACACTGTTTAATCTTATTGTTTTACTGGGCAGAATTCTTGCATGGCCCTACTCTCATAGATGGGGGCCATCTGCAAATCTACTTCCAAGAAAAATCACCAGCACAGTTTTCTTAAATTCTCCGGATGCAATGGAAGGAAAACTGAAACAAGTCGGCATGCTCTCCCAACCAAGGCCTTAATTCCATTCTGTTGGTGCTAGTGGACCCATCGTATTATAAGCCTACCTTACAGCAGAATCCCAAATCACTCTACTCCAAATGACATCTCCGGAAGAGATCAACAGATAAGCAAAGACCAGGAGCACAGTGTCTATGGCAAGCAAGAGATGCCTATCTAAGCATTTGCCTATGCTTGGTCTACGTGCCTCTAACTCTTCCTGTCCATGTACCGGTCTGTCATGTAAGGGCAGAAACTGTACCCACCACTACAGCTTCTTGTGACAGCACTGTCCACATATCCACCAGCCTTTGTGTGAAAAAGATGTTGCTCAGGTCCCCTTTAGATCTTTCCTTTCTCACCTTAAACCTAAGTCCTCTAATCACAGATTCCCTTACCCTGGTAAAAAAAAAGTTACCATCTGTCTGCTGCCTCACAGCCTCAGTTGTGTGTGGAGTTTGATGTTTCCTCTATAACTACTTGGGTTTTCTCATACAACCCAAAACTTTGCTGGTAGGTTAATCGGTTACTGAGAATTGCTCTTAGTATAGATTTACTGAGGAAAAGAATCACAAATCAGTCTCAACAGATAGTGCAAATACCGAATCAGAGTAGGCACAAGTAATCCTGGCTAAAAAAGATATAGATTTTGCAACAAATCACATTATGAGAGTGATGCAGAGGAGATTTACAAGGACGTTACCGTGACAGGAAAACTACTGTGGAGAAAGACTGGGTAGGTCAAAGAGTGATTTAATGAGGTGTTTGAAATAATATAGGGTTGATAAAAAGGAGGCAGAGGGTCTCAGAAACCATGACCAGAAAGTTAAAGAAACTGACGGATTAGAGGGAGATGGGGAGAGAGAGGGGAGACTCGGGCATCTCTTTTGAAGTAGTGGGGTGTGGATGCACTGACTGAAAGGGCAGGAGATCAGGAACATGGTCTCATTTGAATGTCACCTGGAGCAGTGGATGGGATGATGAGGTATGGTGGAAGGTGTGAGAGGGAGTGAGGTTCAGGGTGTGAGTTGAGTCTGGGGATGGGGTGAGGTGAAGGATCAGGGAGGTTTATTGGGTTGACAGCAGTAGAAGAGGGGAGAATGGGGACGGAGAGACTAGGAGTTGTTGTGGAGAGAAAGGGGTGAAGATAGAGTGGAGAGTGTTGTGGGGGATGGGGGAGGGAGAATTGGGGAGTTGTGGAGGATGGGGAGAGAGAGGAGCTGAAGAATGGAGGAAGGGGAGAGAAGGGGTGCGGAAGAGGTGGGGGCAGAGGGGCTGCGGAAAAGCTGGGGGATTGGGGCTTCGGAGGAGGTGGACGGAGAGGGGCCACTAAGGACTGAGTATGTGGAGGTGGGGCTGAGGAAAAGAAGGATCCGGAGTGGAGAGGGACGCGGAGGAGGAAAAGAGGGATTTGTGGAGGTGCAGCCTCTTGCAACCGAACAGCGCGGTCTATCTGAATGAGAGGTCTTACCGCTCCCCGCTCGAAGTCATTATAGAGCGGTTTGTCCAGCAGGGTCTTCTCGCTGCAGCCCTCGCTGCCCATCAGCGTCAGGTAGATGTAGTCATCGGTGCCCGCAAACCACTGCTGCCCAGTCGCCACCGTCACCGTGTAGGAAAACATTGTGTCAGGATCGGATCCGGGTGGGTTATGTTCGGGTCTGCTCCCGGTGGCTGGAAATAGATCTGGTCCTGCTCCGGGTCCGGCGTTCGTTGTGGTGCGGGAGCTCCACTGCCCCAGTAGCTGTTCGGCGCATGTGGGGCGGATCCCCTCCACTCGCCCCAGAGTGAAGCAACAGGTCAGCGGAACTAGGGGGAGGTGCCGGCGGCTCCGTTTCACCACCGGCGCGGGACTGCAGCTCCACCTGCGGATCGGCGCTGGCGGGAGCATGAGGTCAAGGTAAAGCAGCCCGGGAGCCGTCGCCCACCTTGTTCTACCCTTCACCGAAGTTCTACCACAGCACCATATTTCTCCACTCAGTCCCCGTCTCTGCTAAGGTCTAGACCTCCAATAAAAACATTGAACAGTCCCCTAGTGCGGTAAGATAGAATTTTGACTTACACCTTATACTGTAGTCTACCTTATTGTCCACTGATGTCTATTATAAACCCACGGACTCTCACAGCGACCTGGATTATTCCTCTTCCCACCCTGTTACTTGTAAAAATGCCACCCCCTTCACACAATTCCTCCGTCTCCGTCGCATCTGCTCTCAGGATGAGGCTTTTCATTCCAGAACGAAGGAGATGTCCTCCTTCAAAGAAAGGGGCTTCCCTTCCTCCACCATCAACGCAGCCCTCACCTCCATTTCTTCCGTTTCGCACATGCCTGCCTCACCCCATCGTCCCACCAGCCCACCAGGGATAGGATTCCTGTTGTCCTCACCTACCACCTCACCAGCTTCCGGGTCCAGCGCATAATTCTCCATAACCCGCCATCTCCAACGGGATCCTAACACCAAGCACCGCCACCCCCTACCCCCGATCTGTTTTCCGTAGGGATCGGTCCCTGCGCGACTTTCTTGTCTATTCGTCCCCCCGCATCGATCTCCCTCCTGGAACTTACCCTTACAAGCGGAACAAGTGTTACACCTGCTCCTACACCTCCTCCCTCACCACCATTCAGGGTCCCAAACAATCCTCCCAGATGAGGTGACACTTCAACTATGAGCCTGTTGGGGTCATACACTGTGTACGGTGCTCCCGGTGTAGATTTGAGAGATGGCTTTGCCGAGCACCTATGCTCCGTCCGCCAGTAAAAGCAGGACCTCCCAGTGGCCACCTATTTTAATTCCACTTCCCATTTCTATTCCGACATGTCAATCCATGGCCTCCTCTACTGTTGCGTTGAGGCCACACTTAGGTTGGATGAACACCTTTTATTCCGTCTGGGTAGCCTCCAACCGGACGGTATGAACCTCGATTTCTCGAACTTCCGGTGATCCCACCCCCTTCACCATTCCCATTCCCCTTTCCCCTCTCTCAACTTATCTCCTTGCCTGCCCATCTCCTCCCTCTGGTGTTCTTCTCCCTTTTCTTTTTTTCATGGTCTTCTGTCCTCTCCTATTCATTCCCCTTTCTCCAGCCCTGTATCTCTTTCATCAATCAACCTCACAACTCTTTATTTCAACCTTCTCCACCCTCGGGGTTTCACCTATCACCTTGTGTTTCTCCCTCCCCTTCTCCCACCTTCTAACTTTGACTCCTCTTCTTTTTTTTCCCCTCCAGTCCTGCTGCAGGGTCTCAGCCCGAAACACCGGCTGTACTCTTTTCCATAGATGCTGCCTGCCCTGATGAGTTCCTCCAGCATTTTGTGTGTGTTGTTTGGATTTGCAACATCTGCAGATTTTCCTTTCTTTGTCTACCTTCACCGCACATTTTCTGTAGCTGTTGCACTTTGCACTTTATTCTGCATTGTTATTGTTTCACCTTGTTCTACCTCAATGCATTGTAGTAATGGATTGATCTGTATGGACCAAATTTTTCACTGTACCTCAGTATATGTGACAATAATAAATCTTATTAATCAAGTTTGGATGAATCCACTGCCCTCCAGTGGATTCATCCACCAAACATCCACCAGCCTCTGGGTGACGGAATTTCTCCGTCTCTCTGCCCTAACCAGCCCACCCTTACTTTGAGACTGTGACACAAATTCTTGGCTCCTTTGTCAGGAGCACATTTCTCACATTGCTCCTTCCCAGTCCTACACAGGCTGGGATTAAGTTGCATTTATTTCAATGCAAGAGGTCTGACAGGTAAGGCAGATAAACTCAGGGCATAGAAAGTTATGTGGAGCTAGGATATTACAGCCTTTATAGAAACATGGTTAAGGGAAGGACAGGACTGACAGCTAAATACTCCAGAGTACAGGTGATATATAGCTAGGATAGAGATGGAGGAAAGAGAAGGAAGAGGATGCATTTCTGAATAAAGAGAACATTACTGCAGCTGTCCAAGTTGAAATTACCGAGGGATTGTCTAGTGAGGTCTTATGGGTGGTATTGAGATATAAGAACAGGCCGATCCTGTTGTGGTGTTGTTCTATAGACTGCAAATAGTCAATGGGAATTAGAGGAACAAATATGCAAGAAGAATGCAGAAGGATGCAAAAATAATAGGGCTGTTATAGTGGAGAATTTTAACTTTACTAACATAGACTGGGATTCAAAACTCAAAAAAATTATTATGAAAGTACATATAGGTCACCATATATTACCATGAGATTAATTTTCTTGTGGGCATTCACAGTAAATACAAAGAAACACAATAGAATCAATGAAAACTGCACACAATTGCAACCAACCAATGTACAAAAACAAAACTGGAAAAAAAATAACAAATATATAAATAAATACTGAGAATATAAGTCACAGACTCCTTGAAAGTGAGTCCATAGGGTGTGCAATCAGTCAGTATTGAGGTGAAGGAAGTTGTCCACTCTGGCTCAGGCGTCTGATGGTTGAAGGGTAGTTGTTCCTGAACCAGTTGGTATGGGACCCAAGGCTCCTGTACCTCCTTCTTGATGGCAGCAGCAAGAAGAGATATTGACCTGAATGGTGGGGGTCCTTGATGTTGGATGCTGCTCTCTTGCCACAGCACCTCTTGTAGATGTTCTCAATGGTGGGGACATCTTTACCTGTGATAGACATTCCATCATAGGTAAAGCCCTCCCCACCAGTAAGCACATTACTGAGGACTTGGAAGGGGTGGAATTTGTAATATTCAGTAAGGGCTCTTCAGGCAATATATAGAATGCCTTATTGGGGAAAGGGCAAAGCTTGATCTACTCATGGGAAATAGGGCGTCACAAGTGTGGGAGCACTTTGAGATAAGTGTCTATAGTTCCAATAGTTCAATTAGTTATAAATTAGGAAAGGCGTGGTAGTGTAGTGATTAGTGTAATGCTACAATAGCACCAGCGACCTGGGTTCAATTCCCACCGCTGACAGTAAGGAGTTTGTACATTCTCCCTATGACCATGTCACTTTCTTCTGGTTGCTCCGGTTTCCTCCCATGTTCCAAAGATGTACAGATTAGTAGGTTAATTGATAACATGGGTGTAACTGGGCCAGAAGGGGGCAAGGAAGCAAAAAGGAAATTATAGACCTGTTAGCTTGACATCGGTGGTTGGGAAGTTGTTGGAGTCGATTATCAAGGATGAGGTTACGGATTACCTGGAGGCATATGACAAGATAGGCAGAACTCAGCATGGTTTCCTTAAAGGAAAATCCTGCCTGACAAACCTAGTGCAATTTTTTGAGGAAATTACAAGTAGGCTATACAAGGGAGATGCAGTGGATGTTGTGTATTTGGATTTTCAGAAGGCCTTTAACAAGGTGCTGCACATGAGGCTGCTAAACAAGATAAGAGCCCATGGAATTACGGAAAAGTTACATACGTGGAAAGAGCGTTGGTTGATTGGCAGGAAGCAGAGTGGGAATAAAGGGATCCCATTCTGGTTGCCTGCCGGTTACCAGTGGTGTTCCACAGGGGTCTGTGTTGGGGCCGCTTCTTTTTATGTTATATATCAATGATTTGGATTATGGAATAGATGGCTTTGTGGCTAAGTTTGCTGATGATACAAAGGTAGGTGGAGGGGCTGGTAGTGCTGAGGAAACAGAGAGTCTGCAGAGAGACTTGATAGATTGGGGGAATGGGTAAAGAAGTGGCAAATGAATTACAATGTCGGAAAGTGTACGGTCATGCACTTTGGTAGAAGAAATAAGTGGGCAGACTATTATTTAAGTGGGGAGAGAATTCGAAGTTCTGAGATGCAACAGGACTTGGGAGTCCTCGTGCAGGATACCCTTAAGGTTAACCTCCAGGTTGAGTCGGTGGTGAAGAAGGCGAATGCAATGTTGGCATTCATTTCTAGAGGAATAGAGTATAGGAGCAGGGATGTGATGTTGAGGCTCTATAAGGCACTGGTAAGACTTCACTTTGAATACTGTTGCAGTTTTGGACTCCTTATTTAAGAAAAGATGTGCTGACATTGGAGAGGGTTCAGAGAAGATTCACTAGAATGACTCCGGGAATGAGAGGGTTAACATATGAGGAACATTTGACCACTCTTGAACTGTACTCCTTGGTGTTTAGAAGAATGAGGGGGGACCTCATAGAAACATTTTGAATGTTGAAAGGCATGGACAGAGTGGATGTTGAAAGGCATGGACAGAGTGGATGTGGCAAAGTTGTTTCCCATGGTGGGGGAGTCTAGTATGAGAAGACATGACTTGAGGATTGCAGGGCGCCCATTCAGAACAGAGATGCGAAAAAAAATTTTCGCCAGAGGGTGGTGAATCTATGGAATTTGTTGCCATGGGCGGCAGTGGAGGCCAAGTCATTGGGTGTATTTAAGGCAGAGATTGATAGTTATCTGAGTAGTCAGGGCATCAGAGGTTATGGTGAGAAGGCAGGGGAATGGGACTAAAGTGGAGATTGGATCAGCTCATGATGAAATGGAGGAGCAGACTCGATGGGCCGAATGGCCGACTTCTGCTCCTTTGTCTTATGGTCTAGGTGTGCAAAAAAAAAACCAGAATCAGCTGTTTGGAATATTGTCCTGACGAAGGGTCTCGGCCCGAAACGTCGACAGTGCTTCTCCCTATAGATGCTGCCTGGCCTGCTGTGTTCCACCAGCATTTTGTGTGCGTTGTTTGAATTTCCAGCATCTGCAGATTTCCTCGTGTTTGGAATATTGTGTTCAGTTTTAATCACTGTGCTATAGGACAGATGTCATTAAGCTGGAGAGAGTTCAGAGGAGATATTTGAGGATGTTGTCGATACTGGAGGGAATGATTTATGGAGAAAGGTTGAGTAGGTAGGGACTGTTTTCATTGGAGCATATGGGAAAGAAGGGTGATGTGTAGAAAATCATGAGCAGAATGGATAGGGTCAATGTCACAGAGTTTAAATAAGAGTGACACAGAATGACACTTCAGCTTCAGATACCCAAGTTCAATTCCAATCTTTGGCACTATCAGGTTAAGTCATACAGTCATACACTGTTGAAATAGGCCCTTTGGCCTAACTTGTCCATGCTGAACAAGATACCTATTGAAGCTAGTCCTGTGTGTGTGGAATTTGTCCGTTCTCCCTGTGACCATGTGGGTTTCCCCAGTTTCATCCACATTCCAACAATGTGTCATTAGCTTAGTTAGAAACATAGAAAACCTACAGCACAATACAGGCCCTTCGGCCCACAAAGTTGTGCCGAACATACCCCTAGCTTAGAAATTACTAGGCTTACCTATAGCCCTCTATTTTACTGATCTCCATGTACCTATCTAAAAGCCTCTTAAAAGACTGTATCGTATCTGCCTCCACCACTGTCACCAGCAGCCCATTCCACTCACTCACCACTCTCTGAGTAAAAAACTTACCCCTGACATCTCCTCTGTACCTACTCCTCAGCACCTTAAACTTGTGTCCTCTTGTGGCAACCATTTCAGCCCCGGGAAAAAGCCTCTGATTATCCACAAGATCAAGGCTTCTCATCATCTTACACACCTCTATCAGGTCACCTCTCATCCTCTGTTGCTCCAAGGAGTAAAGGCCAAGTTCACTGAACCAATTCTCATAAGGCATGCTCCCCAATCCAGGCAACATCCTTGGAAATCTCCCCTGCACCCTTTCTATGGCTTCCACATTCTTCCTGTAGTGAGGCGACCACTGAGCACAGTACTCCAAGTGGGGTTTGACCAGTGTCCTATATAGATGCAACATTACCTCTCAGCATACGCCTTCTTAACCACAGAGTCAACCTGTGCAGCTGCTTTGAGTGTCCTATGGACTTGGACCCCAAGATCCATCTGATCCTCCACACTGCCAAGAGTCTTACCATTAATACTATATTCTGCCATCATATTTGACCTACCAAAGTGAACCACTTCACACTTACCTGGGTTGAACTCCATCTGCCACTTCTCTGCCCAGTTTTGCATCCTATCAATGTCCCGCTGTAACCTCTGACAGCCCTCCACACAATCCACAACACCTCCAACCTCAGTGTCATCAGCAAACTTACTAACCCATCCCTCCACTTCCTCATACAGGTCATTATAAAAATCATGAAGAGTAAGGGTCCCAAAACAGATCCCTGAGGCATTCTACTGGTGACCGACCTCCATGCAGAATATGACCCGTCTACAACCACTCTTTGTCTTCTGTGGGCAAGCCGGTTCTGGATCCACAAAGCAATGTCCCCTTGGATCCCATGCCTCCTTACTTTCTCAATAAGCCTTGCATAGGATACCTTATCAAATGCCTTGCTGAAATCCATATTCACTACATCTACTGCTCTTCCTTCATCAATGTGTTTAGTCACATCCTCAAAAAGTTCAATCAGGCTCGTAAGGCACGACCTGCCCTTGACAAAGCCTTGCTGACTACTCCTAATCATATTATACCTCTCCAAATGTTCATAAATCTTGCCTCTCAGGATCTTCTCCATTGTAATTTGCCTTTATTGTAAGGAGGTAGATCAGTCCAATTCACTTACTGCTCCTCACCACCCCACCCACACCCCAGATCTAGATTTGACTCCTCCTTCCATTGTTGTTTTTAATCTGTGTATACCCCAAGCCCAACTGAGGCACGAGAGTCACCAACCTGCTTTGCATGTCCTCGATCATGTTAGAGAGCTGGATATTGATGGTCTCCAGAAGGCAGAAGCAGGTACACCAGATATAATGGCTGTGCCACCATATTTAGTCAGGAGAGGTAGGCATTTGTTGGTCAGTTTTGCAGACAGAGCCACTGTGGCCGTAATCCAAGCCACACCCAAGGCTTTCCCAGTCTCGCTCTTGACAACCCATAGTAGACAAAGACCTAGAGTCAGAGGCAGTGGACGAAGCGCATCACATCCCTCCTGTAGCAGAGCATTGACACTGACTGGGTCTACCTTCATAATCAATGAGAACCTCTCACTAAACCAATAGAATCACTGAGTCTAGCCCTTTGACCCACCATACCCGTGCTATTCTCATTTACCACCACTTGATCTGTAGTGATTTGTGTCTTGGTGGTTCAAGGGCCTGTTTTTATTTAACTATTTAACTTTTATTATTAACTATCAACTTTATTTTAACTATTGTGAAAGTTGCTGCCTCCACCTCCCCAAAGTTTCTTTCTTCCTGTTCAAGTTTGGTTCCCACCCACTAATCATCTAAGCCATCATCAGCTGCCCAAACTGAAAAATGCTTCCCGGTCCCATTCAGGCTTTGTCAATAACATTCCTCCCATTCTCAGGTGAGAATGGAGGTGTTCACTGAATTTGGAGTAAAACCATAAGATATAGGAGCAGAATTAGGCAATTTGTCCCATTATTTCATCATGGCTGATCCAACTTTCCTCTCAACCCCAATCTTCTGCCTTTTCCATGCATTTCTCCATGCCCTGAACCATCAAGAATCTATAAATCACTGCCTTAAATATACATAAAGACTTGGCCCCCACAGCTTCCTACAGCAAAGAATTCCATAGATTCACAATTCTCTGGTTAAAGAAATTCCTCCTCATCTCCATTCTAAATAGATGCCTCTCTATTCTGAGGCTGTGTCCTGTGGTCTTAGACTCTCCCATCACAGGAAATATCCCCTCTGTATCCACTCTATCAAGGTTTTTTGACATTCGATAGGTTTCAATGCAGTCACCCCTCATTCTTCTGATTTCTTGTGAATACAGGCCCAGAGCTATCAAACGCTCTTCATGTGACAAGCCATTCAATCCTGGAATCATTCATGATCCTCCTTTGAAACTCACTCCAGTTTTAGCACATCCTTTCTCAGGTAAGCAGCCCAAAACTGTTCACAATACTCTAATTGAGGCCTCATCAGTGCTTTATAAAGTCTCAACATTACATCCTTGCTTTTAGTCTTCTTGAAATGAATGCTAACTGCATTTGCCTTCCTCACCACAAACTTAACCTGCAAATTAACCTTTAGGGAACCCTACATTAGGATTCCTAAGTCCCTTTGCACCTCAGTTTTTTTGTATTTTCTCTCCATTCAATTCTTCTACCTAAGTGCATGACTATTCACATCCCGACGCTGTATTCCATCTGCTATTTCTTTGCTCGTTCTCCTAATCTGTCTAAGTCCTTCTGTAGCCTTGCTACTTCCTCAAAACTCCCTAACCCTCCACCTATCTTCGTATCGCCTGCAAACTGCCTTCAATCCCTTCATCCAAATTGTTGATATATATTGTAAAAAGAATCAGATCCAACACTAGTCATCGGCAGTCAGCCAGAAAGGCTTCCTTTATTTCCAATCTTTGCCTCCTGCCGATCAACCTCTGCTTTATCCATGCTGTAATCTTTTCTGTAATACCATATGGTCAAAGGTTGTTAAGCAGCCTCATGTGAGGCACTTTGTCAAAGGCTTCTGAAAATCCAAGAACACAACACCAACCAATTCTCCATTGTCCATCTTGCTTGTTATTTCTTCAAATAATTCCAACAGATTTGTCAGGCAAGATTTCCCCTTGAGACAATCATGCTGACTCCAGCCTATTTATCATGTGCCTTCAAGTACCCTGAGACTTCATCCTTAATAATCAACTTCTTCCTCTCTCCCTCTTGAAGAGTGGAGTGACCTTTGCAATTTTCTAATCCTTCGGAACCATTCCAGAATCTAGTGATTCTCGAAAGCTTATTACTAATGCCTCCATGATCTCTTTAGCCACCTCTTTCAGAACTCTGGGTGTACACCATCTGATACAGTTGACTTATCTACATCAGGCCTTTCGATTTCCAAGAATCTTCTTTCAAGTTGTGGTAACTTCATACACTTCATGACCGCATCGCCTGGAACTTCCTCCACACCGCTGGTGTCTTCCACCAACTGATCAAAATAGTTATTCAGTTTGTCCACCAATTGCTTGTCTCCCATCACTACCTCTCCAGCATCGTTTTCCAGTGGGCTGATGTCCGCTCTCTCCTCTCTTTTATACTTTATGTATCTGAAGAAATTTTTGGTATCCTCTTTAATATTAATGGCTCGCTTACTTTTGTATTCCATCTTTACCTTGTTAATCACTTTTTAGTTGCCTTCTGTTGGTTTTTTAAAACTTTCCCAATCCTTTAACTTCCCACTAATTTTTGCTCTATTATATGCCCTCTCTTTGGCTTTTATGTTGGCTTTGACTTAATCTTTGGATAATGTTCAGATCTATCCACAACGTTCAGACTGGAGCCACACACAAAAATCTGAAGGAACTCAGCAGATCAGGCAGCATTTGTGGAGGGACCTGGACAGATGACACCTCAGGAACTCAAACAACCTAGCAATGAGCACAGTCTTCTTCCCACCATTGGGAAACAAGAATTGGAGGGCAATGATTTAAGCTGAGAGGGGAGAGATTTAATAGGAACATTGGGGCACCCTTCTTCCCAAGAGAGTGTTCAGTATATGGAGCAAGAGAAAGTGGTGGAGGTATGTACATTAACAGCATTTAGAAGGTACTTGGTTCCTTATGGTTGTTATTGCTGGAAGTGGTAGTGGGGATAAGCTCCCACCACCTATTAAATGCTCTTAATGGCATGCGACTCAAGTAGCCTCTGACAATCAAGACCAGCTCCTGGCCGCCTTGTCTGGCTTAGCCCAGCGGAACCGTTTCTACTGACTGGAGAAGGGGCAAAAGCGGGCTACCGGTGCCTTCAAATCAATTGCTTTGGGCAGATGGGGCTCGTCAGCCGAGGTGGAAACTCATCTAGGAGAAGGAAACTCTGATCTCAAAACTCCATTGCCTTGCAGCTATACCCACTCATGGGAAAGGTTTCAAAGGAGTAAATCCCGAGCGATGAATCCAGAGCTGGAGTCCCTGAGACAGTCCTGCGTGGAGTTCAGTGCTGACCGGCAACTCCTGCAACGCTGCTGGTGCCAAACTGTTGCCATCAGATGCGTGGAAAGGGGAAACTAGCTACATGGGCAACAGCTTACTCTCCATATTGTGCTGCCCTGGCTTGCGTATCTAGTTAGCTAGGATGCAACATCCATGGTCAACCTTGACCGACGTAGCCCTCATCAGGAGCTACTTGGACAGGTACACAGATAGGAAAGGTTTAGAGGGATATGGGCTAAACACAGACAGATGGGACCAGCTTATATGGGAATCTTGGTAGGTATGGACCAGATGAGTCAAAGAGTTACATTCTGTGATATATGTCAATAACACTGACAGTGTGGAATTTGCACATTCTCCCTGTGACTACAGGGGTTTCTGAATTTAATCAAAGCTGATGGTGCTTCTCTGGGTACTTGTTCTGACACGCTAACTCTGTGACTCACTCACTCAAATATTCGCAGTTTTGCTGAAGGGACCAAAGGGAACATAACTAATTCCAGCACCAACTTCCTGTAGCACCTGGATTTAGGCTGGATTTAGTGATGTTCCCTTTGGTCCCTTCAGCAATATTATGAATATTTGTGGTTTTGGCAGGTGTCTTCAGTAGAGCATGTAATTATCTTCTGACTGATAAATATTGAGCAAAATTTAAATTGCATTCAGATGGCCACTTGAATAGAAGGATATAGATCTGATGTGGACAAATCTACAAAGAGGTTACATGGACCTGGTATTCTGTGCTGTAAAATTCTGTGGTTCCATAATTACAAGTTCCATCTCAGCTTGGTACAAGTGACCTTTCTTCAAGCAACTTTGCACTAACCATTTTCATGTAAGCTGAAGAGCCTCCAAGATAAATTGTTCCCTTTCGCAAGCAAGGGTAACCACAAGACACCATTAAAACAGCTGTACCCTCCACAGACATCCTACAGCCCGGCTATCTACTCAATACAACTTCCTCAGGTGCGTGGATCTTACTGATTACAACACGTGAAAATTAATGCCGCTGGACTGTTTGGGTTAAGGTGCGTAGAATAATCTGGTCACAGAAGGAGAGATCATAAAAGGAGGGGTTTGCTTCAGTCAGTTTTCACAAGCATTCTGTAAATGTTTTTTTTCTATTATAAAATGAGGGACTGAGGAGACTCAGTCACAAGGAGAACCCCTCACAGGCAGGGCTAGAGGTCAGGATTGAACCCAGGTTGTGGGAGCTAACCATGACATGAACTCCCTGCAGTGTATCCTATATTTTATTACAGTTCATTTCTCCTACTTCCTCAGAAAGCTAAAGAAATCCGACATGCCCCAGTGACTCACACTAATTGTTATCAATGCACTATAGAAAGCACCCTATCTTGCTACATCATGGCTTATATAGCAATTACCCTGTCCAAAACCACAAGAAATTTGAGAGAGTTGTAAGCACAGCCCAGTTCTTCAGAAAAACCTGCTTCCCCTCCATTGATTTTGTCTACACTTTTCACTGCCTAGGGAAAGCAGCTAACAAAATCAATTATTGCTCCCACCCCAGACACCCTCTCTTCTCCCATCAAAAGATACAAAAGCCAAAGAGCAGGTTGAATGACAACTTCTTTCCACAGTTATAAGACTATTGCATAGATCTCTTTACAATAAATACGAACTCTGGATCTCTCAAACTCCCTTATTGTGTTCTTTGCATCTGATTGTCTGCCTGCTGTACTGCACTGTCCCTGTAACACTATATTCTGTTATGGTTTGTCCTTTTGTTCGACTTTGATCTACTTATGAATGGAATGATCTGACTGGCAAACAAAAGCTTTTCACTGTATCTTGCTACATGTGACGATAATAAACCAGGTACCAAACTTATTTTAGTAACAGTGTTTCGTGGTATCAATAAACATTTTGGATGACTTCTGAGCTGTGCTACTTTAGGTCTTGGTTGATCTTACCCCATTCACAGGGGTAAAGGACAAACCAGACAACAGCAATTGCAGAACACTTCTTTTGGACCCCAGCACCGATTCATGCCTCACTCACTGATCAGAAACCAGTAACCAGCGAAAAGCAGGTTAATTTATAGTATTCATAGTCAACCTGTTAACCAGCACTCAGTCCACACCAGGAAACCCTCAGATGCCTATGCTGCCCCTTGTTCAACCTCCTTTGTGGGGTACAAAAGACTGGAAATCCAAATTCTGCTGTTTCCTCTATGTTGCTGTGACACCCAAGACCATAAGACATAGGAGCAGAATTAAGCATTCGGCCCATTGTGTCTGCTCCACAATTCCATCATGGCTGAATTATTATACCAAAGAAGGAATGATTTCAAGGCTCTGCAGAGGGTTGGAAGATTTATTAGCATGATATCAAGGATGAGGAGTTCATTAACGTGGGGAGAAGAGAAAAGAAAGCAAAACAAATTTTAATAGAGGTGGTTAAAATTTTGAAAGCAAATTAGGGTTATTTTTCCAGTGGGGGAACAATTGGTAACTGAAGCATAGATTAAAGATGCCAAGAGAGAGATAGCTGAGAAGCAGAGAGTTGATCTGATCTTGAATGCATTGTAAAACTAGGAGAAGCAGACTCAGTAGTAACTTACAAAGTAAGCACTTGAGATATAGAGAGAACTTTCCAGGATAATGGGGAAAGAGCAGTGCAGTGAGACTAGTGATACCACCTTTCAGTTGCATCATTTGCCCCCTCTGGCTCTCCAGATTAACCCGCAGACTCTAAAAGTCTGGCATCAATTCATTCGTGGCTGTCCTTGTCCAACCTCTGCTGTTGCACAATGCTGTCTTCTTCTTCTGGGTTAGCGCCTTGATTACCTGGATTGCGATCGGTACCAGCTTGCTCTTTGAATTGTTGTACAGCAGGCAGATGGGTGTATGCAGGTACTGCATGGTGCAGGGGTCAGTGCTATTGGCAGGAACTCCATCCATAATTTTATAGTCCGCCAGGTAAATGTTACCTTCCTGTCCCCATGACAAAAAAGTCAGAGACTAACAGAATCAAAGTGTGAGAGACATTGATTGCATGGCCAGCTAGGTCAATTCTTCTCTACTGAACAATCTTTCCCAAGGCCCTGTAAATTACTTCACTCATGTGCTGATTCATCTTCCAGTCAAATCTGTTTCCACCTCATGGAGTAGGTTGTTTGCCGGCAAAATGATGTCTGGCAAGTGTGAGGTTTTTAAAGTGAGATGGTGGGAGCACAACATCTGCATGTTCGTGTTAGAATGAAGTGCAAGGCTGGCAGGAGTAGTAAACCTTGGATGATGAAGAATATTGAGGGTCTGGTCAGGAAAAAGAGGGCACGGGTCAGGTACAGACAGCTGGGATCATGAATCCCTGGATGACTTGGGGCTGCAGGAGTGTACTCATGAAGAAAATCAGGAAGGCAAAAAGAGGGCATGAGGTAGCTATTACAAAGAAGATCATGGAGAATCTAAGGATCTTCAATGGCAACTTTTGTCACACAAAGAATGGCCAAAGATGTAGAACGAGCTGCTAGAGGAACTTGTTGAGGCAGGCACAATAACAACTTTGTAAAGGTAATTGGACAGGTACATGGATTGGAAGTATTTTGACCATAAGACCGTATGAACAGAATTAAGCCCTTCAGGCCATTGAGTCTGCTGCACCATTCCATCATGGCTGATTTGTTATCCCACTCAATCTCATTCTCCTGCCTTCTCCCTGTAACCTTTGACACCCTGACACCCTGACTAATCAAGAACCTATCAACCTCTGCTTTAAATATACTGCATGACTTGCCACAGCCGCCTGTGGCAATGAATTCCACAGGTTCACTACCTTCTGGCTAAAGAAATTCCTCCTTATTTCCATTCTAAATGTATATTCCCCTATTCTGAGGCTGGTCCCTCTGGTCCAAGACTTACCCCTTAAAGGAAGCATTCCCCCCACTTTCACTCAATCCAGTCTTTTCAATATTTTATGGATTTCAATGAGATACAGGGGACAACCATTAACCAGAGAACGAGTTCACTACAAACCACTCCTGCTGTCCAAAAGCCCGTCCAAATGCATTTTTTTTGAAGCAGTTCTCCCATTTGCCAGAATGAATGCTCTGACCACAACCATTCTGAAAAAGAACCTTGAACCTAACCAGAACATCAGAACCCAGTGTAAAAATTGCTCCCTTCATTGCTGGCCAGCGTGTACCACCTGCCGGATGCTCTTGCAATACTTAGAGTTGTCTTCAACAGCACATCCCAAATCCATGGCTTAACTACTGAGAAGCAGAAGGAGCAGACTCAAGGAGTCAAAGCTTAAAGTTGCTCTACAAATCACATATCTCTATTGAGACCCTGATCTTGAAACATTATTGATGCTGGATCTCAGTGTTGGCCTCCATGTATAATAGCACCTCCAGGAGAAGGACCTCAGTGAACTGAGGCACAAATGGTTGTAGCAATTAATGCTGGCCATGTTTGGGTGTCACGGTGGTGCTGCAGCTGGTGGCTACTGTTTCTTCCCTTCTCCAGTGATCCAGGTTCGATCCTAGCCTCAGGTGTGCATTCTATGATCAGGTGGCTTTTGCCCTGGTTTCCTCTCACATCCCAAAGACATGCAGGTTGGGAGGGGGGTGCTATTTGGCCTTTGTAACTGGTTCCAGTGTAGATGAGTGGTTAGAATTGAGAAGGCAGGTCACTACTGGGTTTTCGGCGCGTGGGAGAAATGAAGTTACAGGTAACAGGCCTCCTATTGATATACGAAATATGGAACTAATGTTACACAAAATCCCCCGAAAACTTAATGTGAATAAAAGTATGGGAGAACCAGGCAGAATTTCCCATTCTCCAAGATAACATCAATCATTATGACCGTTTCAGTCACCGTACACCTGATGTCCTGACACTCACACTCAGTGGTGATGCATGACACCCGTTACAACATCTCAGTGAGAGTACAAGAGAACGGCCAAGAGACAGGTCTGATGAAATCAGAGAGCAGGATATTAGGGTCACAGAGTGTAAAATCACATAGCCTGTCGAAGCTGTTGCAATACCATGGGTCCCTGTTGCTCAAAAGAGTTTTTATGTATTTGGAAACCAGAAAAGAAGAAGTCAGTCAGTGGAAAAAAACAGAAGAGCATTTTTCAGAATTCTAGAAAAGAAATTACATTTCCGCTGCTCAGACACATTCCTGTAATTTTATATGGAACTGACCAGTGGTTAGGTGATTGGAATTGGCGATAAAGTAAACGTGCTAATGTGCGTGCCATCTGTAATGTTACATCAGACTTGTCTACAGCGTTAGACCAGAATTATAAAGGAAATGCTCAGACAGAAAGTGCTCATGCAATCATGAAGAAGGCATGATGACACCTCTTCCGATTTAGGAGTCTGAGGAGATTTGGTATGCCACAGATGTACAGTAGGGAGAATTATGACTGGTTTCACCACCGCCTGGTATGTAGGCTCCAATGCACAGGATTGAAAGAGGCTGCAGGGTGTTGTAGATTTAACCAGCAACATCACAGGTATGACTCTCACTAGCGCTGAGGACATGTTCAAGAGGCAAAGCCTCAGGAAGGTGGCATCCATCATTAAGAATCCACACCACCTGGGACGCGCCCTCTTCTCATCGCTACTATTGGGGAGGAGGAACAAGAGTCTGAAGACACACACTCAACAATTCAGGAAGTTTCTTCCCCTCCACCATCAGAGTTCTAAACTGTCCATGAACCTGTTACACTACCTGTTATTTCATTCCTTTTGTACTATTGATTTAATTTGTAATACAGTAGATCCTGGTTAATTGGGACACATTGGGAGCAGTGCATTTTGACCCAATTAAGCAGCTGCCCCAAATAGCTGAATTTTCATAGAAATAGTTAAAAAGATATAAAAAAGACAAACTACCATTTAACTGAGTAACAAATTATGCATTTAAATGAAATACAGAACAAATCAGAAGGTCCCGATGGAGTACCTGGTAAGACTCTGAAAACCTGTGCCAACCAACTAGTGGGGGTATTCAAGGACATTTTCAACCTCTCAGTGCTACGGGCAGAAGTTCCCACTTGCTTCAAAAAGGCAACAATTATACCAGTGCCTAAGAAGAATAATGTGGGCTGCCTTAATGACTATTGTCCGGTAGCACTCACATCGACAGTGATGAAATGCTTTGAGAGGTTGGTCATGACTAGACTGAACTCCTGCCTCAGCAAGGACCTGGACCCATTACAATTTGCCCATCGCCACAATAGGTCAACGGCAGATGCAATCTCAATGGCTTTCCACACAGCTTTAGACCACCTAGACAACACAAACACCTACATCAGGATGCTGTTTATCAACTATAGTTCAGCATTTAATATCATCATTCCCACAATCCTGATTTAGAAATTACAGAACCTGGGCCTCTGTACCTCCCTCTACAATTGGATCCTTGACTTCCTAACCGGAAGACCACAGTCTGTGCGGATTGCTGATAACATATCCTCCTCACTGACCATCAACACTGGCGCACCTCAGGGGTGTGTGCTTAGCTCACTGCTCTACTCTCTGTATACACGTGACTGTGCGGCTAGGCATAGCTCAAATATCATCTATAAATTTGCTGATGATACAACCATTGTTGATAGAATCTCAGGTGGTGACGAGAGGGCGTACAGGAGTGAGATATGCCAAATAGTGGAATGGTGCCACAGCAACAACCTGGCACTCAACGTCAGTAAGACAAAAGAGCTGATTGTGGACTTTAGGAAGGGTAAGACGAAGGAACTTATACCAATCCTCATAGAGGGATCAGAAGTGGAGAGAGTGAGCAGCTTCAAGTTCCTCGGTGTCAAGATCTCTGAGGATCTAACCTGATCCCAACATATCGAAACAACACACACAAAATGCTGGTGGAATACAGCAGGCCAGGCAGCATCTATAAGGAGAAGCATATAGATGCTGCCTGGCCTGCTGTGTTCCACCAGCATTTTGTGTGTGTTGTTTGAATTTCCAGCATCTGCAGATTTCCTCGTGTTTGCCCAACATATCGATGCAGTTATAAAGAAGGCAAGACAGTAGCTATACTTCATTAGGAGTTTGAAGAGATTTGGCATGTCAACAAATACACTCTAAAAGTTATATAGATGTACCATTCAGAGCATTCTGACAGGCTGCATTACTGTCTGGTATAGAGGGGCTACTGCACAGGACTGAAAGAAGCTGCAGATGGTTGTAAATCTAGTCAGCTCCATCTTGGACACTAGCCTACAAGGTACCCAGGACATCTTTAGGGAGCAGTGTCTCAGAAAGGCAGCGTCCATTGTTAAGGTCCTCCAGCACCCAGGGCATGTCCTTTTCTCACTGTTACCATCAGGTAGGAGATACAGAAGCCGGAAGGCACACACTCAGCAATTCGGGAACAGCTTCTTCCCTTCTGCCATCTGATTCCTAAATAGGCATTGAATCTTTGAACACTACAGTACCATAAAATTGTAAATTAGTTTCTAATAGTTGGTCTGGTAATTATTTGTCATATACAGTATTTCTGTTTTTGCACATTTAAAAAAATCTATTCAATATGTATATGTAATTAATTTAATTGTTTATTTATTAATATGTTTTATTTTTATTTATTATTATAATTTTTCTCCCTCTGCTAGGTTACGTGTTGCATTGAACTGCTGCTGCTAAGTTAACAAATTTCATGTCACATGCCGGTGATAATAAACCTGATTCTGATTCTGACTATCAATACTACTACAGTACCATAAAACTGTAAATTAGTTTCTAATAGTTGGTTTGGTAATTATTTGTCATATCCGATGATGGCAGGAAAACTGTGTAACATGTTTTTAAAGTGGAAATTCTATTGTACTGGGGCAGTTCCTCTTTCTCGACCTTGGAAGTCCAGGTCCAGTGGTATGAAGGTCGCCACAACTGGGTTCATTGGTTGTAGTGGTTGACAATGATTTCTCCTGTACCTCATCGTGCCCTTTGCTCTCCACGGAGTGTTGCAGAAATGTCTTCTGGCCTTTGGATGTCACTCTAGATCTCATCCGCCCTATCTGCTGGAGCTGACTTTGCATGTCCCTGTCTCATCAGAGTATAAGGCCCACTGGCCATCTCATCTGGTTTAGCCTGCCTTTCTAAGCAGTGTAAAGGGTGTGGCCTAAATGGAGCTTAGGAGAATCAATGGTGCCTAACGGCGCCTCCTTTGCATCTTCAGAAACAGTTCTATTTCTATCTTTCATATCCCTTTTTGGGTTCTTTTGACTTGGAATTACACGCTGACTACGGTTCATTGCGAGAATGGGACCCACTCTCGGGGTTTCACAACTGGCTGTTATTTGGCATGCCAAGGGCGTGGCCCAAGAGCTTCAACTGCCTTTGGAGGTCCGAGATTTTGTGGCTCTGGAGAAGGGCGGATTGAAGGTTGGTGTCCGGGCAGGGAATTGGTGTGTCGTGGAAGTCGGAAGATCTAAGACTGTGTGCCCGGAGACCTGAGCTCTCTGGGTGCAGAGCTCGGAAAAAGCAGTTCAACAGACTCTTAACATAATAAACCAGTGAGTTGTTTGTTATGTCTCCCCTCTTGCTGTGAAACAGAGACACATCCAGGCAACATCCTTGTAAATCTCCTCTGCACCCTTTCTATGGTTTCCAGATCCTTTCTGTAGTGAGGCGACCAGAACTGAGCACAGTACTTCAAGTGGGGTCTGACCAGGGTCCTATAAAGCTGCAACATTATTGCTAGGCAGCTAAACTCAATCCCACGATTGATGAAGGCCAAAGCACCATATGCTTTCTTAATCACAGAGTCAACCTGCGCAGCAGCCTTGAGTGTCCTATGAACTCAGACCCCAAGATCCCTCTGATCCTCCACACTGCCAAGAGTCTTACCATTAATACTATATTCTGTCATCATATTTGACTTACCAAAATGAACCACCTCACACTTATCTGGGTTGAACTCCATCTGCCACTTCTCAGCCCAGTTTTGCATCTATCAATGTCCCGCTGTAACCTCTGACAGCCTCCACATTATCCACAACACGCCCAACCTTTACATCATCAGTAAATTTACTTACCCATCCCTCCACTTCCTCATCCAGGTCATGTATACAAATCACGAAGAGTGAGGGCCCCAGAACAGATCCCTGAGGCACAACACTGGTCATCAACTTCCATGCAGAATATGACCCATCTACAATCACTCTTTGCCTTCTGTGGGCAAGCCATTTCTGGATCCACAAAGCAATGACCCCTTGGATCCCATGCATCCTTACTTTCTGACTAATCTTTGCAAGGGATACCTTATCAAATGCCTTACTGAAATCCATATAAACTACATCTACTGCTCTACCTTCATCAATGTGTTTAGTTTCATCCTCAAAAAATTCAATCAGGCTCGTAAGGCACGACCTGCCTTTGACAAAGCCATGCCGACTATTCCTAATCATATTATGCCTCTCCAAATGTTCATAAATCCTGCCTCTCAGGATCTTCCTGGCTGTACCTCACCTTGACCCATTTTCACTGAAGCCCCGTTGAGCCAAAGCCTTCCTACTCTGTCTCCCTCTACTTCGTCAATGCTCCTCTGGAGCCTGCTCTATAAAGCTGTCTCCTTTAAACTCTTCTCGCTGTCTTAACTGGCTGATGGCCATGTGCTTGCACAGTCGTGCCTCGATCATGGGAAGTGTCCTGAATTAGCTTGGATAATTTCACTCATCTCAACACTGAACTGATTCCAAAACCTATGGACTCACTTTCACTGACTCTACAACTCAAGTTCTCATTATTTGTCTATCTATCCATCTATCTATCTATTATTTGTGTTTATCTCTCTATCTATGTATTTATCAGTCTATTTATTTATTTGTTTGGCTGCTTATTCATTTATTTTCTTTTTGTAATTGCACAGTTTTTTGTCTTTTGGACATTGGTTGTTTATCAGTCTTTATTTATGTGAAGTTTTTCATTGATTTTATTTTGTTTCTTCTGATCTACTGTGAATACTCACAAGAAAGTGTATCTTAGGGTAGTATATAGTGACATAAATATACTTGATAATAAATTTATTTTGATCTTTGAGCTTCTTCCTGTCCACCAACTTTCTGAACAGTCCATGAACCCATGAATTCTTATTTTGCACTGTCTTTTTTTTAAACTTATTGTTATTTTCATGTCTTCCTGATTCTGATTCTGAAGACATCTGGTCAGCCACTAACTCACACAAGACTAGTAAAGAAACTATGCATCATATCGGTTGACAATAGACTGCACCAATTTCAACAAGGCCACCCCATGAGAACATCGCAATGTGGGCAGTCCTGCCATGATGCTGAACAGTCTGTCTCTGGAACATAAAATTTACCCAGACCTGGACAGTGCACATGGATTTTGGGGGCTGCTGTTAGGCCCAAGTCCTGAGCCAGGTTTTCCTTCTCCATGGGTGGGCAGATTAGAATCACGAAAGTCTGGCCATTTTCCAAGGCCACAGCAGAGACTGTGGGAGAGCTCGACCTGACATGGAACCAGGGTGCTATCCTATAATATGTAGGCGATCTCTTAATTGCTTCCAAGTACATAACAGGTCATGTAGGATGATAGTGAATATTTCAGTTGCACTGAGGCGCCTGCTTCACCTGCCTTTGGCGACTGACCAAGACAGAAGACCCTATCTTCTTGGGTGCAACCAGCTCCTGTAAGAAAGTGCTCCAGTGGTTTACCCTTTCTCTGATGTACCATGTATTCGTAACTCGGTCGTTAGCTCAATGTCTCCGATCTGAAATCCTTTGAGCCAGGACCACATACTGCAGGATATGTCCAGATCACTTTGCACCCAGAAGCTCCCACACGTCAGGGCTGTGAGGCATGAACTGTCTTCCATCCTTGGTACATATTAGCTTAACCACTTAACTGTGTTATGCAATTAGTTACCTGACCACCAGTTCCAGACTTCTTTAAACCTTAGACATTACATAGATATCATCATGATAGATATCAACCAGATACTCACCAAAGAGCTGGCTTCTTGTCTCACCTCCCACCACTGTTGAAAGTTGCACTCACTTAATTGCAAGCGCAGAAATATGTCTGACCTACTGTAATACTTCATGGTCAAACTGATGTCAGAGTTGGAGACGGAAGAGGGTGCATTTGCTGGAATCGAGGGAATCTTGCTCCTGATACCAATTGTGAGTTGTTTGAATTGCTCCTCAATCACCAAAGCCTGAGGAGACTTGTGTAGGTATGGAAACTGCACTTAACTTCTTTGGTAGGTATCTGATAGTAAAGGTCTCTCCCGATGTTACTTTTGTACCACCTCAACTGAAAACGAGAGCCAAAAGTTGCAATGGTGTAAATGTTATGAATGCTTCAAAATTAAATTAAATGAACCCTAGTCTTCAAAGCCCACAGCAAAGATTGCTCAGTCTGAAGAACAAACGTACTGTTGATTCTGAAGCAGGTTGTGCAGAATATTAGAAGGATTGGAGAACGGGCATATAATTGGTAAGTGGAGAAGTTAATTTCAGGGTTGATAGGTTTGAGGTGGTGGGCTTTGGTAAGTACAATCCAGGATGCAGCAAATGCACTGGGGCAGAGAAGAGGACACCACTGTTGTTGGCCGAATTAAAGGTGGTGACAAATTGGGATATAGGAGAGAGATTGAAAACCTGGTTGAATAATGCCATAACAACCAGTAACACATCAGCAAAACCAAAGAACTGATTATTGACTACAGCAGGAAGGATTCAGGATCCAGGATCCACGAAACATGTTCTCATTTGGGGAATCAAAGATGGAGAGGGTCAGTATTTTTAAATTCCTTGGTGTTAGAGAATCTGTCCAGGGACCAGCATGCAAGAACCATTTCACAGAAGGCACAACAGTGTCTCTACTTTCTTAGGAGTTTGTCATCTAAAACTTTGGCAAATCTCTATGCACAGTGGAGGGTATTCTGATTGGTTGCATCATGGCCTGATATGGAAACACCAATGCCCAAGAACGGAAAAGCCTACAGAAAGGATACAGTCCAGTCTGCCACCAGAATAGCCCTCCTCACCACTGAGCATGAGGAGTGCTGCCACAAGAAGGCTGCATCCATCATCAAAGACACCCACCATCCAGGCCATGCTCTCTTCTCACTGCTGACATGGGGAAGGAGGTACAGGAGCTGTAGATCTCACACCACCACATTCAGGAATAGTTACTAAGCTTTAACCATCAGGCACCTGAACCAGTGTGGATAACATCTCTCACCCCAACACTGAAGTGATCACTGAACACCACCAATGGACTCACTTCCAAGGACTCTAGAACTCGTGTCCTCGGTATGTATGTATGTATGTATTTATTTATTATTTTGTGTTAGCACAGTTTGCCTTATTTTCTACATTGGTTGCTTGTCAATCTTTGTGTGTAGTTTTCCACTGATTTTAGTGCATTTCTTTGTTCTATTGTGAATGTGAATCTCAGGGTAGAATATGGTGACATACAATATGTATACTTTGAACTTTGAGAGATCTGTGGCACAAAGCATTACAAATAGTAATATGGCTTAACATGATGCATATAGAACAAGCATGGGAATTCCGATTTTTGGGAAATTGCATGCAAAGATATGAAGATGTTAAACTGAAGATTGCTCAGGCCTCCATGTTAAATATGATAAAGGCACTGGGAAAAAAATTATAGGAATGGTGGAGCAGCTATTTGATAGGGAGCTAATTGGTGACTATAAACTACCCTGACTGTAGCTGGGATGGTAGGAAAAGCAAACTACAGTCAATAGGCATGTGGCAAAGAGCAAGTACAGGGAAGTAAGGTGAAGAATGGGACAAATGGCATTGCTCTGAGAGCTAGCAGGGATATGATGGACTGAATTACATCCTTCTAGGTTATCAGAGAATGTAAATTTGAACTAGTAAAAAGGAGAAGTTATAGCAATTGGAAAAGGAACATTGAGTAGTAACAATTATTCTTTAGATTTCCCTTTGAAAGCAACCTTTCTCTTCACCTCTGTGCTCCTGTGGTAGTGAGTTCCACATTCAAATTACTTTCTGGTTAGAGGCATTTCTCCTGAACTAGTTCCTGGCTTCCAGCCAGATGTTAATAGTCTCTCTATGTCTGCTGTGTCAAACCTCTTTACCGTCCTGAAAAACACTGGCAGAATTTCTTCAGTCTTCTCAGAGTTCCAGTCTCAGTCCTGATCACTGCATCCGTTTGGTTGTTGAGAATAATATTTTGCATCTTCCCTATTGCTTCTAGATGCTTTTTATACAATTGAGTCAAGTCATAATAGAGCTATCTCTTCCTCACTCTGAGCTTTCATGACCAAAGGATTCACCAAGGGAGCTTTCCAGAATAATTTGCTCTCTCCACTTGGTAATCAATGGATAATTTTCCATTTTCTAGAAAATCCCTTGCCACGACAGGATTTAGGGTGGACAATCTGCTTTGGGAGCCTAGTGTTTTTACGTGAAGTAGGAGGTCTTCCCTTTGGGGCTGGCTTCATCAGATCTTGAATGCTGGGGACATTGGCCTACGTAAGGACACTGGCAACAATTTCCCATTCCTACAAGTGGACTCAGAGGGTTTTGCACAAACACCATTGATGATCCTTTTTTCCTTAGAGTGTAGGAAGATGAAAACTAACCTTATAGAAATGTGTAAAGTTACGATGTGGCATAGATAAGGTGGGATGACAACAGTCTTTTCCCCAGGGTAAGGGAGTCCAAAACTAGAGGGTGGGAGGCTAGTATATGAAGAAGTGGTTGAGACAGGTACAATAATAACATTTAAGAAAGACGATGACTGGTAGAGAGTCTAAAAGGTCTGGTTCCTGAGGTGTTGAAGTCCTTGAAGGCAGAGAACCCCTTTGCTAATTCCGTGGGCTACATCCAAGTATTAGGAAGTGTTTTTGGCATGCCGGGCAGCCCAGTGGAGTTTATGACAGGATTTAGGCGCATGTTTCAGAAGAAAGGGGAGAAACTTTCTGCCTACATTTTCCGGCTAGAGAGACATCTGCTTTGCTTGCAGCATAAAGGGGCCATTCAACTGGCTGATGTGAATCAATTAAGGATAAACCAAGTGGCAAAGGGCACGCAGTCACGTGACGTGATTGCTTTAAGCCTCCAAATGTCTCGTAGGAATTTCCACCCTCCCTCATTCGTTAAGTTGATCAGAGAAGTAAGAGAGGAGGAAAATGCGATGGAAGAGCAGGAGGCTTCCATCAGTAAGGCACAGTCCACGACAGTAGCCCTTGTTGCTGAAGCAACCCCTGATGTCCCACAGGTGGGGGCTTTACAGGATTTCGTGAAAGGTATCTCCGTTGATATCAGCTGGTGCTGCCACCAAGCATGACAAAGCCGATAGGGAGCCCAACCCACTGGTGGGACGTACTAAGCAGAGGGTTGCTACTGAACAGGGCTGCTTGAAAAGGATAGCGACCAGTATTGTCTGTTACAACTATGATGAGGAGGGACACTTCAAGTGGGTGTGTGAAGGTCAAGAAAACCTTCACAAAGTGAACCAATGGCTACTTAAACATCAAGGGAAGTCGGGGAAATCTCGGAGAGACCCAGTGAGGGAACAGCCTGGCATCTTGGGAGGAGGGGGGGACTAAAGTGAAAAATCCTTCACCCGAAGGCTTAGTGGGGTTAAGCTCCAGTGTATCTCTACTGATCAAGGGTATTTATGTTAGAGTCATACTTGACACAGGTTGTCAGATTACTCTGCTGTACAGATCCTTCTACAACCGGTATTTGATGCATTTTCCATTGACACCACTCAGTGCCCTAGAGCTCCAGGACCTTAGTACTGATGGCTACCCATATGATGGCTACTTGTGGTTGAAGCTGGAGTTTTTGGAGGCAGATATCAGTCCTTGATACATTAGTGTTGATTTGTCCAGACCCTGTCGAGAAGGGTGAAGCTTCAGTTCTTGTGGGAAGAAATATTCCTGTCGTGAGAAGGCCAGTGGAAGCCTGCAAGGAGAGAGTTGGAGAGAGCTTTCTGAAAACCTTGCCTGTTCACCTGGTGTTTGAGGAAGTGCACGCCCATTCTAGGCTGGATGATGAGCACAGACGAGGATCTGTGTAGTACACCCAGTCCAAGCCTGTCGTTTTATGGTCTGAGGAAGTAGCCCGAGTGACAGGAAACCCCAAATTTCCTGGAATGCCTGATGCTGAGGCCCTCTGGTCGATGCTCCAGAAGAGCACGAAGAGGAGTCACACTTACCTGCTGGGATATTGGTGAAGCCCGAACTGCAGAAGCTGGTAAACAGGATGACAGTGATGGTCAGGAACACCTCGGAGAGGGAGCTCACCCTCGGGTGGGGAACCTGATGGCACAGCTTTTACCGGTGACTGTGATGTCTAGTCCTGAGAAAAGCAGGAGATAAACCATCTACTGGAAAGGGAAAGTTGACTTTCAACTTTGGAGACTCCCCAGTACCTGGAGGTTGGAAAAGGAGATTGACAGAGAAGATGCTGAAGTTCAACTGACGAGTTTGGTGTGGGTTGTTCCAAGGGTACTTGCCACATCATCCGAGTGACAGAGGACACCCCGTTTCAAAGACGTTAGTGAGATATGTCACTACCATTTACAAATGGATTGTAGGTCCAGACATCACAAAATTCCTTTGAAAACTGCATTATTAATGAGGGGATGATAAATTTCAGTGTCATGAGGACATGTCTATTTTTGATGGGATGAGAGTGTAAGGCCCTGGTTCACATTTCTACTGCTATGCTGAAGGTATTTCATTTTAGCAGTTCTGTAAGAGCAGACTGTTCTGCTTTCAGCCTGTTTGGGTTACTGTTAAAGATAAGGGATGCTTAGGGATGTGCGTCATCCAATCAGGGTGGTGGAACTGGGAGAAGGTTCTGAAGAACACTGGGGAGAGGTTTTGTGAGGGAAACTAAAGTGAGTCGAGGTTTTCTTTTCAGCAGGAGCTGAGGAGAGAAGAAGCTGAAGAGAACCAGCCGTAGGATTCAGTCCGGTGGGAATGCGTGATTTGATGGAGCACAAGGCACGGGGGTCTACCAAGGATTGGTGAATATGGTTTTTGGAAGATTTAAGCTCCAACCTATGCACATTTGACTGATTAATTATAATGGGCCTTTTAAGTTTTCTTCTTTCTTTTCTTTACTAACTCTTTGGTTAAGTTACCGTTCATAAATATACAGTGTGAAGTTTGTTATTTCATGCCAAAGGGCAATTGAATGGGGCAGTAAGTCACCATTTTCACAGAACCTAGGGTTTGGGTGGGGGAGACATCCTAAACTCACGGGTTTGGTGGGACTAAAGTCATATACCCCCTCGATGTAGCCTGAGGAAGGTGGTTTCCTTGCTGTGGAGCCCCGTGGCTGTTAGCAAGGGGCAAAAACTCTAGAGTGTTTCTAGAGATGCCCAGTGAAAAAGGGATTTTAATAGGTTACAACATAGAAAGGTTTACAGGAGTATCGGCCAAATGCGTTCTTGTCTGGCTGCAATGGGAATTGTACTTCTAAGAACTCAGACCCTTCTCTGAATGCTGCGAAGGGAAGTGCTGGCTTCTGTGGTACATTGGGAGTTCTTGTACACACAGGTGAGTGGGAGGACAGATGATTGGGAAGTTTTTAAGGAACAACAGAACTTAACTAAAAAGACAATACGGGGAGAAAAAATGAGGTACGAACGCAAGCTAGCCAGGAATATAAAGGAAGATAGCAAAAGCTTTTTTAGGTATGTGAAGAGAAAGAAAATAGTTAAGAACAATGTTGGGCCCTTGAAGAATGAATTGGGTGAAATTGTTATAGGAAACAGAGAAATGGCAGAAGAATTTAATGAGTACTTTAGATCTGTTTTCACTAAGGAAGACACAAGCAGTCTCCCAGATGTATGGATGGGCCAAGGACATAGGGTAACAGAGGAAATGAAACAGATTGACATTCGGAAGGAAACGGTGATGAGAAGACTGATGGGACTGAAGGCTAACAAATCCCCAGGTCCAGATGGTTTGCACCCTAGGGTACTAAAGGAGGTGGCCCTGGAAATTGCGGATGCATTGGTAATCATTTTCCAATGTTCCTTAGAGTCAGGATCAGTTCCTGAGGATTGGAGAATGGCTAATGTTATCTCGCTTTTTAAGAAAGGAGGGAGGGAGAAAACAGAGAACTATCAACCTGTCAGCCTGACATCGGTGGTGGGAAAGATGCTAGAGTCCATTATTAAGGATGAAATAGTGGCATATCTAGATAGCAGTGATAGGATTGGGCCGAGCCAGCATGGATTTACCAAGGGTAAATCATGCTTGACTAATCTGTTGGAGTTTTTCAAGGATGTAACCAGGAAGTTAGACGGGGGAGATCCAGTGGATGTAGTGTACCTCGATTTTCAGAAGGCATTTGATAAGGTCCCACATAGAAGATTGGTGGGTAAAATCAAAGCTCAGGGCATCGGGGGGAAGGCATTGACATGGTTAGAAAACTGGTTGGCAGATAGAAAGCAAAGGGTAGCGGTGAATGGGTGTTTCTCGGAATGGCAGGTGATGACTAGTGGGGTGCCACAGGGCTCAGTATTGGGACCACAGCTGTTTACCATTTATGTTAACGATTTGGATGAAGGCATAGAAAATAACATCAGCGATTTTGCTGATGATACTAAGCTGGGTGGCAGTGTGACATGTGATGAGGATGTTAGGAGAATTCAGGGTGACTTGGATAGGCTGGGTGAGTGGGCAGATACTTGGCAGATGGCGTTTAATGTGAATAAGTGTGAGGTTATCCACTTTGGGAGTAAGAACAGGAAGGCAGATTATTATCTGAACGGTGTAGAGTTAGGTAAGGGAGAAATACAAAGAGATCTAGGAGTCCTTGTTCATCAGTCACTGAAGGTGAATGAGCAAGTGCAGCAGGCAGTAAAGAAGGCTAATGGAATGTTGGCCTTTATTACAAAAGGAATTGAGTACAAGAGCAAGGAAATCCTCTTGCATTTGTACAGAGCCCTGGTGAGACCACACCTGGAGTATTGTGTACAGTTTTGGTCTCCAGGGTTAAGGAAGGACATCCTGGCTGTAGAGGAAGTGCAGCGTAGATTCACGAGGTTAATTCCTGGGATGTCTGGACTGTCTTATGCAGAGAGGTTAGAGAGACTCGGCTTGTACACGCTGGAATTAAGGAGATTGAGAGGGGATTTGATTGAAACATATAAGATTATTAAGGGATTGGACAAGATAGAGGCAGAAAATACGTTCCAGATGCTGGGAGAGTCCAGTACCAGAGGGCATGGTTTGAGAATAAGGGGTAGGTCATTTAGGACAGAGTTAAGGAAAAACTTATTCTCCCAGAGAGTTGTGGGGGTCTGGAATGCACTGCCTCGGAAGGTAGTGGAGGCCAATTCTCTGGATGCTTTCAAGAAGGAGCTAGATAGGTATCTTATGGATAGGGGAATCAAGGGATATGGGGACAAGGCAGGAACCGGGTATTGATAGGAATTGATCAGCCATGATCTCAAAATGGCGATGCAGGCTCGAAGGGCCGAATGGTCTACTTCTGCACCTATTGTCTATTGTCTATTATGGCAATCCTGCTTAATGCAGTGATGTTCAACCTCAATTGGATTAGAGCAAACCCATTCCAAAACCCTCTCAGAGAAGTCCGATCTGGCTTAATGCCATGGATCAGGGGTCACTGGGCTGTCTCCCTGCTGCTTGCCTAACTGAAGGAACAGTGAATACAATTATTATGTGCATGGTGCCATGTGAGTGAATAGTGCCCTGTTGGACAATCTATCTGTACTGGTCTGAACTAACTTATCAAAGTGCAAAGTGACAGACTAAACTATTGTTTATGGATTGTTCCTTCCTGCTACCACTTGAGGTCCAGCTAAGTAAGGATGAGATCCAAGCATTTGTTTCATATGAGCTGATTTTAGCAAGAGATCCTTGTAACAAGGTGCAGAGTCTGGCCAAAGTATGGAAGGAGACATAGATCAATACAGCAAAGATACAGACCCTTTGACTGACTGGTCTCTGCGGACCACAGTGCTCACCCAGCTGGTCCCAATTCCCTGTGATTGGCCCATATCCCTCTAAGACCCACCCCTCCTCATACCAGTATCAACCACTCCTCTGGCAGCTTGTTCCATATTCTCATCACCCTCTGTGTGGAGAAATTGCCATTCTCAACCTAAATCCATGCTTCGCATAAAGTTCAATTCTTACTCTTAGTCTTCAGTTTCCTACATTCCAAGGATTAAAGATCAAGCCTGACCAACCTCTCCCTATCACTCAGGTCTTCTAGTCCTAACAATATCCTCATGAATCGTTTCCACACTCTTTCCAGTTTAACGATATACTTCCTAAAGAGGGTGACCAAAATTGTACACTGTGCTCCAAGTGCAGCCTCAAGAAGGACTTATACAAATGCAACATTATGTTCCAAATCCTACACTCAGTGCCCTGACTGATGAAGGGGGTTGGAAGAAGTTAAGGGTGGTGAGAGAACCTGGGTGAATCAGACAGAGGGAGGAAGGAACAGAGAGGGTGTGCATTACTTCAAACAGGAGAATTCAATATTTCTGCCATAGGATCGTAGACTCTCCAGGCAGAATATGAAGTGCTTTTTTTAAAAAAGTTTGTGTTTGGCCTCATCTAGGTCAAGGACAGACGGATTGGTGTGTGATTGGGAAAGTGAGGGGGAAGGGGAGTTGAAATAGCGTGTAACCAGGAGCTTGGGATGGCTGTCATGGACAGAACAGAGGTGCTTTGCTAAGTGCTGCCCTGTCTATGCATGGACTTGCCAATGAAAAGAGGACCACATTGGGAAAATCGAGTGCACTAGACAAGGAGAGAGTAAGTGCAGGTGAACCCTTTCCTCACCTGTGAGGGCTGTTCAGCGGGGTTGGCTTGCTGCCCTGAAATATACCCTGGAGCACATGGGAATTCAGGACTAATCAGATAAGCCAGGTGTCCGGACAAAGCAATAACCCCCAAAGGCGACAACTACAATGCAAGACATTGAAAATCCTGTGCTGATTTAATTACCACCAATTGAATAAAAGTGATAAATACAAAGAGAGTTTAACAGTCCCCATGATCCCAAATGAGACACCTGCAACACAGAGCGAAGACCCAGAGCCAGTCCAAAGACTAACAATTAGACATAAAAGGTAAACAATCCAAGCAATCCACGTACTAAATGAAGAAAGTACCTGCCACACACACAAAACGGTGGAGGAACTCAGCAGGCCAGGCTGCATCTGAGGAAAAAATTACAGTCGACACTTCAGGCCGAGACCCTTCGGCAGGACTGGGGAAAAGAAGCTGAGGAGTCGAGTTAAAAGGTGGGAGGAGGGGAGGGAGAAACACAAGGTCATAGTTGAAACTGCGGGGGAGGGGTGAAGTAAAGAGCTGGGAAGTTGATAGGTGAAAGAGATACAGGGCTGGAGAAAGGGGAGTCTGATAGGAGAGGACAGAAGGCCATGGAAGAAAGAAAAGGGGGAGGAACACCAGAAGGAGACAATGGGCGGCCAAGGAGATAAAGTGAGAGAGGGAAAAGGGGATGGGGAATATGCTTATCCAGGTAGACCCATTGTTTCAGCTTGTTCTTGCCCCACTGAACTCATATCTGCATATCTTGACTCTCAATCCCTTCCTATGCACTCTGGATCTTTTCAATAATTTCAGGTTCCCTTGCCCCCATCATCTTATTTTTACTATGGATGTCCAGTCCCTATACACCTCCATCCCCCACCAGAAAGGCCTAAAAGCTCTCCGTTTCTTTCTGGACACAAGACCCAACCTCTTCCCCTCCACCGCCACTCTCCTATGCCTAGCAGAACTTGACCTCACTCTAAATAATTTTTCCTTTGATTCCTCCCTTCAAACAAAAGTGCACTCACATGGGTCCCAGCTATGCCTGCCTGTTTGTTGGGCATGTGGAACAGTCTATGTTCCAAGCCTACACTAGTGACAGTCCCACATTTTTCCTATGCTACATTGACGACTGCATTGGTGCTGCTTCCTGCACCCATACTGAACTTGTTGACTTCATCCACTTTGCCTCCATCTTCCACCCTGCCCTCAAATTTACCTGGTCCATTTCCGGCACTTCCCTCCCCTTTCTCAATCTGTCTCTATCTCTGGAGACAGCTTATCTACTAATGTCTATTATAAACCCTCACAGCTACCTGGACTATACCTCCTCCCACTCTGTTACTTGTTAAAACGCCACCCCCTTCTCTCAATTCCTCCGTCTCTGCTGCATCTGCTCTCAAGATGAGGCTTTTCATTCCAGAACGAAGGAGATGTCCTCCTTCTTCAAAGAAAGGGTTTTCCTTCCTCTACCATCAATGCTGCCCTCTACCATATCTCTCCCATTTCATGCACGTCTGCTCTCACCCCATCCTCCTGCTGCCCTACCAGAAATAGGGTTCCACTTGTCCTCATCTACCACCCTAATAGCCTACTTGCCCAGCACATAATTCTCCGCAACTTCTGCCATTTCCTACGGGATCCCACCACCAAACACATTCCCCCCCCCCCCACTTTGTGTTTTCCAGAGAGATAGAGATCACTCCCTATGCAGCTCCCTTGTCCATTCGTCCCTCCCCACTGATCTCCCTCCTGGCATTCATTCTTGCAATTGGAACAAGTGCTATACCTGCTCCTACACCTCGACCCTCACTACCATTCAGGGTCCAAGAAGGGCCTTCAAGGTGAGGCAATACTTCACCTGTGAGTCTGTTGTGGGCCACATACTGTGTCCAGTGCTCCTGGTGTGATCTCCTGTATATTGGTGAGACCCGAAGTAGATTGGGAGACCACTTTGTTGAGCAACCATGCCCCATTTGTCAGAAAAAGCAGGATTCCCCAGTGGCCACCCATTTTAATTCCACATCCCATTCCCATTCCTATATGTCTAACCATGGCCTCCTCCACTGTTGTGATGGGGCCATACTTAGGTTGGAGGAACAACTCCTTATATTCAGTCTGGGTAGCCACCAACCTGATGGCATGAACATTGATTTCTCAAACTTCCGGCAATGCCCCCCACCCCCCTTCACCATTCCACATCCCCTTTTCCCTCTCACCTTATCTCCTTGCCTGCCCATCCCCTCCCTCTGGTGCTTTTCCCCTGTTTCTTTCTTCCATGGCCTCTTCTATCAGACTCCTCTTCCTTCAGCCCTGTGTCTCTTTCACCAATCAACTTCCCAGCTCTTTACTTCATCCCCCCCCCCCCACTCCAGGTTTCACCTATCACCTTGTGTTTCTCTCTTCCCCTTCCCCTACCTTTTAAATCTACTCCTCAGCTTTTTATTCTCCAGTACTGATGAAGGGTCTCAGCTCGAAATGTTGACTGTACTTTTTTCCATAGATGCTGCCTGGCCTGCTGAGATCCTCCACCATTTTGTGTGTGTTGCTTGGAATTCAAGCATCTGCAGATTTGCTCTTGTTTGTGAAGAAAATACCCTTTAAAAAAAAAAATGACCTCTTGTTGTGAAAATATATTTTAATGTACCTGCTTCAACCACTTCCTCTGGCAGCTCATTTCGTATACTGACCAGGAAAATAAACCAGGAAATTATAGGCCAGTGAGCCTGCCATCAGTTGTGGGAAAGTTATTGGAAGGTATTCTAAGGGAGCGGATATACAAGTTTTTAGATAGATATGGACTGATTAAGGATAATCAACATGGCTTCATGAAAGATAGGTCATGTCTAACTAAACATTTTTGAGGAATTTACTAGGAAAGTGATTGAAGGCAAGGTAGTGGATGTTGTCTACATGGACTTTACCAAAGCATTTGACAAGTTCCCGCATGGGAGGCTGGTCAGGAAGATTCAGCTTTCAGTTTGAGGTAGTAAATTGGATTAGACATTGGTTTTGTTGGAGAAGCCAGAGAGTGGTAGCAGAGGGTTGTCTCTCTGATTGGAGGCCTGTGACCCATGGTGTGCTCCGGGGATAGGTGCTGGGTCCTTTGTTGTTTGTCATCTATAGCAATGATTTGGATGATAATGTGGTTAACTGGGTAAGCAAATTTGTGGATAACACCAAGATTGGGGGTGTAGTGGACAGTGCAGAAGGCTATCATAGTTTGCAGAGGGATCAGCATCAGCTGGAAAAACATGCTGAACAATGGCCGATGGAATTTAATGCAAACAAGTGTGAGGTGTTGCACTTTGATAGGGCCAACTGGGGTAGGTCTTACACAGTGAACAGTAGGGCACTGAGGAGTGTGATAAAACAATGGGATCTGGGAATAGTGGTCCATAATTTGTTGAAAGTGGCATCAAAGGTAGATGGGGTCGTAAAGAAAGCATTTGGCACATTGGTCTTTATAAAGCAATGGATTGAGTACAGGAGATGAGATGTTATGATAAAGTTGTATAAGATGTTGGTGAGCCCTAATTTGGAGTATTGTGTGCAGTTTTGGTCACCTACCTGCAGGAAAGATGTAAACAAGGTTGAAAGAGTACATAGAAAATTTACAAGGATGTTGCTGGGACTGGGGGATCTGAGTTATGAGGAAAGATTGAATAGGTTAGGACTGTATTCTTCTGTACATAGAAAATTGAGAGGAGATTTGATAGAGGTGTACAAAATTATGAGGGGCATTGATAGGGTAAATGCAACCAGGCTTTTTCCACTGAGGCTGGGTGGGACTACAACCAGAGCTCATGGGTTAAGGGTGACAGGTGAAAAATTTAAGGGGAAACTTTTTCACTCAGAGGGTCATGAGTGTGTGGAATGAGCTGTCAGTTCAAGTGGTGCATGTGAGCTCGATTTCAACATTCAAGTTTGGATTGGTACATAGATAGTAGAGCTATGGAGGGTTAGGAGTAGGCTGTTTAAATGGCTTCGGCATAGATTAGATGGGTCAAAGGGCCATTTTCTGTGCTGTACTTCTCCATTTCTATAATTCTATGACCACCCTCTGCATGGAGAAGTAGACCCTGAGGACCCCTCTCACCTTAAACCCATGCACCCTTGTTCTTAGTTCCCCTGTCCTGGGAAAAAGACTGGATGCATTCTGTGCCCCTAACAATTTTTTTTGACCCACGTTCAAGATAAATTTAAGATAAATGCAAAAAATTAAGGATGAATTGCAAATGGTATGGATCATTTGGAAAAGTTTAATGGGACCTTTATGGAATGAGCACCTGAGAGGAACAAAAATCATTTCTGAAGGGGCAGATCGTGAGCACAGTCTCACTGACAACCCTAACGAGCACAATTCTGTACAGCCATAAACTGTTACACAGGCTTGAAACAACTGGTGATTAAGGGGAAACAAATGAGTGTAAAGAATTAACCAAGGGATTTGTACTGGGGAGCAAAATAATGTTAGTCTAGCAGCAAAATGGAAGGAAAAATCCTGAAACTGTTATAGATGTTTTTGATGTTTCTGATCAAAATTCAAAACAATGACTTTTTTCTCCTCCTAGGAGTGCCAAAATTTTCTGCACTCCTAGGATGATATGTGAATGAGGAGGCTTGTAAAACAATGCAGAAGGTGGGAATTATGAGGGCATTTGCCTCTCTTGTGGAGTTTATTACTGCGCTTGATGCTGACTCTCTACCTCGTCCTCTCAGGTCACATCTTTATTGCTCCTTATTGATATGAGGAGGAGTCCAAGTGCTATAGGAGTTGAAAGAGGCACTGAGTCTGTTCTCTGTCACAGCTTAAGGAAAGGCTGGTAAGACCTGAACAGGGAGGAGGTGAATAAGAGGGAAATTATCAGGGATATTTATCAGCAGCTTGCATTTATAGAAAATTATCCTATGGTCCACAAATTCTGACAAACACTGACCTCAAGCAAAGATGTTATATAATGGGATTACAAACTTTATCAAAAAGGAGAACTGGGCAGGGGGGAGGAGAAGGGTTTTCGCAGATGGAGAGGTGCGGAGATGGAATTGCAGGGCGTGCCACCACAGTGAAGCACTGCTAGACCAAAGAAATTTCCTGATGAAGAAAGGGCCCAAGTGCCTGCAGTTAGTGCAGGAAAGGAGGAGGTTATAGAAGTGACGAGAAGGACCATGACTCAAGGATGAGGATTTTGATTTTAGGTGGATGCAGAACAGAGATATAAAGGGTAAGGATGAAGACTGTGGGAGCACAGTTTTGAATAAGTTCTCCCCACTCTCCTGATCCGCTGTAACTGACTGTCCTGAGGATTACCTGTGAAGATCTCTCTCTCCCTTTCTTGATATCTCTCACTCTTGCTAATTCTCTCTCCACACTATCCTCCCCTTACCTCCCTCCACGCTCTCTTTCTCTCTCACTCTCCCCTCTCTCCCTCTCTCGGTCCCCATTCATCCCTTCCTCTCTCATCTCTCTCTGTTACTCTCTTGCTCTCTTTCTCGCTCCTCTCTCTCCCTCTCCCCCTTCTCTCTCTTCCCCACCCTCCAAAAGATTAATTACAACACACAAGCTAGGTGATGTGTTGCAGGTTGAGGTGTTTCAGCCACATGTGAACTCTCAGATGGAAGCAAAAGCCACAGGAAGCTGCCTCTTATTTAGAAGTAGGTTTACAGTGGGATGAAATGAGTGCTAGGCTAATTAGAACAGCTTCACACTCCATCTCAAATCTCCATCAACCTTCCCATCTTTCCCACCTTGGACTCCCACTAACATTGCCACCTTGTACACCACAGAGTCACAGTGTCTCCTGACCATCAATGCTACGATGAATGCCATCAATACTACAGTGACTAGGGAGAGACTCTTGGTACTGGTATTGGTTTATTATTGTCATATGTACTAAGATACAATGAAAAGTTTGTCTTGCATATTGCCCAAACAGATCAGATCATCACACAGTGCATTGTCAAACATGGTAAAACAATAACAATGCAGAATAAGGTGTAAGAGTTACAGAGACATGTGCAGAGCATTTACCATAACAAGCCACAGAATGCTTTCTATGGAGCACCAGCAAAAATTGGGGAAGGTTGACAGGAACATGCAAAACTCCTTTAGTCTCCTGAGGAAGCCGAGGTATTGGTGAACTTTCTTGACTGTGATATCAACATGGTTGGACCAGGACAGGTAATTGGTGATGTTCACTCGTTGGAACTTGTAGCTCTCCACCTCAACGCCATTGACATAGACATGGCCCTGTGCATCACTCCCCTTACTGAAGTCAATGAGCAGTTCTGTTTTGCTGACTTTCTGGAAAAGGTTGTCTGACACCATCTCACTCAGCTCATTATCTCCTTCCTGTACTCTGACACTTCATTATTTAAGATAAGCCCATTACGATGGTGTCATCTGCAAACTTGGAGATGGAGTTAAAGCAAAACCTCACCATGCATTCATGAGTGCACAGGAAGTAGAGTAGGGGGTGAAGGACGCAACCTTGTGGAGCATCAGTATTGAGAATAATCTTGTCGGAGGGGTTGTTGTCTATCCTTATTGTTTGTGATCTGTTGGTCAGGAAATCAAGGATCCAGTTGCAGAGGGAGGCCTTGACTTCCAGAGTCTAGGGTTCGGTAATGAATTTGCTTGGAATTATAAAACCGAAAGCAGAGCTGCAGTCAATAAACAACAGTCTGACATAGGTGTCTTTATTGTCCAGGTGGTTCACAGATGAGTGCTCAATGTAGACCTGTTTTGGGATTAAGCAAATTGCAGTGGGAGAAGGTTGTCTGGAAAGCTGGAGTTGATTGTGCCATGACCAGTCTCCTGAAGCACTTCATGGTAGACGTCAGAGCCACCGGGCGGTGGTCATTAAGGTACATTATCACTACGATGATAGTGGTCTTCTTAAAGAAGTGAGATGTTAAAAATGTCTGCAATTACCCCCGCCAGCTGATCCACATAGGGGCTAAGGACACAGCCGGGGCAACATCTGAGCTAAATGCTTTCTGTGGGTTCACCATCTAGAAGACTGATCTTACGCCCACGATGTTGACTATAGATTCAGGTTCACTGGAGGCTGTCAAGATGAGTGGTGACATACCTATTCCCTTCCATTCAAAACATTTATAGAATGTGTTACATTCTCATTGGAAAGGGATGTGCTATTGGCAATGCTGCTTGAATCTGCAGTGTAATGTGTTATGGTATTTAAACTCTCCAATTGCTGACAGCTGAATTGGGACTCAATTTTGGACTAGTATGGTGTCTTAGCATCTCTGGTAGCTTTCCAGGGGTCATATTCAATAAGGTCCCAAATGGTAGGCTGTTCTGGAGGGTTAGTATTGCAATGGACTTGGTGGGAGCTAGTGAGGTGGATTCAGAATCGGCTTAATGATAGGAAACAGAGTGTGATGGTTGAAGGTCCTCACTCTGACTGGAGATTAGTGGGGCATCCCTGAAGTCAGGATTGGGACCTCCATTATTCATTATTTATGTAAATGATTTGGTTGTGAGTGTAAATGACAAGACTAGCTCAGCATGGACAAGTTGGGCCAATGGGCTTCTGTCCATGCTCTATGCCTCTTTGTTATCTGGAATTAAAAGTCTATTTAAGTACAGCTTCATTATAAGCTGTACATTCATGAGGCTTTCTAGAGAAATTCCCCAGTACTTAATCCAGGATGTTCTTGAGCTGTGAATTTCTCAAGAAAACTATTTGTTTATAATGCAACTTTTATTTTTTTTTTAAAGTTCCAGATTACATAGAAATATACAGCATGGAAATAGACCCTTGGGCCCAAGTCCAAGCTGAACAAGATACCTCTCTAAACTCATCCCAGTGGCAGCATTTGGCCCATAATCCTTCTAAGCATTTTCTGTCCAACTACATGTCCACTATCTCGTTCCACATAACCACCAACTTCTGTGTGAAGAAGCTGATTCTCATGACCGCTTTTAATCTTCCACTCTCAACTTGCACCTGTACCCTCTGGTTCTTGGTCCCCCTTCCCTGGGAAAAAGTCTGTGAAAAGACTCTGAATTGAAGCTTGCTGCGTGAGAAATCTCTGACGCATTGGTTCAGTTTCTAAATGTGGTCATAAGTAACATCCTCCCTCACTCTCACACCATCTGGTTCAGAGATGAATGGTGAGCTTATGTGGCAGATGCAGATTGTTTCACAGATGGGAGCAGGAGGTGCCAGGCTTCTGGGCCTGCTATACCACCACCCTGGTATGAAAATAACTCAGAGCAAAGTTCAATCCCAGCACAAATAGCCACACTCACTGTAGCCCACAGACTCTAGAAATCAATGAACATTAGCGTCAAGTCAGCTTTATTATTTTATTACAGCTGAGATCGTGATCTGGCGTGGTTGAGATCACAAGGAGCTTTTGGCTTGTGCATTGTTGGAGCGAAATTTGAAAAAGTGACATGCTTGTAAATAGACAAGGACCAATAAAAGAAGTTAGGTTTAAGCAAGGGCCATTGTGTGTGTGGGACAGTGCTGGACTGGAGTCCATGAGGTTTTGGCTAAAAGAGGATTCAGCTAGAAGAGGGGTGGTCAAGGTAGCTTTCTGGTAGTTTTTTTTCTTATTGCACAGTTAGAGCAGTGGGAATACCAGGCAGGATAGTGGAAAACTCCTTTTTCAGAATGTGGGAAAACAGGGAAGTTTCTAGTGACCCTAATGACCTCATCTTCAAGAAGTGCATCCAGCTGTAACTACTTACAGATCATGTTAGAGACTTGAGCTGAATGAACTGCAGACCATTCAGGAGGCTGAGTGGTTGATTGACAGGTAGTACAGAGAGATAATTACACCTAATGTGCAGGACACAGGTTACTGGGTGACTGTCAGGAGAGGGAAAGGGGTAGTGCAGACAGTGCAATGTACCCCTGTGGCCATTCACCTCAATAATAAGAATACTATACAACCATATAACAATCACAGCATGGAAACAGGCCATCTCGGCCCTTCTAGTCCGTGCCAACGCTTACACTCACCTAGTCCCATTGGCCCGCACACAGCCCATAACCCTCTATTCCTTTCCTGTCCATATACCTATCCAATTTACTTTAAATGACAATACCGAACCTGCCTCTACCACTTCTACTGGAAGCTCATTCCACACAGCTACCACTCTCCAAGAAATTCCCCCTCGTGTTACCCTTAAACTTTTGCCCCCTAACTCTCAAATCATGTCCTCTTGTTTGAATCTCCTCTACTCTCAATGGAAAAAGCCTATCCATGTCAACTCGATCTATCCCCCTCATTATTTTAAATACCTCTATCAAGTCCCCCCTCAACCTTCTACGCTCCAAAGAATAAAGACCTAACTTGTTCAGCCTTTCCCTGTAACCTAGGTGCTGAAATCCAGGTAACATTCTAGTAAATCTTCTCTGTACTCTATTTTGTTGATATCTTTCCTATAATTCAGTGACCAGAACTGTACACAATACTCCAAATTCGGCCTTACCAATGCCTTGTACAATTTTAACATTACATCCCAACTCCTATACTCAATGCTCTGATTTATAAAGGCCAGCATAGCAAAAGCTTTCTTCACCACCCTATCCACATGAGATTCCACCTTCAGGGAACTGTGCACCATTATTCCTAGATCACTCTGTTCTACTGCATTCTTCAATGCCCTACCATTTACCATGTATGTCCTATTTGGATACTACTTTGGATTCTGTTGCGGAGGCAGGGGGTGACCAAGCAGAGGAAAGCCAGTGCAGTCAGGTCTCTGGCATTGAGTCCAGCTCGGTGGCTCAGAAAGTTAGGAAGGAGAAGAGTTGAGCTGTAGTTACAGGGAATTCATTGGTTGGGGAAACAGGCAGGAGGCCTGTCATGTTGCCTTCCAGATGCCAGATGATATGTTGTCTCCCAGGCACCAGGGTCAGGGACATCTCAGATTGGGTCAATAGCATTCTTAAGTGGGAGGGTGAGCAGCCAGAGGCGTGGTCCAAGTTGATATGAGTGACATAGGCAGGAAGGGTGATGACTCCCTGCAAAGAGAGTTCAGGGAGTTAGGTGCTAAGTTAAAGGACAGGACCTCCAGGGTTATGTTCTTAGGATTTCTACACAAGACCAGAAAAAGAACACATTTAACATGTGGCTAAGGAGATGGTGCAGGAGGGAGGGAAGGCTTCAGATTTTTTGGATCATTGTGCATGCAGAAAAGGTGGAACCAGTATAGATGGAAAGGTTTGCATCTCAACTAATATCCTTTTTGGAAAGTTTGCTAGTGCTACTCTGTTGGGTTAAACTGGAGATACAGGAGCATGGGAACCAGAGTGCCAGGGCAGATAGTGGAGTGGTTGTGGGGAATGTAGATGTTACACCTACACACACAGACAGGAATTGAAAGGTTGAGAGTGGTGGGAATAACGTTGTGAGATATGTCTATTTCAGTGCAAGGAATAATGTAGACAAGGTGATGACTTGAGAGCATGAAATTATGACATTGTGGTCTTGGATGCTGGACTGGCAGCTTAGTGTCTGTGGCTCTGTTGTTTTAGACATTATAGAATGGAAGAGATTAGAGGGGAGGGGTGGCATTACTCACCAGGGAAAATGTCATAGTAGTGCTCAGATAGGACAGATTGGAGAGCTCGTCTACTGAGGTTCGAGGGGTGCAACTGAGGAATAAGAAAGGGATGATCACATTAATGGGGTTATTTTATAGACCGCCCAAAAGTCAGTGGAATTTAGAGGAGTAAATTTGTAGGGAGATAGAAGACATTTGCAAGAAACATAGGGTTGTGAAAGCAGGTGATTTTAGCTTACCACATATTGACTGGGACTCCCATACTCTGAAAGAGCTGGATGAAACAGAATCTATCAAATATGTTCAAGAACATTTCCTTAGTAAATATATAGAGATCATAACCAGAGAGGGTGTGATATTGGATCTCCCATTAAGGAACAAGACAGGGAAGGTGACAGAAGTGTGCATATGGGAACACTTTGGATCTTGTTATCATAATCTCATTAGTTTCAAAATAATTATGGAGAAGGATAGGTCAGTTCCTTAGTTTGAGATCCTAAATTGGAGAAAGGCCAATTTTGATCGTATCAGAAAGGATCTGGCAAGTGTGGATCGGGACAGGTTGTTTTCTGGCAAAGGTGTGCTTTAAAAGTGGGGGGGGGGAGGTGCGGGGGCCTTCAAAAGTTAAATTTAGAAAGTACAGAGCTTATATATTCCTGCCAGAATAAAGGGAAAGGCTAACAGGGTTTGGAAACCTTGGTTTTCAAGAGATGTTGAACCCCTGGTTCAGAAGAAGAAGGAGGTGCATAACAGGTGTTGACAGCCAGGAATAAATGAAATATTTAGAAGCATAAAAAATGCAAGAGAACACTTGAGGGAAATCAGGAGAGCTAAACAAAGGCATGGGGTTGCTCTAGATGACAAGGTGTAGGAGAATCCCAAGGGCTTCTACAGGCATCTTAAGAGAAAAAGGATAGCAAGGGACAAAATTGGTCCTCTTGAAGATCAACATGGTCATTTAAGCATGGAGCCAACAGAGATGGGGGAGATCTTAAATGGAGTTTTTTTTTGCATAAGTATTTACTCAGCAGATGGAAACACAGTCTATAGAAGTGAGATTATGGACCATATACAGATTACAGAGGAGGAGGTGCTTGATGTCTTGTTTCAAATTAGGGTCGATGAATCCCCAGGGTCTAGGGAGGTATTGCCTTAGACCTTGTGGCAGGCTAGTGCAACCATTGCAGGGGCCTTAGCAAAAGTATTTATAATGTCCTTAGCCATGGGTGAGGTGCCTGAGGATTAGAAGATAGCTAATGTTGTTCTGTTGTTTAAGAGAGGCTCTAAGAATAAATTGGGATTTTATAGGCCAATGAGCCTGATATCAGTAGTGGGTAATTATTGGAAGGTATTCTCGGGGACTGAACATACAAGTATTTGGATAAACAGACCCTGATTAGGGATAGACAACATGGCTTTGTGCAAAGTAGGTCATGTCTAACCAATCTTGTAGAGATTTTCAAGGAAGTTACAAAAACAGTTATGCCATGTTATGGTGTAGTGTAGTGGCATCCACAGTGGACTTCAAGGCAAGCAGGCCCGGGTTCGAATCCAGCCGGCTCCTTGCATGCTTTCCATCCGTGCTAGGTTGAGTGTCGAGCTAGTAACTCAACCTCATAAAAAAACAGACAAACGCTAAAGAAACAGCAAGATTGCTGTCTAATGCACTGCAAGGCACGGAGAGGAACAAGGACAAGAAGGAAAGTTGATGAAGGAAAGGCAGTAGATATTGTATGTATGTACGAGGAAATCTGCAGATGCTGGAAATTCAAACAACACACACAAAATGCTGGTGGAACACAGCATCTATAAGGAGAAGCACTGTCGACGTTTTGGGCCGAGACCCTTTGTCAGGACAATATTCCAAACAGCTGATTCTGTTTTTTTTTTGCACACCTAGACCATAAGACAAAGGAGCAGAAGTCGGCCATTCGGCCCAACTTGGAGATGCTGCATTTAATTCCCTCGTCTAAATCATTAATATATATTGTAAACAACTGGGGTCCCAGCACTGAGCCATGTGGTACCCCATTAGTCATTGCCTGCCATTCTGAAAAGGTCCCGTTTACTCACACTCTTTGCTTCCTGTCTGCCAACCAATTCTCTATCCACATCAATACCATACCCCCAATACCGTGTGCTTTAAGTTTGCACACTCATCTCCTGTGTGGGACCTTGTTAAAAGCCTTTTGAAAATTCAAGGGCTCATATGAGGCCAAGAAGGTTCATTCTCATGGCACTTAGGATGAGGTAGTAAACTAGATTTGACATTGGCTTTGCAGGAATAACTGGAGAGCAGTAGTAGACTGTTGCCTCATTGACTGGAGGCCTGTGACTTGCGGTGTGCCACTGGAATTGATGCTGGATCTGTTGTTGTTTTGATTTGAATGATAATGCCATAAACTGGATCAGCAAATTTGCAGATGATACCAAGACTGAGGCATAGTGGACTGTGAGGATGTCTACCAATGCTTGCAGATGAACTTGGACCAGCTGGACAAATTGGCTGGAAAAGGGTGGATGGAATTTAATACAAACAAATGTGAGTTGTTGCACTTTAGGAGGACAAACCAGGGTAGGACTTAAATACACAGTAATGATAGGGCACCGAGGAATGCAGTAGAATGCTGTCTGGCCTGCTGAGTTCCTCCAGCATTTTGTGTGTGTTGCTTGGATTTCCAGCATCTGCAGATTTTCTTTTTTGTGGTTCAAATAATTCCTTGAAATTGGCATCACGGATGGATAGAATCGTAAAGAGAGTTTTTGGCACACTGACGTTCATAAACCAAAGTATTGAGTAAAGGAGTTGAAATCTTACGTTGAAGTTGTATAAGGCGTTGTGAGACCTCATTTGGAGTACGATGTGCAGTTATGATCAAATACCTACAGAAAGCTATCAATAAGAATGAAAGAGTACAGAGAAAATTTACAAGTATATTGCTAAGACTTGAAGACCTGAGTTATAGCAAATGTTAAATAGATTCCTACTTATTCCGTGGAGCATAGGAGAATGAGGGAGATTTGACAGAGGTATACAAAATTATGAGGGGCATAGCTTGAGTAAATGCAAGTGGAATTTTTCCACTGAGGTTGGGTGAGACTACAAATAGAGGTCACAGGTTAAGGGTGAAAGATGAAATGGAACATGAGGGGAACTTCTTCCTGCATAGGGAGGTGAGAGTGTGGAATGAGCTGCCAGTGGAAATGGTGGATGCGGGCTAGATTTCAACATTTGTGAAAAGTTTGGATAAGTACTGTACATGGATGGGAAGGGTGTAGAGGGCTATGGTCCAGGTGTGGTACGATGGGACTAGGCAGTGTAACAGTTCAGCATAAACTAGATGGGCCAAAGAGCTAGTGTCTGTGCTGCTGTGCACTATGACTCTATGAGTCTATTTCTCTGACTGTGGAATGACCAGAATATGATATTCAGTAGTACTGCAGAAGCATTTACTAGGAAACAATAGCATCAGAAAGAAGTGAGTGGAAGTAGCCGGCATGTGAGTGATATCGAGAAGAGCTTTGAATGACATTACTGATCAGGCCTAGTGGGCTTATTCTGTGCTGCAATACAGTTGATGAATTGACATAACTGACCCACACTGTATTACCCCAAATCCCAAGGGAAGTCAAGAGTAGTGAATACAGCCCAGACCATCATAGGAACTGCCATCTCCACCATGAAGCACATCTACAAGGGATCTGCTACAAGAAAGCAGCATCCGTCAAGGACCCCCACCATTCAGGCCATGCCCTCTTCTCACTGCTGCTATCAGGAAGGAGGTACAGGAGCCTTAGGCCTCATACCACCAGGTTCAGGAACAGTTTTCCTTCAACCAGCAGAATCCTGAACCAGTGTGGATAACTTCACTCACCTTACCGCTGAACCATTCCATAACCTATGGAATCACTTTCAAAGACCCTTCAACTCATCTTATCAATATTATTTATTAATTATGTATTTATTGTTATGTTTTTTGTAAGTGCATAGTTTGTCTTCTTGTGCACATTGGTTGTTTGTCTGACTTTGTTTGTCGTGGTGACCTGCCTCAATGATTATCATCCAGTAGCCTTACATTCACAGCGATAAAGTGTTTTGAGAGGCTGGTAATGAAACATAGCAACTCCTGCCTGAGAATCAAGTTAGATCTGCTCCAATTTGCCAACTGGAGCAACAGGTCCACAGCAGATGTCATCTCATTGGCTCTTCACTCAACCAAGGAACAACTAAGCAGCAAAGATGCATACGTCAGGATGCTCTTCATCGACTAATGCTCAGCATTAATGCCATCATCCTTTCTAAACTAATCAATAAGCTCCTAGACCTTAACCTCAATACCACCCCATGCAACTGGATCCTCAATTTCCTCACTTGCAGACCCCAATCGGTTCCAATTGGCAACATCTTCTCCATAATCTCCATTCTCACGGGTGTACCACAAGGCTGTATACTTAACTCCCTGCTTTGCTTGCTTTACACTTATGACTGCGTGGCTAAGCACTGCTCCAATGCCATATTCAAGTTTGATGATGACTCCACTGTTGTAGGTCAATCAAAAGCGGTGACGAATCAGCATATAGGAGGAAGATTGAAACTCTGGCTGAGTGGTGCCACAACAACAACCTCTTACTCAATTTCAGCAAGATGAAAAAAATTAATATTGACTTCAGGAGAAGGAAACCAGAGGTCCATGAGCCAATCCTCATCAGAAGATCCGAGGTAGAGAGGACAGCAACTTTAAATTCCTCAGTGTTATTATTTTGGAGGATCCATCCTAGGTCCAACATGGAAGTTCAATTACAAAGAAATTCTGATTTAGTAGGAGTTTGTGATGATTTGGCATGATATCCAACACATTGACAAATTTCTATAGATGTGTGGTGGAGATTATATTGACTGGCTACATCACAGCCTGGTATGGGAACACCACTGTCCTTGAATGGAAAATCCTACAAAAAGTAGTGGATAAGGCTCAGTCCATCACAGGTAAAGCCCTCCCCACCATTAAGCACATCTACATGAAATGCTATTGCAGGAAAACAGCATCCATCATCAGGGACCCCCACCACTGTCATGCTCTCTTCTCGCAGCTGCCATCAGGAAGAAGGTACAGGAGCCCCAGGACTCACACCACCAGGTTCAGAAACAGTTATTATCCCTCAGTCATCGGGCTCCTGAACCAAAGGGGATAACTTCACTCAACTTCACTTTTCCCATCATTGATAAATTCCCATGTTCTTGATATTTATTGCTCATTTAATATTATTATTTTTTTCTTTTTGTACTTTCACAGTTTGTTGTCTGTCGCACACTAGTTGAATGCCCAAGTTGGTGTGGTCTTTCATTGATTTTGTTATGGTTATTATTTTACATATTTATTGAATATGCCCACAAGAAAATAAATCTCAGTGTTGTACATGTTGACGTATATGAACTCTGATAATAAATTCTCTTTGAACTTTGATTTTTCTTTGATTTTTTTGTGTCTCTTTGTATCTACATGCATAATCACAAGAAAATGAACCTCATGGTACTATACAGTTACATATATACATATATGTACTTTGATAAAGTTCCTTTAGAAGTTTTTGAACTTTTTGGAATAGTTGCATTGAACCTTCCACTGATGTTTTTATAAGTTTTCATAGATGGCTGCACCTGACATAGTTTCGTAGATTTGCTGATTCCCTTGGGAGGATGAAATCTGGGCTTCTGGATCTCCCTGGAGAGATGTGGGTTTCCTCCTGTTACTGCCACCAGCCTTTTTCCAGCTGAGATCCAGTTCTTGACCTGGACTCTGGGATGTCTCCTCTGAAACATTCATATACACAGCCTCATTCATTGTGTTACCATATACCTGCAAAACAGCAGAACCATCTTTAAATTTCTGTTGCCTGCTGAAAGGAAATCCACTATCGGTTCTCCCTCCACAAATCCTGTATGAGCTGTTGAGCATTCCCAACATTCTTGGTTTGATTTCTGATTTTGCTAGGGGCACTTCTTGTTTTCTGTGCGCAAGTGTGCTGATACTTGCAATACTGAACTAGTGCAGGCCAATTCCCTCATGTCCCAAACACCGTGCATGTCCCCAGTTGCAAACAGGACCTCAAACCTGCCACTGCATAGCATTGACAATTGGACTCATGTTGTCCAGTGTCAGGCCTTTCCTCTCACCCAAACCGGGAAACAACTCCTGAACTGGTGTGTCGCATTATGTCTATTTATGCCATTGGGCAGGGACAGTTAGAGGGGATCTAGGTTAAAAGTCATGTAACAGTTTTAATATTTTGAATGGTTTTGACATTCTTGCCATTCAAAATCTTGTTGACCATTTAACAACAGGCAAAGTCAAGGGTAATCTCCTTGCCTTCAGTTGTGTGGTGGTGTGGCTGAACCCCTTCACATGATGGAATATAAGGCAAGGGCTCAGTAGGATGTATCAACAAGGGTCGAAGGAGGTCTCTGCAGGCATGTGGTATAAGAGCAAGGTGCAACTGAGTGTCCAATATGGATGTCTCATTGCTCCAGGAATTTCTGGGTCTGCAAATGTGTTGATTCTCTGGAATGCATATTCACAGATCCCTGAAAAGAGTGGGGCAAACAGGATCAGATATGTTTGACTAAGGCAGAGGAATCAAGAAAACCGAGTTACCAACAGAGGTGTAGATTCATTTGCTGGACTTGGTAACACTGGTGAAACCAAAGTTTGCTGTCAATCCATTTGCCCTGGAGAAGGCTCTTGAGTAGCTGTAATACAACTGCTCAAGGTGTTCCCACTGTGCTGTTGGAATCGGAGGCCCAGAACCTAGCCCCAAATTTCCACACTAGACTGGTGTGTGACCTGCAGGGAATGGCTTCCCCACACACTGGTTATATCAGCCCTTGAGGATGAACGTGACATTTGGGAGTTGCTGTCAGGAGGTACATACTGCACCCACTGTGTGCTTGTGGTGGAGAAAATTAACATGTGAGGTAGTAGATGGGGGTACTAGGCAATTGGGCTGCTTTGTCTTGGATTGTAATGGACTTCTTGAGAGCTGTTGACACTACACTTGTCCAGGGTCTTATGGACAGGCATAGAGTACTATTGCACTTTGGCTCATCTGGTCCATTCTGTCCTGGCCTGCCTATTCCCATCTACCTGCACCTGGCCCATAAGTCCTTCATACCCCTTTCATCCATGTACCTAACCAGACTTCTCATACATGGTTCACCTGAACCCCCATCTACTACTTCCACTTGTTCCACAATTGGACCACTCTCTGAGTGAAGTTCAGGTTCCCCTTAAATAACTTGCCTTACACCTTAAACTTATGACCTCTAGGGAGGGGCACAGAGGGCTATGGTTTAGGAGCGGGTTGATGGGATTAGGCAGACTAACAGTTTTAGCACGGACTAGATGGGCCAAGGAGCCTGTTCCTGTGTAGTACTGATCTAGATCTATAGCTCTATCTGCTTTCATTCTCATGCACTCCAGGGAAAAAAGTCCTAGCCTAACCAATCTATCTCTGGAACTCAGGTCCTCAAATGTGAGCAACATTGTCGTAAATTTTCTCTGCACTCTTTCAAGCTTGTTGATATCTGTCATGTAAGTAAGTGACCAAACTTGCACATAATATTCCAGATTTGCCTCACCAACATCTCACACAACTTCAGCATTGCATCCTGTGTTCCATTACATCCTGAACTTGCGCCGTGTAGATGTTGAAAAATCTTGGAGGTATCAGGCCGTTAGGCACTTACCTCTGAGCTACCCTTGTAGCCAAGGTATTTATCTATCTGGTTCAGTTCAGTTTCTGATGAGAGGTAACCTCCTAAATACTGGCGACGGTGGATCTGGTAAATGAGGTATCATTGACGTAACACTTGTTTGACCACAGCTGGAGCACCCTGTGGTCAGCACAGTACAGGAAGGATGTGTGTACACCAGAAAGCACACAGAGAGACTTACTGGGACATTGCCTGGGCTGGAGGAGGCACAGGCTGTATATTTCTGGATGGGAAGGCTGAGGAGATATTTAAATGCAATGTATAAAATTATATGAGGCTGAAATACAGTGATGGGGAAGGATGTCTTGGCAGAGAGGCTGACAAATGTAGGAGATGGGTATAGGTAACCTGGGAGGGTTAGAGAGTAGATAAGGAAATTAGGCTTCCCCAGTGAAGGGAAACAAGGTTAGAGGTAGTAAGTTTCAATGGATTTCAGAAAAGCCTGGCAGAGCAGGTTGGAATGTTTCTGGATTCCACCCAAATCCAGGGTCCAGTCTCAGATTGACTGAGTCCCACTCACTTATCGTGGAGTGGGGTTTTTGACCCGTGTTGCCTGCAGAGTTCTCAGCTATGAGCCAGGTCAGTCCTTGTTCACCGTGGATCTAGTTTCAGACAAAGATAGGATCTCTGTACAGACGTGTTTAATGAGAAAACTGCAGCAGGAATTAAAATAACGTAGATTTAATTAAACAATTGCTTGGGTATCAACTTACCGGCTGGTTTGGATTTTCATAAATGGCAGCCTGGGGAATGGAAAGCAGACGATTATATTTACATATGAAGCAAAACATTAAAACCCAGCCATCATGTCACTAATCCAGGCTTAAATCAAACACCAATAAGGAAATACACTTTGTATATCGTGGGGTTACAGCCTAACACAGAGAACTGCTATACCCTCCAAGGAGAGACAATTAGATAAATTGCCTTATGTCATTGAAACCTAGCTGTATAATGCTCTGATCTATCCCCCACATTGAAAACAGTTAGGATGAAGAGTTGAGATCCCTAGAAATCACCAGGGTCAGATATTGGGGGTTAGATCACACACTTTCATCTGCCAACTTCCAATCAATGTCTACTCAGGCCTAAGCTTAGCTCCAATTCTTGACCTGTTCCATAGAACTTTCATCAATTGCCTCTGGAATTCACATCTGCTATCAGAAAAACAGTGAAAGATATAGTCTCCACTGATCATTTCTGGTCATTTCTCCTGCCTCCTCACTTTTCCCACTCACCATTCTGGTTACTCTCTCAACCATTCTGTGACTCTTCCCTGTCCTGATGACCTGCCCATCACCTCATTCTGGTTCCCCTCCTCTTTCCCTTTATTCCACAGTCCATTGTCCCCTCCTCTGTTTTCTTTAGCCCTTTATCTCTTCCACCTATCCCCTCCCAGCTTTTTTACTTAACAACCACCCACCTTCCCCTGGTCTTACTTATCTCTTGCTATCTCTCCCCACCTTCCTAATCTGAGGTCTGGCCCTTCCTCTGTAGTCCTGCTGAAGGCTCTTGGCCTGAAAGGTTGACTGTTTATTCCCCTCCACAGATGCTACCTGACCTGCTGAGTTCTTTCAGCACCTGCTCTCTCCACAGGTGCTGCCTGACACAATGAGTTTTTTCTCAGCAATTTCTATTTTCTGTTCAATATCACAGTGGCTCAGTGTTCCTTAACCTACCCCGATAAGTCTATTCTGCAAGGCAGGACACACTGCTGTTTGTTGGTAACTCTTTACACTTAATGTGCTGGTAACAGCCACCGTTATATAATTTCAATCACAGACATCCCCTTCCTTCTACACTTCCTTCTCTCACTTTATTGCTCTCCTTCCTAGCTGTGGCAAAGGGTGTTAGATCCAAAACATTGACAGTAACATCTCTCTCCACAGACGCTGTTTGACTAGCTGAGTTGTGCTAGCATCTTCAATATTTGTTTCAGATTTCCAGTATCTGCAGCTTTTTAAAGTTTTCATCCCTGTGAAACTTAACCCCTCCCTGGCATAGAATGTTCATTCCTACCCAACCTTTCATCTTTTCTGTAACTACACTAATTCCAATTCTGTTTGTTGCTATCTTTAATTTGTCTTTGTTCATTCCCTATAACAGCTGAGCATTGGCCTTTCATTTGCTGCATTTTACAGACTGATTATAGTAGTCTTTTGAAGCATTTCAAGAATTCTAATCCTTGCATGCCCTCTGCTTTGTTATACTCAAGCTTAAATATTACAGTATTAAATCTCCCATGTCACTGACTTTCCTCAGAAGCCTGCCCACACTTCTGCTCTCTGCTTCTCCCTGAGTCTCTAAGTCATCAAAGTATACTGCCAACAATGGTATATCACTACCTCCTAAATTTAGCCCACGTGGCCTCACTGGTCAATCTGGTAGTCTTGTCCAGGAGGTCAGATCACATAGGATCCAGGATGAGCGAACAAAATTGTACCCAAAATTTTGGGTACAAAATTATCTAGGTGGAGGGAGTCAGAGGGTGGTAGTGGAGGGCTGTTATTCAGATTGGAGACCTGTTACCAGTGGAGTGCCACAGGGATTGGTGCTGCATCCACTGTGGTTTGTTATCTAGATCAACAGCTTGGATTACAATGTTGATTTGTTATCAACAAATTGTTTGATTGTTTGCCTTGCCTTGTTTGATTTACAATGTTGATTACATGGTTAGTAAGTTTGTGGGTGACTGGTGGTGTAAAGGAAAGTGAAGCAGGTTACCTAAGATTACAACAGAATCTTAATGACCTGGGGAAGTGGGCCAAGATATAGCAGATGAATTTAACTTGGACAAGTAAGAAGTGTTGATATTTGGTCAGTTAAACCAGGGCAGGGCTTCTATGGTAAATAGCAGGGCCCTGGAGAGTGTTGTAGAGCAGAACGATCTTGAGGTACAGGGTACATAGTTCCCCTAAAGGTGGAGACATAGGTTGGGAGGGTGGTGAAGGAGGAGTTTGGCGTCCTTGTCTTCATCAGTCAGGGCATTCAGTACTGGAGCTGGCTGTCATGTTGCAACTGCCATTGGTGAGACTCCACCTGAACAATTGTGCACGGTTCTGATTGACCAGAAAGGATGTTATTAAACTGGAAAGGGTGCAGTAAAGATTCATGGGTGATTTTGCCAGGATTGGACTGCTTGAGTCATAAGGGGAGATGTGATAGGCTGATATTGTTTTCCCTGGAGTATAGGAGGCAGGGATGGGACCTTGTAGAGCTTTATTATACCATGAGAGGCACAAGTAAGGTAGATAGTTAGCCTTTTCCTATGGCAGGAGAATCTAAAACTAGAGGGCATAGGTTCAAGGTGAGAGGAGAAAGATTTAAAAGGGACCTGTGGAACAATTTATTCACACAGAGTGTGTTGGGTATGTGGATGAGCTGCCAAAGGAAATCATTGAGGCAGGTACAACTCTAAGGTGTAAAAGATATTTGGATGGGAACATGGATGGGACAGGCTGAGAAGGATATGGGCCAAATGCAGATAAGTGGAATTAGCTCAGGTAGGCACGGTCGAGTTGGCCTGGCACATCCAACACATTTTGTGGTAGATGTGCCAGCTGGGAGGCAGGGCTCAGTCATGACAGAAGAGGGGTCTGTCAGCTCCAAGTGTCGGATAACATGCGTTGTGTGTCACATGTCTATTCATTCTATTCACCATTCTGGTGATGGAGCACCAGGGCTCAGCTCCTTGCAGAGTTTTAATTAATGTTAATGTTTCTAATTATTTAATTATACTGTTACTTATAACAGTAACAGTTATAAAATAACTGTCTTTAACAAAGACAAAGGTCTCACTCTAAGTAAGAAATTGAATTTGATTGTAAACAAGGTGGGACAGCAGAAACCTGATTGGATGAGGACTAACCAATCAGGAGGGATGGACAACAGGGGTATAAACACCACCGGACTGGACATGCCCAGGTATCATTCCTGATGAAGAGTTTGTAATTGAAATGTCGGTTAAAATTGATATCTGTATTGGGCTGGAAACCCGAGAAGAGTTTATTCTTTACATAAGCTGGAAAAACTCTAGCTCCTTTTTCAAGTAAAGATGTGCTTGGTGGGAGGATCCCATTGAAGATGGTGAAGTTGCAGTGAACGATGTGTTGGCTTCCTTTCTGCAGGGATCTCTCTCCCTGTGATTCCCTTGTCCATTTTCTCATTTTTTATCTTTTCCTCTCTATCTTCCTTCCTCTTCTGTTCCCCAGTCTGGCCTCTTACCTCTTCTCACCTCTCTATCACTTCCCCCGGTGTCCTTCCTAGTTCCCTTTCTCCCTTGATCCACCCTTCTCTTCTATCAAATTCCTTCTTCTCTAGCCCTTTACTTTTCCCACCCCCACCCCTGGCTTCACCTATCACCTTCTAACTTGTCCTCTTTCCCCTCTCCCTCTTTTTATTCCAGCGTCTTCTCACTTCCTTTCTCGTCCCGATGAAGGCTCTCACACAGAAATGTCAACTGTATTCTTTTACATGGATGCTGCCTGATCTCTGAGTTCCTCCAGCATTTTGTGTGTGTGGTGTTCTGGATTTCCAGCATCCGCAGAATCTCTTGTGTTTATGGTGAGGGAGGGGTTGAATGGGCAGTTGTACCACTTGTCCTTCTTGCAGGGTTGAGTGCCAGGAGGGAGATCAGTGGGGAGGGACAAATGGACAAGGGATTTGCATAGGGAGCGATACCTGCAGAAAGAGGAGAGTGGTGGTAGGGGAGGGGGGAGGTGAGAGGGAAAGATGTGTTTACTGGTAAGATCCCAGATGGAGATGGAGTGGCTGGCTCTGGAACATTCCAGCCAGAGGGAGCAGGGAGACAGGCTCAAATGTAGGGAACTGGATAAGCATCTGAAAGGGAAGAATTAGAAGGATGGGAGGATGAGAATGGGCGCACACTTGCAGAGGGCTGCCATTGGACATCAGGCCAAATGGCCTTTATCTATGCTATAACCCTTCAGTGATTTAGTACTTTTCTTCTAACTTTACTAGTTTCAGTAGATGTGGTCAACATCTTTACAAGGTGTGAACTGGTGCATGAATGCAGTGTGGATGCCAGTTCAACCTGCGGATGAAACCTGTGGGTAATAAGGACCCAAACAGTGTGATATTCAGCAATGAGGCCACGAGAGGAGTGACAAGTAACAGCAGCCAGCAACAGCTTTCCATCCAATTCTCACCTGACTGGGATTAGTGTTGGAGTGTGCAAATTGGTCGTCTCTAGTGGTCTGTTTATTCTATCAAAGAAACAGAAAAATGAACAGATCAGAATGAGAATCAGGTTTATAATCACTGACATATGTTGTGAAATTTCTTAAGCAAACAAGAGGAAATCTACAGATGCTGGAAATTCAAGAAACACACCCAAAATGCTGGTGGAATGCAGCAGGCCAGGCAGCATCTATAGGAAGAAGCCTCCCCCTTTCTTTCTCCCTAGGCCTCCTGTCCCATGATCCTTTCCCTTTTCCAGCTCTGTATCCCTTTGGCCAATCACCTTTCCAGCTCTTAGCTTCACCTCACCCCCTCCGGTCTTCTCCTATCATTTTGGATTTCCCCCTCCCCCTCCTACTTTCAAATCTCTTGCTATCTTTTCTTTCAGTTAGTCCTGACAAAGGGTCTCAGTCTGAAACGTCGATAGTGCTTCTTCCTATAGATGCTGCCTGGCCTGCTGTGTTCCACCAGCATTTTGGGTGTGTTGTGAAATTTCTTGTTTTTTTGGCTGAAGTGTATGCAAACCGTAATAAATTATTTTTAAATTACAATAAGAACTGAAATAAATAAAGTGCAGAAGAACAATATTGATTTAGTGTTCATGATTTCAAGGACTGTTCAGAAATTGATGGCTGAGGAGAAGATGCTGTTTCTAAAACGCTGAGTGGGGGTCTTGAGACATCTTCAGATTTTCTTTATAAAGATCAGGAATCAACAGAAATATATTGCAACCTCTCTCCCGTAGGGCAGCTGGTGACCAGAGGGAGGGCGATGGGAGAAGGAGGGGAAAATGGAAGGTGGCATTGCAGGGTGAATGGAGAGAAGAGAGGTCCTAGTGTCAGGAAGACCACTACGCTCGATGTGAGGTCAGACAGGGGTTCACTAACTGCAGGTTGATGTAGGGGCTGATATGAGGAACTTGGGAGTGAGACGGGGTTTATAGAAGGGGGAGTGGTGGGACATTACATCGCCCAGTATGTTCACATGTACATGCAGATTGTTAGCCCATGTGGGTTAGGGAGTTAGTGAGGGCACTGCTGGTGGATGAGAGAGGATGGCTTGTAAGAGGGCCAGGGGCTGCAAGGAAATGTTTGTGGCACTTGGCAGGTGATGTAAGTGGGGGTGGGGGGAGGTGGTGCAGAGTGGTAACCCATCTGGGGGGGGGGGGTGGGCATAGCCAGGGCAACTGGAGCAAGAACCCCTACAGAGTGGCGGGGAGAGAGCTCTAGGGCTCAGACAGTGAAGGACCAACGACATTTCCAACTCAGGAAGGTACCCCTCCAAGGAGGGGAATCTGCAGGGGGTGGGTGGTATTACCATCTAATGCTGCTTTTGTCTTTCCCGGAGGCAGAGGAGAACATGAGTGTTTTAGGGAGTGGGTGGGATGCCCTGTCTGGGATAATTCTGAGCTTCCTGCACCTTCACTCCTCAGGGAAGTGGGAGTGGTCATTCGTATCCCTGACCTGTGCTTACAGATGGCGGGCAGGTGTCAGGAGGTGAGTGCCTGGAACCTGCTCTTGGAGCTATAGTCTTTATGTGGCTGATCCAGCCCAGCTTCTCAGTGGTGGGTAAGTTGACGGAGGCAAACGCAGGAGTTGGGTCCAAATTGAAAGCAGAATTACAAAGATAACAATCTTTAGTCCCACATTTTCCTTTTTGATGGTAAACAGTTCCAGAACTCCACCAGGACCCTCTCAAATTCTCTGACTGTCCTTTTCCATAATGAACACACAAGTATTAGTCTAAGACCTCACCTATATTTTGGAGCTCCACATACAGACTGCCATGTGTCCTGAGAGAATACAGGTGAGGAAGTTTCCCAGCCGCAGAGGGAAAAGGATGGACAGTTCGCAGATCAGTGCTGCCCCACGGTGTCTCTATTTATTAGATTAATTCACATAACCGATACAAATAAAGGCCTACAGTATTCTTATGATTTTACCATTGAACTTGTTAAATTTGCAGTTCTTTTTTAAAAAAGAAATGCCCTTGTCTTGAGGAAAAGGAAGTTATATTCACTGAATACTTTCTTGCAGTTTCAGCTCCCAGCTTTTACGATCAGGATCCCATTCCCTCCGAAACAACATTGTAACTGCAATGCTGCATCGACTCACCCTCCCAGTCCACCCAAGCCCTCGCTGGACGCCACCTCGGGGACCTGGGTGTCATCCAACCCCCGTTCATTACCTCTGTCACCCATCCCCTGCTTTGGCCTTACATACCCACCCCAACCTCAAGCCCCTCGGAGTCCTCATCTAACTCAGTTCTCCAGGACCCACACAGCCTCAGTCTACAATTTGATCATCTGTCCCAGTTGGTCCTGCTCCTGTTCTTTAGATCCTGCTGTGGGCCTCTCTCTGCAGGACCAACTGGGGTACCTCAATTACCACAACTTCCTGCCGGCGAACTCTGGATCCTTCCTACACTTTAGATGAACTGTTTTATTTTTAAATTCCTTCCAGCAGTTCTTTCCGATGCCTCAAATCGCTGCCTGCTGGTTACTGGTCTCCTTGACAAAGCAAATAGTTTGCTTCTTCAATTGGGTCCTCACTTCAGTTAAGTCTCCAAACCCTACTCTAGCCAAAGTCTCTTTACTATAATGCTTCAGCCCTGTCTACACACTGGCAAACATCCTCTACACCCTCCCTTTGTGCTCACTCTTCCACATTATGATCTGTTCCAGTGCTGTGGGTGAACCGTGGTACTGTACTGCTCTGGTGTGACCTCTCTCTAATCAATCCTCACCAATAAAGATATGTTTTAAATCCCTGTTTCTTCTTAACTCCCTGTCTCCCTATCTGTCCTGCAGCCTCCTGGCATCCATGGACCCGCACCTGAAGATCCCTGGCCCCACCACTTACCATGGATTCCCTTGCCTTGTCTAAGTTTCAGCTCTCCTAGTTCTAGACACAAGTGATTCTGCAGATGCTGGAAATATTGAGCAACACACACAAAATGCTGGAGGAACTCAGCAGGTCAGGCAGCACCTATGAGGGGAAAAGGCAGCTGATGTTTTGGCTGAGACCCTTCATCAAGGCTAATTATTCCCCTCCATAGGGGCTGCCTGACTTGATGAAAACCTCTCCAAGTTAGACTGGGTTCGCCTCAGCACACCTCCAGCTTTTCCAAAGGACTGAAGGTAGTGCTTTACCTGCTTTCTCTTCCTCAGATACAGGTAAATGCTGACAGCGAGGACCACGATCAGCAGCAGAACTACCGTCAAGCCCACTCCCACAGGTATGGCCAGGCTATCCATACGTTTCTGAAACAAAGAACCACACCTCGTCATCAGTAATGGGGTGGGACACCTTTCCACCCCAGTGTACTCTCCTCACCCACAGTCCTTCCCAGTTTACTCCTGGTGGCTCCACCCCATCCTACCCCAAACTCCACAATCAGCTCAACAGATCTATAGGAGCAGAATTAGGACATTTGGCCCATTGAGTTTTCTCTGCCATTCATTCATGGCCAATCCTTCTTTCCCCTTCTCAGCCCCACTCCCCAGCCTTCTCCTTGTAACCTTTGACGTCATGGCCAAAGAAGACCCTATCAATCTCTGCCTTAAATACATCCAATGATTTCGCCTCCACAACTGCCTATGGTGACAAATTCCACAAGTTCACCACCCTCTGGCTAAAGGAATTTCTCCAAATCTCTGTTTTAAATGGCCAACCCTCTATCCTGAGGTTGAGCTCCCTCTTGTATTAGACACCCCCTCCATGGGCAACATCCTTTCCACATCTACTCTATCTAGGCCTTTCAACATTCAAAAGATTTCAATGAGATTCCCCCCATCCTCCTAAATTCTAGTGAGTACAGACCCAGAGCCATCAAATGTTCCTCATATGATAAACGTTTCATTCCTGGAATCAGCCTAGTGAGCCTCCTCTGATGCCAACGGATCACTTCTTAGATGAGGAGCCCAAAACTGTTCACAATACTCAAGGTGAGGCCTCACCTGTCCCTTACAGAGCCTCAGCATCACATCCCTGCTCTTATACTCTAGATCTCTTGAAATTAATGCTAACATTGCATTCCCTTCCTCATCACAGACTCAACCTGTAAGTTAACCTTTAGGGTGCTCTGCACAAGGACTCCCAAGTCCCTTTGCATCTCAGATTTTTGGATTTTCTTCCTGTTTAGAAAATAGTCTGTGTATTTATTTCTACTACCAAAGTGCATGACCATCCATTTTCCAACATTATATTTCATTTGCCACTTTCTGCAACCTTCCTGTTTCCTCAACACTACCTGCCCCTCCACCAATCTTTGTATCATTCGCAAATGTGGCAACAAAGCTATCTGTTCCATCACCTAAATCATTGATGGACATTGATGTCCAGCACAGACCCCTGCAGAATACCACTAGTCTCTGGCATTCAACCAGAAAAAGATCCTTTTATTCCCACTCACCACCAGCTACCAATCAGCCAATGCTCTAACCATGCTAGTAACTTTCCTGTAATACCATGGGCTCTTAACTTGGTAAGTAGCCTCATGCCTCATACAACATCCACTGCATCCCCTTTATCTATCCTACTTGTAATCTCCTCAAAGAATTCCAACAGGTTCATCAGGCAAGACTTTCCCTTAAGGAAACCATGCTGACTGTGTCCTATCTTGTCTTATACCCCTGCTATGTCCTCCTTCACACCAGACCACAGCACTGTCCCCATTCCAACTGACATCCATTTCCCATGTACAACAGGCTGCGCATGACCCAGTTGATGAAGCCTCTGCCCACATCCCGAGACCCAGATCAATCCTGACCTCGGGCACGGCCTATCTGTTTGGACATTCCCACTTCCCAGCTCGTCTGGGTTCCTCCCACATTCCATAAATAATGCGAGATGGTTGATGCAGTGGCTACTGTAAAGTCCCCTGGTGTGTAGATGAATGGTAGTACCTCAGGGGAGTTGATGAGAATGAGGGGAGAAAAAAAAATAAAACAAGTCCAGATAAGTTAAATGGATGGTTGATGGTCAATGTGTAGTGTGCTGAAAGATCTGTTTCTGTGCTGTATCTCTCCATTTCTCCCTCTATCTCTCTCTGTCTCTCTCACTCTCTCTAGTGTTTCCAACCCCACTCCATGACAGAACCAGTTCCCACTCCTTCCCAGCAGCTTCTCCACCCACTTCCCAATGCACAGCCTATTCCCAGCCTCTCTTCAACTTGCTCTTTCTTTGGTTTCATTCAGCGTTCAACACAATCATACTCTCAGTTCTAATCAACAAAACCAGGGCCTGTGTACCTCCCTTTGCAATTAGATCCTCACTGGGAAACCACAGTCAGTGTGGATTGGAAATAACATCTCCTCCTCACTGACAGTCACCGCTGTCACACTTCAAGGATACATGCTTCGCCCACTGCTCTAATCTATCTGGATCCATAAATGTGTGGCTATGCATAGCTCAAATGCCATCTATAGATTTACCAACGATACAACAATTGTTGGAAGAATTTCAGATGGAGATGAGGATGCAAACAGGGAGCGAGATAGATCAGCCTGTTGAGTGGGGTTGCAACAACAACCTTGCAATCAACAACAGTAAGACCGAGGAATTGATTGTGGACTTCAGGAAGGATAAGTCAAGGGAACACACGCCCGTCCTTATCAAGGGATCAGCAGTGGAAAGGGTGAATGGTTTCAAGCTCCTGGGTGACAACATCTCTGATGATCCATCCTGGGCCCAACATATTGATACAATTACAATGAAGATACAGCGGAGGCTATACTTCATTAGGTGTTTGAGTAGACTGGATATGCCACCAAAGACACTCGCAACTTTTATAGGTGTATTGTGGATTCTAACTGGACGTATCACTGCTTGTATGGCAGGGCCGCTGCACAGCATCGGAAGAAGCTGCAGAAAGTTGTCAACTCAGCCAGCTCCATCATGGGTACTAGCCTCCCCAGCATCAAGACACCTACGAAAGTGATGCCTCAAAAAGGTAGCATCCATCAAATCACATAGGAAATGCTCTCTTCAATTGTTACCATCAAGGAGGTGGTACAGGAGGCTGAAGACACACACTCAACGTTTCAAGAACAGTGACTTCCCTTCTGCCTTCAGATTTCTGAATGGATGATGAACTCATGAATACCATATCAATATTTTCTTGCTCTATTTTTACACTACTTATTTAAATTAATTTTTAAATAAACTTACTGAAATTTATTATAGTTTTTAAAATTATTACTGTATCGCAATGTACTGCTGGCACAGAACCACAGATCTCATGACATATGTCAGTAATATTAAACTGATTCTGATTCTGTTCCTGCCTCCCAGAGACTCAACTCTATTGCTTCCTGTTCCCCTCTCCCTCATGGTCTCCTGCACACCTCAGATGCTCTATGAAACATTTGAAAGCACTAGCCCCTGAAGCAGCAGGGACTCTTGAGTCTGTGAAAGAGGGCATTGGGATAAGGTGGCATCTGTGTAAGGGTGGGGGGGTGGGTGGTGTCTATGTCAGGGGCCATCTGTGTAAGGGGGCCTGTGCCCAGGAGCCTGTTGGAATTCCCTGTGGAATAATTCTCAAAACATTTTGGTCACTGAGTGAAGGAAAGAAAAAAAAGACAGCAGCGTGCTGGAAGTCTGAAATAATTGCAAAAATTGCTGGAAACACTCTGCTGGTCAGGCAGTACTAATTAATGTCTCTCCCCAAGACCCTTCGTCAGAGAGGTCATTGAGATCTGTCATGGACCACTGACTGTGGAGTTGAAAATAGCTGTGACTGAACTTTTAGCCGAATTCTTCCATTGGTGGGTGAGTTGTCCACTCTAGATTGCCCTGTGTGTGTAAGTGGGTGGTAGAATCTGGGAGAGTTGATGCGAATGTGGGGAAATTTAAATTGCTAATTGCCTTTGTATTCATTTTAAAGATTTTTGAGTAAGGAATCAAATCAGGAAAAATTGTGAATTTTGTTACGTGAAATGAGAGAAGGTTCGTTAATAGTCTTGCTGCCGAGGGGCTTTGAGAAAGAGACAACACTTTACATTAAGTTTGAATCTCACATAGTTCAACTAGATCTAATCAAAAGAAACTAGGAAGACACTAGATGGGATTTGGCTGTGGTTGATTGGGAGAGTACAAGTGTGAAGATGCATGAGCAAAGGTTAGCATTTAAAGAAATAATCCATAAATTGCAGAAGAAAGATTTTGAGTGACAAAAACCCAAAAGGAAAAGCAATTTATTCATGACTGTGCAGAGAAATTAAAGATGGCGTGAAATCCAAGGAAAATGCTAATAAAGTTGCCAAAAAAACAAAAATAGGCTGAGGATTGACAGCATCCTAGAGTTCAGCAGAGGAGGAGTGAGGAACTGAGAAGTGAGGGGAGGACTGACTACAGAAGTGTACTGACCAGATGCAGGGAGGATGTTCTCTTGGCCAGATGCTGATTTCTTGACGGCACAATCTGGCAAATAAGGTGGAGGCAGTGTTGGTGTATCTTTGGAAATTTCTCCCACAGAGCTGTGGAAGATCGTCTGCATCAACAGGTAGGTAGGTAGGTGGGGTGGGGGGGTGGTGGTGGTGGTGGTGGTGGTGTGTGTGTGTGTGTGTGTGTGTGTGTGTGTGTGTGTGTGTGTGTGTGTGTGTGTGTGTGTGTGTGTGTGTGTGTGTGTGTGTGTGTGTGTGTGTGTGTGTGTGTGTGTGTGTGTGTGTGTGTACGCAATAGTCACACAGGTAATATGGTGCATTCTGCGTAACTATGTATGTAATAGTCATACAGGTATATGGTGCATTTTGGTGCATGTTTGTATATGTGTTGGTGGAAAAAGGCATAATGTGGTTCTCTGTATGTGTGGTAATGGCTACTTCCGATAACTAGTGCATCTGGCAACGTGTGACTGTATACTCTGTTTTGCTCTTGTAATCCAGTTCTGTTGAAGTTGAAACAGGACCTGAGTTCAGGGGCAGGGCTCAGTATGCCCATTGAGTACCAATGAATACTGTGCAATGTCCACTTAGCTCACCAATTCTTCAGCATCAATAAATGAAGAACTAGAGGCGGGAGAAATAATAACGAGGAATAAAGAAAAGGTAAGAAAAAGAATTAAATTTTTTGTGCTTGCCTCCAGAGAAGACAAAATGCTGGAAGTGGTGCTGGGCTCTAGGTCCCGAGAGAGTGAGGAGCTGGAAGCTGTAGAAGGATAGTCGGGGACAGATTAATGGGCTGGAAAGTTGTTCATCCTGGGACCTGGTGACCTGCTGCCCTGGGATTGACTCAGGTGGCTGGGGGTACAGTAGATGCAGTGGTTGTCTTCTTCTATAGATTCTTCGAGGGCTCCAAAGGATCAGAATGTAACCACCACCCCCATATCAGAAAGGAGGGGGTGAGAACACAGGGACTACTGATCAGTTAGCCTTGGTTGCTGACACTGGGCTCCATTATTGAGATAGTAGAGACGGGTAACCAAGAATATAATCAAAATCGTTTATGAAATGGAAACCATGGGAATGTAACTGAATAACAGAGAAGCGGGAGATACCGTAGGTGGTGTGATCTAGTAGATCTTTAATAATGAGACACACAGAGGTTTTGAAACAAAATTAGACTATATAGGATGAGTGGTCACATTGCACTAAGTCTGATGATTGGTTAGCAGATAGAAATCAGAGCAGGTTTTACATTGGCCATTCTCATCCTGGGGAAGAATCACTGTTTGGACTATTCTTGCCTGCCTGCTTGCATTCATTATGATGGGTATAGATAGAGTGAAAGCAAGCAGGCTTTTTCCACTGAGGCTAGTGGAGAAAAAAACCAGAGGACATGGGTTAAGGGTGAAGGGGGAAAAATTTAAAGGGAACATTAGGGCAGGTTTCTTCACACAGAGAGTGGTGGGAGTGTGGAATGAGCTGCCAGATGAAGTGGTAAATGCGGGCTCACTTCTAACACTTAAGAAAAACTTGGACAGGTTCATGGATGAGAGGTGTATGGAGGGATATGGGCCGGATGCAGGTCAGTGGGACTAGGCAGAAAAATGGTTCGGCACAGCCAAGAAGGACCAAAAGGCCTGTTTCTGTGCTGTAATGTTCTATGGTTCTATGGAAAGATTCAGATTTGATGATGTCATCCAAAGCTGTTGAGGAAAATAAATGCAAAAGGTGATAACACATTGTGACAACAGGATTGCCTGGCTAACAAGGAATACAAGGTGTTTCTTCTTGTCTGCAACATTTTAGGAACAGCTTACACAGACCATAGAACATTATCACAGAGGAGAACGCCCTTTAGTCCACAATGTTGTGCTGAATCAAATAAATTAGTAACCAAATGGCCAACTAGATTAATGCCTTCTGCCTACACAATGTCCGTATCTTTCCAATATCCTCACATTCATGTGCCTATCTCTAACGTCTCTTTAAAGTCCCTAATGTATGTGTCTCTATCACCACCCCGGGCAGCCCACTCCAGCCACCCACCACTCTGTGTAAAATAAAACTGCCCCTCACACCTCCTTTGAAATTATTACCCCTCACTCTAAATGCACGCCCTTTAGTTATAGACATTTCAACCCTGTGAAAAAGATACTGGCTGTCTACTGTATCTAAGCCTTTCATAATCTTATAAACCTCTATCAGATCTCCTCTCACCTTCTGCTGCTCTAGAGAAAACAACCATATTTTGTCCAAACTCTCATAATAGCACATGTACTCTAGTCCAGGCAGCATCCTCTTCTGCACCCTCTCCAAAGCCTCGACATCCTTCCTATAGCGGGGCGACCTGAACTATATGCGTTTCTCCAGAACACAAGATATTCTGCAGGTGGCAGTCCTGATGAAGAGTCTCGGCCCAAAATGTCGAATGTTTATTCATTTCCGTAGATGCTGCCAGACCTGCTGAGTTCCCGTAGCATTTTCTGTGAGTTCAATACTCCAGATGCAGCCTAACTAGAGTTTTATAAAGGGGAAACATAACTTCCTGACTTTTGAATTCAATGCCTCAACTAATTAAGTATGCCATATGCCTTTGAATCCACCCTTTCAACCTGTGTAGCAACTTTCAGGGAGCAATGAACTTGGACCCCAAGATTCCTCTGCTCGTCAGTAGTGTACTGTCTCTTTACATTTGACCTACCAAGGCATAACACTTTTGGCCTGATTACACTCCATTAATAAACTTAATTCTGATTCCATGGTAACTGGTGTTTCAGAATCAATGTTTTTATATGCATGTAAGGGCGCTAATGGTGTGGGTGCTGAAGTCATTGATGAATGATGGGTAGGAAAGTAGGTTGTGACGAGGACAAAAGGAGGCTACCAAGGCAAGGGAATGTGTTAAGTGAGAAGACAAAGGTTTGGCAAATGGAGCACAATGTGAGACAATGTGAGGAAATGGGAATAGTCCATGACAGAAAAAATAAAACTGTATATTTTGTATGTAGCATTTTTCCTTTTGGACTGAAAGATAATGAAAGGTGACTTGGTAAAGGTGTATAAGATGTTAAGAGAAGTGGATAGCCAGCCTTATTCCAAGGGTGGCAATGGCTGATATGAGAGGATGTAATTTTAAGGTGATTGGAGGAAAGTACGGGGGAAATGTCAGAAGTAAATCTTTTACTGAGGGAGTGAGTGTGTGAAATGCATTGCCGGGGTGGTGGTAGAGGCAGATACATGAGGAACATTTAAGAGAATCTTACATATGAACGTGCATGAAAGAAAAATTGGAGGGCCACATGGGACGGAAGGTTTCGACTGTTCTTGGAGTAGGTTAAAATGTCAGCGCAACATCATGGGCTAAAAGGCCTGTAATATGCTGTAATGTTCATTGTTCTAAATCGTGAGAGAGTGCAGGGTTGTGAGATGCAAGGTATCTGGGTGTCCATGTGAATGATTCACCGAAGGCAAACATAGTGTTATCGTTTTCTCGGTTCATTGTTCTATGTTCTAAATGGTGAGAGACTGCAGAGTTGTGAGGTGCAAGGATACTGGGTGTCCGAGCGAATGATTCACAGATGGCTTAAATGCAGGTACAGGGAACAAAGAAAACACTGTGTTATCATTTGCTCTGAGCAAAATTGAGTTCAAAAGCAGGGATGCTTCAGTTACAGACAGTACTGGGAAGACCACATCTGGAGTACAGTGTGCAGTATTAGTCTCCATATTTAAAGATGGATGCTAATATGTTAGAAGCATCTCAGAGAAGGGTCTTGTCATGTACTCTCTATTTTCCTCTTCTATTTGACCTCTCGAAATACAACACTTTACACTTGTCAGTTTTCCACCCAAATTTCCATCTGATCTATATTCTGCTGTATCCTGTTGCAACCTTCCTCAGTATCCACAATCTACATGTTGTCTGAAAATTTACCAATCAGATCCCCTCTATTTTCATCCAGATTATCTACCTATATGTATATATATCTCACAAACAATAGATATTTTGTATATAACACTGATCTTTGTGGAACACTTAATGGTCACAGACCTCCAGTCAGAGAAACAACTATCTTCTGTCTTCAAGGCCAAGCCAATTTTGCACCCAATTTACCAATTCTCCATGGATCCCATGGGACCTAATTTGCTCGATCTGTCTACCATGAAGCACTTTTTCAAATGCTTTGCTAAACTCCAGACAACATCCACTGGAAAATGAACTACCTATACCTGCATTGTTTGTGATATACAGTATATACTGTACACATGAGTAACTTGGATGAAAATGTTAGACGGGCGGATTAGTAAATTTGCAGATGACACAAGGATAGGTGAAATTTTGGAAAGTAAATAAGGTAAACCGACTTAGATCTGTTACAGGTGTGGGTGAGGAAATGGTAGATGGAGTTTAATCCGGCCATGTCTGAGGTGTTGCATTTTGGGAGTAGTAGGGGGAATGAAGGATTTTGAGGAAAAGGCAGTAGGTGGAGGTGAGTCCACGCCAGATCAGCCATAATCTTAATAAATGGCAGAGCAGGCTTGATGGGCAGTTGGCCAACACCTGTTCCTCTTCCTATTTCATAGGGGCATATAAAGAGGTAAGTGTCCAGTTAATAGCAGGACCCTCAACTATACTGACATATAGAGGGACACTGGAGCCTGTAACTCCCTGAAAGTGGTTCAACAGATTGATAGGATGGAAGAAAAATGATGCATGGCATACACCTTCATTGGTGCGGCTGTGAGAATAATAGACAGGAAGTCATGTTGCAGCTTTGGTTAGGTTGCACCTAGAGTATTGTCTGCATTTCTGGTTACCCATTGTGGGAAAGACATGAAGGCTTTGGAGAGGGTGCAGAAGAGGCTCACCAAGATGTTAGAGTATATGAGGGCTTGCACAAACCTGGAGTACTTTTTCTGGAGCACAAAGGCTGAGGGGAAACCTTATAGAAAATGTCATAGTTAATTATTTTTTTAATTAATAATTATTAAATTATTAAACTATGGTTCTTTAAATTATTTAGTTGACAGAGCGTGGGGAACTTATTACCACAGGCAGCTGGGGTGGTCAGGTCGTTGAGTGTATTTAAGGCAGAGCTTGATAGGTTCTTGATTAGACATGGTATCAAAGGTTATGGGGAGAAGGCCAGGGAGTGGGAAAAAAGGATCAGCCATGATTAAATGGTGGAGCAGACTCGACAGGCCAAATGGCCTTACTCTGCTCCTATGTCTTACGGTCTTATGGTTAATCTTTCTCTCAGTGTTAAATATCAAACACTAGATGGCACAACCTTAAAGTGCAAGGGACCAAGTTTAAAGGAGACACACGGGAAGAATTTTTTTTACACTGAGTGGTGGGTGCCTAGAAAGCACTGCCAGAGGTGGTAGTGGAGACAAATATGATGGTGTCATTTAAGAAGCTTTTAGACCCGTGGTTCCCAGTGGGTTCTATGGACCCCTCAGTTAATGGTAGGGGTCCAAGGCATACAATAGGGTGAGAACCCCTGTTTTAGACAGATGTGAATATGTAGAAAATGGAGGGATATGGACCATATAAAGGTAGAAGGGATTAGTTTAATTTCCGCATTGCGTTCGGCACGGACATGGTGGGCTAAGTGCCTGTTCCTCTGCCATTCTGCTTTGTGTCCTCTGAAAGGGAAATTCTTCCTCATACCTTTTGCACTAGGACAGGGAACACCCACCGCCACCAACACTCCTGCATGCTTACCTCAGTGGTCATTCCAACTTGAAGCTGGAACATGAAAGAGGAAAGGCCACAGGTTACTCACCGGACATCGAAGTTCATTCCAGTTCAAAAGAACACAGCCCCTTGTACCAAAACCCAAGACTCACAGAGACCCCACTGACAACAGTGTGGCTGACTGGCCTACAGATGATTCTGGAGGAGTCAGCCTGTGAAGTCCTACCCTCAGCCACTGGTGCCTGTCACACAGAGTGTTCATTTGTGCAGAGTCGGTCAGGACAATACCAGACATACAGCATACCTTTCATTCCAACACATTCTCCTTTCTTTAACCACAAGCTCTGGGGATTTGTCAGAATTCACTGCTGAAATAGCACAGCGTTTTCCCTAACCAAGACTTATTGACATTCTCATTGTCCCGAACCTTATGAGTCTGTTTACATTTGGTGTGGAAGCCAGTGCCTTCTTTACATCAGTTTGCATCAACTGAACATAATGGGGTGGGGGTAACACCACGGGCAAGAGTGGGGAAACTGGCACTTCACAGGCTCACTACAGCCCCGTCTGAACAGAATGAGTCGAGTAACGCCACTCAAGGAGGAGATTTGGCCCATGGAGTCTATACTGACTTCATGCAAGTACGATCTAGCTCATCCCACTCTCCCACAACCTCCCCTCAAAGACATGATAGTTTTTACTTTCAGACAATTAACCACTTCCCTCTGAGTGGTACACCTAAATTCGCCTGCACTCCCCTTCCTCAGGAGAGTCTTGACACTGATCACTCACTTTGTCAAACAAATGCTTCCTCTTGTCATTTTAGGTTGTTTGCCAACACCTCCATTCTGTGAGCCACCCCTTTGCTTCTCCTCTGCTTGTCCCCTTCACATTCAGTCCCTCCATCAGGTCACTGACTCTCTCTCTGTGAGAGCGAGGACATCTCCAGCTCCTTCAGTCTATCCACCATGCTCAGGATCTCCGTCCATGGTCAACACGCCATCACCCAGTAACACGGTGGGGGGGGGGGGGGGAATGGCATTTCCTGCTGGCATCACCCACACCAATACCACAGCTACTGCACAGCGCACTGCAGGGAGCACTCTGTTCTGCAGGTATGTGACAGCAGCACTGGGAGGCAAACAAGTGAGGCAGAGGTTGTCAGTGTGACGTTTGGAGTCGCCAGTGTTGAACCAGGTCTGCTGGTAGGTGAGGATACATTTAGATTCTGGGGAGGGGAAGAAAATCTCCATTGACCCTTTGAACTCTGGAGGACTGAGGAACTGTTGGCTCCAAGAACCCATCTCACCCCAGACCTGGGAGATCTCGTGGTTGAAACTTCCAATTGTCCCATTCTTGGTTATATTTCCTAATGGGAAATGGACCTTCTTGTTAAAGGAAGCCTGTCCTCTTACCTCCCGCACTGGGACAGGACAGTGCTCGCAGCCAACCATCACTTCAGCATCCTTACCTTAGAGCTATTCTCATTAGTTGGCACCTAGAACATGAGAGAGGGAAGGCACAGGTTAGTCACCGGAAAATGAGGGATCACCTTATTCCAAAGGATCCCACCCCCTTGTTCCAAAAGCTGAGTCTCAGTGAGACACCACTGACAAATCAATGGTTTCAGATTTTTGCATCATTCAGATCTCTTCTGGGCCACAGCAGACCTATACAAGAGGGATGGGTTGCATCTGAACTGGAGGGGGACCAGTTGTACCAGGTTGCTTGTGTATGGTTTTTCATAAATTCTATTGTACTTCTTTATTTTCTTGTAAATGCCTGCAAGACAAGGGAACCTCAAGGTAGTATACGGTGACATATATGAACTTCGATAATAAATTTACTTCTGACTTTTGATCTTATTGAGCAGATGCATTTGTGCTGTTAGGGAGGATTTAAACTAGATTGGCAGGGGGTTGGGATCCAAAGTAGAAGTGAAGCAGGAGGGAGGCTGAAAGTTGTGACAGAACTCAGCAGTATAAGGTCAGTTGCCAATGATCACCTTGTTCTATAGACCCCAAATAGTCGATGGGAATTAGAGGAACAATGGGAATTAGAGGCACGGAGACTGCAGGGATAACTGTGGGAGCCCTGGCTGAGATATATGCACCATCATCTGCGACGGGCGAGGTGCTGGAAGACTGTACAACGAGCATGGACCAGCACGGCACAGGAACAGGTCCTTCAGCCCGGAACGTTGTGCTGAAGTGATAAAATCAGTAATCAAATGTCCAACTCAACGTATCCCTTCTGCTGCACAATGGCCACATCCCTTCATCCCCTGCACATTTGTGTGCTTATTCAAGAGCCTCTTGGACTCCCGGTTGTGTTAGACTCCACCACCATCCAGACAGCGTATTCCCAGCACCTGGCACTCTCTGTGTAAAATCATCTCCCTGGAATTTATCCCTCAGCACCTTAAATGCATATCCTCGAGTATTAGACCTTTCTGCCCTGGGGAGTAAGATGCTAGCTGTCTACTCTATCTATACCTCTCCTAATCTTATACATGTCTATCAGACCTCCCCTCAGCATCTTCTGTTTCAGTGAAAAACAACATCAGAAGGTTGTACAACCTCTCCACATAGCACACATCTCTAATCCTGTCAGCATTCAGGTAAGCCTTCTCTGCACCCTCTCCAGCTACACTGTGAGCAGAGGCAGAGATGGCTGACTGTGGAAGTGTATCTGCTGGTGGGAAAGGGCGGCTGCTCAAGCCCCTCCGGGGGCAGCATGTTGGGGGGGAAGGGATACACCCTTCCCTCCTCGGGTAATTTCACAGTGTGCTGTGAGGGAGGGTACAGTCCCACCCTTCTTACCTCTGTACTTGACTGGTTCATTCCATTGCTGACGGTCTGGAAAAATTAAAAAGCCACATGCATTAGTCACAGCGGTGACGTCCACCTCCAATACTCAGACACCCACTGCTCCACTATAACATCATTGCTACTGAAATATTACAGCCTTTTCCCCTATTGAAGACTTACTAACATCCGCTTTGCTCCTAATGCAGTGAGTCTGTTTACAGCTGGTGTGGAAACCAGTTCCTTTTTTACATCAACTGAACATCATGGGGTGCGGGAGCTACCAAGTAACGTCACTGCCGAAGGTCAGAGAAACCAAACCGCCAGAAGCTTAGTAAAGCCCAATATGAGCTGAGAAGTCTTCAACCATGGAACAAGAGCACAGGTGAATCACTGAAGGGGTGGGTTCAGACCAGGGAGTCCAATCTGGCTTCCTGCAACAGCGATTCAACACGTCCCACTCTCCCAAACCTTCTCCCCAAAGACACAATTTTCCTTTCTGACAATTAACCACTTCCCCTCTGAGTGGTACAACTAAATTCACTGCAAACCCCCTCCTCAGGACAGTCCTGATACTAATCATTCACCTTGTCATTTCAGTTTGCTTGCCGACACCTCCATTCTGCGTCCCTGATCCCTGACTCTGCCTCCTTGGGAACAATTTCTTTGCTTCTCTTCTGTATGTCCACTTCATGCTCAATATTTCCATCAGACCTCTGACTCTCTCTCTCTCTGTCCATGGGAACAAGAGCACCTCCAGATCCTGCAGTCTATCCACAGAGTTAAACACCTCTGTTCATGACTTTCCGTGGCACAGATGTTAGACCATAAGATATAGGGGTAGAATTAGGCCATTTGGCCCATCAAGTCTACTCTGCCATTTCATCATGGCTGATCCATTTTCACCTCTCAGCCCCAGTTTCCTGCCTTGACCTTGTATTCCTTCATGCCCTGACCTATCAACTTCTGCCTTAAATATACATAAAGTCTTTGCCTCCACAGCCTTCACTTTGGCAATGATTTCCACAGGTTCACCAACCTCTGCCTAAAGGAATTCCTCCTCAGCTCCATTCTAAAAGGGCACTCCTCTGTTCTGTGGGTATCCTCTGGTCCTAGACTCTCCCACCATAGGAAGCATCTTCTCCACACTCACTCTATCAAGGACTTTCACCATTTGAAAGGTTCCAATGAGGTCACCCCTCATTCTTCCGAATTCCAGTGAATACAGGCCCAGAGCCATCAAACATCCTTCAATCCTGGAATCATTTCCATGAAACCCCTTTGAACCCTCTCCAGTTTCAACACATCCTTTCTAAAATAAAGGGCCCAAAACTGCTCACAATACAAGTGAGGCCTCACCAGTGCCTTATAATGCCTCAACATTACATCCTTGCTTTTAGATTCTATTCCTCGTAGATATGTTGCACCAATTAATTTCTGTATCAGTTGCAGCTGCTGCAATGACAGCACTGCTCTGCCTGTGACTTGCACACTGTTGCTAAGCGTCTCCTTAAAGGAACAAGCACATGATGAGCTGCTGCCGTCACGTCTAGACCCAGAAGTTACACATTGGGGATGATGTTTCTCTCACCAGACCTTCAGTCCTTGCCCCAGGCTTCTCTCACCTCGTAATGTAATGTGAAGTCAGAAGTCTACAAAGATAAAAACATGACGAATGTTACTGGCGGTCACATCCATAGAGAAACAGGCCATCAATGCCACGGTCAGCCCTCTGCTAATTGTGTTGCAATTGTTCTCTACCTTTCGAAGTTTTGCTCTTCTGAAGGGTACAGGCGATCATTTCTACTGGACTGTCTGGTAGGAGGTACCCCTGGAGGGGAGGGGAGATTCACAAACTGGAGTAATTTTGGGGGAGATTGGAGGAAGGGGGAGGGTGATGAAGGGAAAGTTAGGAAAGAGAAGAGCGGGGATGATGATGAAGAGGAGGGTGGTGAGGTGACAAGAGGAGAAGGGTGGGCGAGGGAGGAGGAGGGACAGGGAAGAGGATGTAGCAGGTGGGGAATGGGGGAGGAGAGAAGTCAGGGAAGAGGTAGAGGTGGAGAAAGGTGGGGGAAGAGGAGAAGAGAAAGAGGCTGTCCAACACATTCCCCTTTCTCAGAGGTGGAGGAGTCTTGCTGACTCTGCCCGTGCAGAGGACACCACCGTCCACACACTGACACTTGGTCTCAGTGTGTGCGCGGCAGGAAACGGAAAGAGATTTTCACTGTTATTCATTCCCTCTACAGCTCGGTGTATGGCACAGTCAGGCAGCCCGTTTCATCCACCCGGTTCACAGTTATCTATACAGAGGATAGTGACATAATAAAGTGATGGGTTCTAACTGTGAGTGATACTGAGAAATGTCATGGAACATACAGCAATGGACTATTCTGTGCTGAAGCTGAGCTCATTTTAAGTTCATTCCATCTGCCGAGACATGATCCATATTCCTTGGATCCCTGTCTGTTCATGTGTCTGCCAAATGCCTCTTTAACTTTCTTATTGTGTCTCCTTCCACCAGCTTCTCTGCCTGTGCATTCCAGGCACCTACCATTTCCTTGTGTGAAAAAACTTGCCTCGTAAATACCGTTCAGACTCAAACACAAGAGAGTCAGCAGATGCTGGAAACCCAAAGCTGCACACTGAAAAAGCTGGAAGAACTCGGCAGGTCAGGCAGCATCTATAAAAGGGAATACATGTTTGAAGATTTGGGCCGAACCCTTCTTTAGGGCGAGAAGGAAGAGGCAGATGCCAGAATGAAATGGAGAGGGGAGGGGAAGGATAGTTGGAGGGTAATAGGTGAAGCCAGGTGGGTGGGAAAGAGGCTGGAAAGGAAGGAATTTGATAGGCTAGGAGGAGGGGACCCAGGGGAGGTAACAGGCAGGTGAGAAGAGGTGAAAGGTCAGAGTGGGGAATAGAGGAAGGGGGGAGTGGGAGATTTGCTTATCGTAAGGAGAAATCAATGTTTATGTCACAGGTTGGAGGCTACCCAGGCGGAATATAAGGTGTTGATCCTCCACCCAGAGAGTTGCCTCATCTTGGCAGAAGAGGAGGCCGTTGATCAACACGTCAGAACAGGAATGGGAATTGGTCATCCGGAAGTCCCGCTTGTGGTGGATAGTGTGAAGATGCTCGACTTAGTGATCCCCAGTTTTTGACACAGAACTTTAAACTTGCCCCCTCACCTTAAACCTGTGCCCTCTACTACTTGACATTTTTATTCCCCCACCCCTGTAAAAAAACACTCACTATCCACCCTGTCTGTGCCTCATAATTACAAAAAATTCTATTAGGTCATCCATCAGCCTCTGAAGATCCAGAGAAAATAACCCAAGTTTGTCCAACCTCTCCTCATAGCTAAATATCTCTTATACATACAACATCCTAAGTGAACCTCTTTTGTACCCTCTCCAAACCTCCACAAGTGACCTCTCAAACAGCAACATCTCACACTTGTCTGGCTTTAACTCTCACCATTCCTCTGCCAAAATTTCCAAATTATCTACATCCTACTATATCCTTTGTTGCTCTTCTCTTTGTATAACACTGCCAGTTTTATTTTTTTTCACAAAATTACTAATCATCTCACCTACATTTTTGTCCAAAGCATTTTTATAACTTAAACTGTAGAAGTACCAGAACGAATCCTTGTCACAGTCTTTCAGTCAGAATAGCTCTTCGACACCACTACGCTTCGTCATCTATAGCCAAGTTAATTTTGAATCCAGTCCAATAAGAATCTATTGATTTTAAATCTTCCTCAAAAACCTCAATTGTTCAGTAGTCATGACATAAAAAGTAATTTTACCTGCAAATCTTCCAATTCACGAGCAGGCTGGCAGACAATACATTCTGGATGTTAACCACCAGCAGTGAGAACCATAAGACCACAGAACAGAACTAGGCCATTCGGCTAATCAAATCTGCTCTGCCAGTCCATCACAGTTGCTTTATTATCCCTCTCAAACCCATTCTCCCCATAACCTTTGATGCCCTGATTAATCAAGAACCTATCAACCTCCACTTTAAATATACCCAAGGGCTTGGCCTACACAGCTGTCTGTGGCAAAGAGTTCTACAGATTCGTCACTGTCTAGCTAAAGAAATTTTTTCTCATCTCTTTCTAAATGGATGTTCCTAAATTCTGAGGCTGTGCTGTCTGGTCCTAGAATCCCCCACTATAGGAAACATCCTCTTCACATCCACTCTATCCCGATCTTTCAATATTCAATAGGTTTCACTGAGATCCCTCCTCATTCATTTAAACTTCATTGAATACAGGCCAAGAGCCATCAAACACTTCTCATATGTTAACCCTTTCTTCCCCGGGATCATTGTCATGAATCTCCTCTGTACTCTCTCCAATGCCACCACATCCTTTCTTAGATAAGGGCCCAAATCTGCTCATAATACTCCAAGGGCAGTGTGACAAATGCCTTATAAAGTGTCAGCATTACACTTTGCCTTTGTATTCTAGTCTTCTCAAAAAGACTGCTAGCATTGCATTTGCCTTCCTTATCACCGACACCACCTGCAAGTTAACCTTAAGGGAATCCCAAGTTCCTCTGTACCTCTGACTTTTGAATTTTCTCCCCATTTATGAAATAGTCCATGTTTTATTCCTTCTGAAAAAGTGCATGACTCCCTGCTTCCTCAACACAACCTACCCATCCATCTATCTTCATCTCATTTGCAAACCTGGCCTCAAATCCATCAATTCCTTCATCTAAGTCATTGACATACAATGTGAAAAGGAGTGGTCTAACACTGATCCGTAAGGCACACCACTAGTCACTAGCATCAGCATTATCATTATGTTTCCTTTCGTATGATGTGGGTGATTGTTCATGACCATGATTGTTCTTGGCAAGGTTTTTGTACAGAAGTGATTTGGCATTGCCTTCTTCTGGGCAGTGTCTTTACAAAGTCGGTGACCCCAGCCATATCAATACTCTTCTCTGCCTAGCATCAATGGTTGCATAACCAGGACTTGAGATAAGCACGAGCTAAACTATCCACCACCTGCTTTCATGGTTTTAATTGACTGTGATTGGGAAGGGTGCGGGGTGGTGGTGGGGGGACTAAGTACATGCTACACCTTGCCCAAGGGTGACCTGCATGCTAGCAGAGGGAAGGAGCGTTTTTACACCTCCTTTGGTAGAGACCTGAAGCCAACTAAAAAAGACTCCCTTTATTCCCATTCTTTGCCTCCTGCAGGTCCGTGAGTCTCTCCATGCTAGTACCTTTCCCATAATAGCATGGGCTGTTAGTTCATTGAGCAGCCTCGTGTGGCACCTTGTCAAATGCCTTCTGAAAATCCAAATAAGCAACAGCCACTTATTCTCCTTTGTCTATCCTGTATGCTATTTCCTCACAGAATTCCGACAGATTTGTCAGGCAAGGTTTCCCCCTTTGAAAACAACGCTGACGTTGGACCATTTCACCAAGTGCCTCCAAGTAACCCAAAACCTCAACCTTAATAATCGACTCCAACATTGTTCCAATCACTGATATCAGGCTAACTGGCCTATAATTTTCTTTCTTCTCCTTCCCTCCCTTCTTAAAGTGTGGAATATTTTTGATTTTCCAGTCCTCAGGAACGATTCCAAAATCTATGGACTCTTCAGAGATCATTCCTAATGCCTCCACAATCTCTTCAGCAACATCTTTCAGAACTCTCTGATGTAGTCCATCTAGTCCAAGTGACTTATCTGCTCTCAGATTTTTCAGCTTCCCAAGCATCTTCTCCTCAGCAATAGCAACTGCACTCTCTTCTTCCCCGACATGCTTGAATTTTTGACATTCTGCTACTAGACTGCTCGTGCCTTCCACAGTGAAGACTGATGCAAATCTCTTATTAAGTTCCTCCACCATTTTTATGTCCTCCATTACTACCTCTCCAACATCATTTTTTAGCAGTCTGATATTCACCTGCGTCTCTTTTACTCTTCATTTTTCTGAAAAACCTTTTGCATCCTCTCTTATATTATTGGCTAGCTTACCTTCATATTTCATCTTTTCTCTCTTTATGGATTTTTAGTTGTCTTTTGTTAGTTTTTAAAATCTTCCTAATCCTCCACCTTCCCCTATATTTTTGCTCTACTATATGCTCTGTCATTTGTTTTTATGCTGTCTTTGACTTTCCTTGTTGGCCACAGTTGTCTCATCTTATTGTCCCTTTGGAATATTTTTTTCATTCTAAGTATTTATCTTTCCTGTGCTTTCCGAATTTCCCCCAGAAAGAACAGCAAATTCTGTTCTGCTGTCATCCCTGCTAGTGTTCCCTCTGCAGCCCTTCTCTCGTGCCTCTGTAATTCCCTTTACTCCACTGTAATACTGATAATTTCAGCTTCTTCTCAAACTGCAGGGTAGAAAGTAGACACTGAAGATAGTATCTCCTGTCACCTTACCCACAAAGCACAATTCATTTGCATCTCCCCACCACAAAGTAAAATCTTTTATTCGCAGCTCACTTGACACCATGCTACCAAAATAAAGTCAATGTAGTAATACTTGGACCCGCTGAAGGGTCTTGGCTGTACTTTTTATCCATAGATGCTGCCTGGCCTGCTGATTTCCTCCAGCATTTTCTTTGTGCCACTTGGTAATGTGTGTGATTGAACACGGAGTGACCATGCTGCAGGTGATCAGAGCTCTGGCAATCTGCTGGGCTCGAGCGGGTAATTCTGCATTGACTGTGGGACAAACTCCGAGCTCCAGTGTGCGTGTGAGTGAAGAGACACTGCCTCAGCAGCTCACCGTTCCAGCAAATGGAACGAGCTTGGAGCAATGGCAGGTTTAAGGACTGCCTTGAGGTCACCCTGTCCATCAAAGGAACGTGCAGTCTTTGCTGGCTCTCTCCGCTGAGGTAGAATGAGAGAATTCCCAGGATGAGGAGCCAGGAACTTAGCTTGGCCAGGGTGATGCTCCCACATTGATCACGTGGCTCAGAAAACCTCCACACGCTGCAATATAGTGTTCAACTCATTCACCAGGGCCATGATAGTGAAACACCTGCGAGTGGTGCCACAGAAACTTCGGGCCTCTGCAAATTAGTAACTGAAGCACGTGACTGCAAAAGGTAAGTACTCTGGGGCTCACCCGGGGAGAGGACAATCTTCTGTCCTGGAGTTGTGGGCCTTTGGAATTCCTTCACAAGAAGCTATGGTTCCCTCCAAATATTCCAAGGCCAAGGTTGGTGGGAAAATTGGAAGAGATATGGATTGGGTGGGAAGGTAAAATTGAAGCAGAAGAACCGCAGTTTGATTGTGTTTACTCCTATTTCTGTTAACACATCACTGGGGAAAAGGAACCTTCCAGCAGTTCCTCAGAGTCACATTACTCAGCTGAACCTAATGCTGTCATAAATCTCCACTCCTCAAGACCAGCAGGATGGACAACCCTTCACAGCGTCACCAGAGAACAGATATAAAACTGCAGTCTTGTGCCGACTAGGAGAGCTCACTGCCTGATTCAAATCCACAGTCACAGAGGACCATTTGGGGAGAACACCGGTAATGCCAAGCAGCCCTGGCATGTTGGAAGGCATGCACGGGCATCGAGAGGCTCTGGCTGTGGAGGAGGGCATCAGCTTTTCTGCTCTGCACTCAGACATCACAGTATTATTAGTTAGGTGGATTATCAGAGCTGACAAAGTTCAAAAATCTGCACTAGAGCAGCAAGGAATGAGCATTACATACACTATGTGCTGTGTTGTATGACGTGGACGATCATGGTCTATGACCAGGATCGTTCTTGGCAAATTTTTCTACAAAAGTGGTTTGCCATTGCCCTCTTCTGTCTTTCCAAGATGAGTGACCCCAGCCATTATCAATACTCATCAGAGATTGTCTGCTTGGCGTCAGTAGTTGCTTAACCAGGTCTTGTGATATGGACCAGCTGCTTATATGACCATCCACCACCTGTACCCATGGCTTCTTGTGTCTCTGATCAGGGGGTATAAGCAGGTGTTGCACTTTGCCCAAGGGTGACCTGCAGGCTAGCGGAGGGAAGGAGTGCCTTACACCTCCTTTGGTAGAGATGTACCGCCACTCCACCATGCATAAAAACGTAACAGACACAAAATGCTGTATGAACTCGGCAAGTCAGGCGGCACCTACGGAGGAGAATGAACAATTGAATTTTCATCAGGACACTGAAATGGTGACTGTTTATTTCTCTCCATACATGCTGCCTTACCTGCTGAGTTCCTCCAGCATTTTGTGTGTGCTCCAGTTTCTGCAGAATCTCTTGAGTTTCTGTTATATATGTAAAAGTACCATGAGGATAAGGAGAGGTGTTGGCCAGGGGATAGTTCAGAGTGGATGTTATTAAACACTATATGAATAGACTGCTCCTCGGTTTGCACTTCAGAATTCTGGAGTTGCAGTTTACATCAGAGCCACACACCAAGCTGCAACATCACTCACTGAGACGACGGTGAGAGAGCTGAACACATCAATGTAACCCAGTCCATTAACAAAAGATCCAAAAAATAGTTCTTGTCTTCTCTTGATTCTGTCCCTCTGCTGACCCCCTGGCCAGACTGTGGGAGGTTGAGTAGGGCTCACGGCAGATCACTCAAGGGGAAGTTTAAACAATGGTTTCCACACTCTGTGGGGAACAGCTTGGACAGAGAGAGCATCCTAGATAGTAAAATTAATTTTGTGGGATACAGCAAGGGAGTGAGAGTGAGGAGTGGAAACTATCCTGTACACTCTAAAGGGGAGGTGAAATTCTCAGTGTGGGCAGGGAAAGGCTAGTCCTGATGGTCAGGCCTGCTGCAGCATATAGACTGTGATGCCCAGAGGCGCAGGCTCACGGACAGGAACGTAACTGGAGGCTGAGGCTAATTGGTGTGGGGGAACTGTGGGTGGTCAGAGAAATCAGGTGCTGTGAGTCGGCAGAAACAGGCCCCAGGGCAAAGAAACCAGAACGACAGCAAGGACGAGTGAAACAAGTCAGAACCAGGACTTGGGAAAAGAGTAACGTTTCATGAACTCCCCAGAACCGCCAAAGGGGGAACTTCGTCAGCTACCCTCAATCCAATACAGTTTGCCATGTCACACTGACGTTCCCATTGCTCTGACCCTCAGCAAACAGACCATTCACCATTCCCTTTCAATCATTTTCAACACCCATATGGTCCTCCATGGCCATGGCTCCACTGCGGAGAATTATTTCTGGGCTGGGATCAGCGCCCGCTGTTCTGTGAGCTTCCTGCACTTTCGCAGCCGGCACACCTGCTTCATGAACAACTTCCTGCTGAACGCACCTGCTGCCACTTCCCCTCTGCGTGCTCGCAAAGTTCGTCTCCTCGGAGAACAAAACTTCAATTGATGTAAAGCCAACAAATTGAGCTGTTACCGGGAACAGTATCTAACCAATGTTTAATCATAACACGGATTGGAGTTACACTTGACTGGAGCAAAGACAATAGTTGTTTCTGTTGTTGGACTGACTGACGACAAAGGATACAGAGGGTTGTTGACTCAGCCGGCCCCATCAATAGCACATCTCTCCCCACCATCCAGAACATCTACAAAAGGTGATATTCATTATTATTATTAAGGGACCTCACCATCCGTGACATGCCCTCTTCTAATATCTACTGTCAGGGAGGTTGCACAGGAGCCTGAAGACCCACTCCACATTTTAGGAACAGCTTCTTCCTTATCACCATCAGATTTCTGAACAGTGCATGAACACTAACTCATTATAAAAAAAACAAAAAGGAATAATTTACTGATCATTATGCCTTTGCGTTGCTACTGCTGCTGCAAACACAACAAATTTCACATCATGTGGCAGGGATAATAAATCTGATCTGATTCTGCTGAAAATGGAACACATCATAAAAATTATTCAGATGATAGAAAAACTCCCATTTGTTTGGGATAATGCTAATACCCAGCTTATGCACAGTCCATTCACACCAGTGAGCATTTGGGAGACTGTCAGGATGACTGTTTGCAGTGGGGGAGTCAGATGGGAATTCGGATCATGGTCACATTCCCAAATATCCTGGTTATGAAAATTCACAAAAACAAAGACTTGGGGAAGGGCTGTGTGGGTAACAAACAATAGTGGGGGGAGGGGAGAGTTAGTGAGGCAGTGGGGAGAGCAGCCCCACCAGAGCAAGTTCAATACAAACCCCCGAACACACACAACGCAAGTCTCAGACCGAACTACATCACAGTCTGTACACTGAACCCACATACAGGCCTCAGATCGAACCACAAAACAGATCATACACTGACCCACAATACAGGCTGCACACTTGACACACAATGTCGGTCTTGAAGCAGAGTTAATCAAGACTGTAGGTCATCGCCCTGACAGTCGTGTGCTGAGGAGACGGGGGTGTAGAGGCAGAAACACTGGATGAACAGAAGGTAACCTGACAAAGAAAAGGACTCATCTACAAATGTACGTTTCAATGCTGACAACAGAGTTCCTACTCCTCAGTCTAACTGTTCTGTACAAGCACACTTTAAATGAGGCTAAGAAGGGCCAATGTATGCTGGACTGTCACAGGATCACACCAGGAAGCTGACTGTGGGCTGTGTTCCATGGCATATTCAGAGTCAGTGCTTTTCTTGGGTCATGTGCTAGTTGAACCTAGAGGCAAGGGTAAGAATGGCCTCATAGAGCATTCTTGGAACAGCGCAGTTGTCTATTGCTAAAAGTGCTCCTCTGATCAGCCAAGGTGGCATGCAGAGGGTGAGAAACATTGTCCAGAATTGCCAGGGTTTTCTGGAGGGCCCTTTGTTCTACCACAGTCACCCGTGTTGATGCCATTGCCCCAGTACACCACCGCATAGAAGATTGTTCTAGCGACAACAGGCTTGTAGAACATGTGAAGGAGAGGCCTGTATACACCAAAGGGTCTCAGTCTCCTCAGGAAGCAGAGGGGGCTCCAGCCCTTCTTGTACAGTCTTTGTCTCCACTCAAGTCTACCATTCAGGTGCAACCCCAGGTACTTGTGGGTCTGCACCACATCCACATCCTTACTATCAATAGTAATAGGGAGCAACGCAGGCTTAGTCTTCCTAAAGTCCATCACCATCTCCTTTGTCTTACTGATGTTGAGCTGCAGATGATTCAGCTTGCACCATTTGACAAAGTTCTCCACCAGGGGCCTGTATTCATCCTCCCATCCTCCCTTTATACACCCAACTATTGCTGAGTCAGCAGAGAGTTTCTGCAGATGATATGATTCAGTGTTGTATCTAAAGGATGGACAGAAGACCAAAGAATTTCAGGAATCATAATGTCCCCAACCACAACAGAATGGTTGCTGACACCAAGAGTTCAAGGTTGTGAAGATCTGAGAAGAGGGACACTGAGAATCTGATACCTGTACTGCCCAGAAGCTCCCATGAGGAGGACAAATGCAGTCCCCTCAACTCCCTCAGTGTGGGTAAGCAGGAAAAAACTGCATGTAGTGAGCCTGTCGATGGAAAACACCCCTCCTCCAAACAAAGCTCCTGCAGCTGGGAACAAAGGTTTCAATATCTGTGGTATTTTGAGTGATCCTGGGGACGTTCAGCCAGAGCAGTGGGCTCATGAGTGCAAAGAGAAATGTGGTCTTGTATAACCACCACCAGACACAGAGCGTCCTAATAAGAGACAAAAGCTACCAGAGATCTACCGCGGTCATCGAACAGCCAGTGCAGGCAGAACTACCACTAAATATAGACCCCGAGTGATACTCAACGTATTGGACAGGGTCCAAGGCTGAGGTGTAATGGCAGTGCAAGTGGTGTGTGAGCAAGATTAGGGGAGGAGTGTGTGAGGGAGGGAAGGGATGGGATGGTATGTGTGTGTGTGTGAGGTAAGGGATACATGTGCAAGGTAGAGGATGGGAGGAGTGTGTGAGGTAGAAGATTGTTTGCATCGGAAGGAGGGGATGAGTAAGGGAGAGGCAGAAGAATGTGCAAGGAGGATGAGGCGAAGAGCATATGAGGGAGGAAGGAGATGAGTGTGTGAGAGAGGGGGCAAGAGTGTGCAATGGAGGAGGGGAGGGGTGAGAGAAGGACAAGAGGAATGTACGAGGGAGGGAAGGAGGAAGTGTGAGGTAGGAAGTTCACGATGATACATGTGCTGTTGGTGAAAAAATGATGATGAGAATGGAAAGCTGATTATGATCCCCTGGAAACGAGTAAGAAATATTAGCAGGATGAAATGACAAAAAATGGGTAGTTTTAGCCTTTTGCAGCTGTGTCACACCAGGAACAAGACATGCAGAACCAGAGGAAACTGGATTATAATCAGAACCTTTTGCAATGGGCCTTCCAAGGGTTATCAGATGTTGTGTAAGACCCAGACGATTTCAGGCATAGGCTAATAGATGACAAGTTATATTTGCGTCATTCACACAAAAGGTTCTGCAGATGCTGGAAATCCAGAGTGACACACTAAATACTGGAAGAACTCAGCAGGCCAGGCAGCATGTATAGAGAGGAATACGCAGTCCATGTTTTGGGCCAAGGGCCTTCATCAGGACTGGAAATGAAGAGGGAAAAAGTCAGAATGAGAAACTGGGGGGAGGAGAAGGTGCGCAAGCTGAAAGGTGTGAGGTGAAACCAGGCAAGGGGGAAGGCAGGGGGACGAGGGAGGGGGGAGTGGGAGGTGATAGGTGGAAAAGGTAGAAGGTTGGAGAAGGAATCTGATAGGAGAGGAGAGTGGACCACGGGAGAAAGGAAAGGAGGAGGGGTACCAGAGGGAGGTGATAGGCAGGCAAGAAGAAAAGTGGGAAGAGGGCTCCAAATTAGCGAATGTAAAAGGAGGGGTAGGGGGTAGAAATTACTAGAAGTTGGGGAAATTGGTATTAATATCATCAGGTTGGAGGCTACCCAAATGGAATATGAGGTGCTGCTCCTCCAACCTGTGAGTGGCCTCATTGTGGCAGTAGAAGAAGCCATGGCCTGACGTGTCGGAATGGGAACGGGGAGTGGTATTAAACGGGAATTAAAATGGTTGACCATTCTGTTGTCAACAGAGTGAAGGTGCTTTACGAAATAGTCCCTCAATCTAGGTTAGATCTCACTCTGTAGAGGAGTTTGCATCAGGAACACATGATACAGTAGATGACCCCAAAAAACTTGCGTTACCTGAAGAATTGACCCCAATTCGGAATGGGGATTGGGAGGTTTTGCGGGTTATATACGGTGTATGCAAGGGAAGTGGTGCCAGAGTAAAAGGTCAACCATGATGAATCAAGTACAAAGTGGGGAATGGCCTCTGCCTATCTCCACCATCACTTTGGGGAAACATACACCCAGGGATGAAGGGCTTTCAGAAGATGCCCCGCTTTAGCACCAGAGTTGCAGGAATGGATAAAATATCGTGGGAAGACTGATGCAGTTTTAAAAATCTGTGACTTGCTAATATTACTCAATGCCCGGTAGAAACACACAATCTCCTTCAGTCACTAGCAAACCAAGGAAGAGCTGATAACTCACCATTGCCCGACGTCGTTAGCTGCAGTGATGGAAGAACACAGAGTAAACAGCATTCAACTAAAAATCAAAATATAAATTGAGTAACCAGATTAGAAGCTATAAGGAAGTTAAATACTAGAGTTCTGTGGCTGGGTATGGGCATCGTGAACAAATTTTGCATATGAAATAACTGCAGAAAGCTCTGAACAATGTAGTTGGAACTTCGTTCAGTATCAGGAAGCAAAGAGCTTCTGGTATTTAGTCAATGTTGCACCCTGCATAACATGAGCAGATGTGGAGATTTTAGTGCAGGAGCTGCATCCTGGATGGGCTTTGGGCTGTATTCCAGTGCCAGACCATACTCAACACTCAGCAGGCATGGAAACTCTATGCCTGAGACTACAAGCTTATCAAGGACATTGCCTGAAATCAGTGAACTGAGAATGTGTCAGTGGCTTAAATAGCTCATCACTATGACACCCCTGGAACAACACTCCACAGGTCAGGCGGCATCCGTGGTGAGAAAACATTTCAGGTGACTGACTTTTCATCGGAACTCAACAATGCTGAAGATTAAATTGTTGCCTTTCCAGAGGCATGACACTTAGGTTTGCAGTCTGTGGAATCTTTCTGTGCACACACTCGGCTGGGCTAGGAGTGTTTGATGTCTCAGGTCCTGTGTTCAATGGGAGTTCACAAGGACGAAGGGACGATCTGATTGAAACCTACCAGATACTAAAAGGCCTGGATAGTGTGGATGTGGCAAGGATGCTTCTGAATAAAGGGATGCCTCTTTAGAATCGACATGAAGAGGAACTTCTTCACCAGAGGGCGGTGAATCTGTAGTCACAGAGGCCAAGTCACAAGGTGTATTTAAGGCAGAGATTTATAGGTTCCTGATTGATAAAAGTGGGGAGGGTTAATGATGACAGGGGAGAGATGGAGATTGGAGTCAAAATTAACAGTAACCATGATTGAATGGCAGAACAGACTCAACGGTCCACGTTCTGCTCCTTTATCTTATGATTTCATGGACAAGTGACAGCGACTACAGTTAGAATGTGTGTGGTAGCTCAAGGATCTGATTTCGGTTATCAGGAGCCCTTCCCAATTGTTCAGCTCTGTATCGAACCCCAATTTCTTCACTGCTCCATAGTGGGTCACCCCCCTCCTCCAGCCACTGCCCCTCTTCCCCTCTACCTACTGAGGGTTGAAAAGCATGTGGCGAGCAATGACAACCATTTCTCCCCAGGCACCCTCGCACTGATGGCATTGGCCAGCTTCCCAAGGCAGGTGACTGGGGTTTGAGCCTCTCTCTCTGCACATCATTTTCCGTCAAATTCCAACCCATCCCCAGTGCCAAAGTGGATTATGGGCTGGGATGTTGAGTAGGTTCCAGGGTTGTCTGGCTCTTCCTGAGGAAGGAGAGCACGCTGCTAGCATTGTCTCAGTATCTGTGTGGGGATTAGGCTCAGCATTTGGCTTGGCCCACCTGAGGTAGACTGCTCCTTAGGTGAGGCTGTATATGATGGCCTCTATTGGATCCTTCCATCCATTCTCTGAAAGAGTTCTGCAGGCTCTGGTCTGGTATTTGTTCCATATTGGATAAGGTATTGTGGAGCAGATCAGCAGGGGAGCTGCAGAGGGTCATATAGGCCACACTGTGGTAGTAGAGAGAGTCCAAAGTAGCAACATGGGGCAAAAAACCATAAGACACAGGAGCAGAATTGGGCCACGCAAGCCAGTGAATCTGCTCTGCCATTTCATCATGGCTGATCCATTTCCCTCTCAACCTCATTCTCCTGCGTTCTCCACATCACCTTTCATGCCCTGACAAATCAAGAACCAATAAACCTCCACCTTCAATACAATGACCTAGCCTCCATGTCCACCTGTGGCAATGAATTCCACAGGTTTACCATCCTTTGGCTAAAGAAATTCATCCTCATCTTTGTACTAAATGGATATCCCTCTATTCTGGGGCTGAGATATCCGGTATATTCAGAAGAACTATAAAATGTAGTGGACTCGGCCCAGTACATCACAGGTAAAGCCCTCCCAACCATTGAGCACATCTACATGAAACGCTGTTGTAGGAAAGCAGCATCCATCATCAGAGATCCCCACCACCCAGGCCATGCTCTTTTCTCACTGCTGCCATTGGGTAGAAGGTACAAGAGCCTCAGGATTCGCACCGCCAGGTTCAGGAACAGTTACTACCCCTCAACCATCAGGCTCTTGAACAAAGGGGGATATCTACACTCACTTGCCTGTCCACTGAGATATTCCTGCAACCAATGATCTCACTTTAAGGACTCTCTGTTATCTCATGTCCCGAAGAAGGATCTTGGCCTGAAATGTTGACTGTTTACTTTTTGCCCTGGTGCTGCCTGGCCTGCTGAATTCCTCCAGCATTTTGTGTGTGTGTGTGTGTGTGTTGCTTTGGATTTCCATCATTTGCAAATTTTCTTCTGTTTGTTAAATTTCACAACATGCAAGTCAGCGATAATAAACCTGATTCTGAAACAGAGAGAAATTAATCAAATAGTTTGTATCCTTCATAGAATAAAACAAAAAGTAACTCCTGTAAATGGTGGGGAATGAAGAACTGAAAAAGAGCAGTAGGAAAATAACAGCAATGGAACACTTAACATACAAATCTATCAAGGGCACTTGCCCCCAACCCTCGACCGGCAATGGCTGATCTGATTATCACCACAACTCCACATTCCTATCTCCCCACAGAAACCTCTCAGATCTATCTACCTGTTTTAAAAATTAAAGACTGCTTCACTGCCTTATGAGAAAGCTACCACTGACATCCCTTTATATGTTCCTCCTATCACCAGAATATTCTGCCCCCTCATACTAGCCATTCCTGCCCCAATAAGGGCTAATGCCACACCAGTATTCAGAGGACACATTTGAGGGCACATCCACAGGGTCATTTTGGGCAGAGCTCCAATAACCACTGCGAGATGGAGAAACAGGCATTGAAGATGGACTATGAAAAGGTTTCTAAAAATGGAGGAACCCAAGAGGAAAAAAGATAATTCCACTTCATATTTGCCACGATGGGTGCTGAAATTTCTAGGACCTGATAATCCTAGAGTTGGCCATGGAGACTGTGGATCCACTGACTGCCATTTCTCAACATTCCAGAGTCCAGAATCGTTCCCACTGTCAGAAGGTAGCAATTGGAACCGCGGATCTATTAAAAAAAACTAGCTAGTATGAGATGGAACTCTGAATGGCAGCAATAAATGTTACTGGACAACAGTATTTTGAATGATTTCATCACTGAATGATTGACTTCTTTATCTTAATTGCACTTTTTAAATAAGCAATTCTTTATTTTAATTTTCAACAGAAAAATTATAAATTCAGAAAAGATGCATTGTTTTGTAAACAGTACTTCTCAGGCACTTCACAAAAAGGCCACAAGATCATAGTTCCAGAGTTTTTCCTGATAGGTGAATCGGTGATGTGCAGAGAATTGTCCTCTGTATAATGGTCATAGGTAAAGATCTGGGGAATTTACTGTTGAATGTATACTTGCTATACAGATACATCCTTGCTTCATGTACAACACAGTAGGGAGCACAGCTGTGCCTGCTCTGACCCAGCCACACACTGTGTTTCAGAATAAATAACAAACTAACCATCTACAACCAACTACCAAATACAGCTTCAGACATACAGAAGCAACAGACTGTAATGTTGAATATTTTACTATCAATATGTTTCTGCTCTTTTCCTGCACCTAGGGTTAATGGGAACACCAATGGCTTCCATGTATGGAATAATTCCTTTAAAATTTGGATTTCTGAAGTATCTCAGCGTTACTTTTTTCTATCCTTTTCTTATTAGACAGAATACCACACTCTATTTTAAGCAAACTATTTCCATTTGTTTTTGAATACCATAGTGCCCAATTCTCAAAGTATTCAAATGTGATGAGCTGAACATTACATCATAAACATTGTTAAAGATGATGAGTGAATCCCACCGCCCCATTTCTTGTAATGTTTCAAAGGTTTCCAGCTCTTCGAAGTTCTATATTTGCAAGCAATCTGCCAACGGCGTCCATAACTAGCTGTGTTCTTTCGGCGACCAGAGCAGTGTAAACCTTATAGCCAGTGAGGCAGGTTGGAAACGTTGCCTTCATATTTAAGCAAAAAGCAAGGAGTCATCACACTTATAAATGCAGACTGGACAGATGCAGGGGAAGGAAGAGGAGAAAGGAACCAATAGGGAAGGGCAGAGAAAGGGAGGATGGGAGAGAGGAATGGGGAAAGGGACAGGGAGGAAAGGATGAGGATGAGAACAGAGATGTCAGTCTGACAGGAAAGAGCTTTCAGAATAGAATCATAAGTAACACTGAATCAATGGTTTGGATGAAGGATTTGTTTCCTGTTTTGGAATCCTGTTCAATTTGAACCAAAAGCAGAAATGGCTCTCAACCCTCCTTGGTCAAAGTACAAGTGAAGTAAGCCGCATTTTGGAAGTCCAGTGTACAGCCAGTGAAGTGGTCATTTCCTCATGTGCAGCTCATCTTGAAACTTGGTGCTGGTGTATCGAGCGTGAAAACCTTTCTTATTTATGGTGTCATCAGTGTGAAATCGGATCATGATCGAGTCTCCTGCAGAGTACATGTCTTCCAGAAGCTAGGGAAAGAGAAATGAAGAGTTAGTCAAGCTGGTTCAGGAACTGGTTTAACCTCCAAGAGACAGAAATTGTTCATAGTTGGATTCAAGAGGAACTTTGTTTTAAAATTGTATATATCACAACCGGGCTGAAGACTGAGCGTCATGGGTAGGGCCTGCATTTATTGCTCATCCCTAATTGTCTTCGAGAGGTAGTGGTGATGAACCATAATTTTATTAACTGGATTGAGAAGCTGATTGGCTAATGCTCCCAGGTCATCCCTTTCTGTGGTAGGCCACTGATTTACACAGCTGCAGTGCTTCAGGTGAAGGGATTCCCTTGTAGATGATGACAATGAAAGGAGAGTAGTATCTTCCTAATGTAGGGTGGTGTTAACCTGAAAGGAGACCTCCAAGTGGTGGCACTCCCATGACCCTGCCGGCCTTGCCCCTCTTGGTGGTGTAGGCCGTGATTTCTGTGAGGTTCTGCTGCTTAGCTGAGGTGAGTAACTCTAGTGCACTTTACAAAAGCCACACACTTTGCCACCATGCCCAAGTGGTGGATTGTTCTGGGCTGCAGATGAGGTGCCAATGAAGCAAGCAGCTTTGCTGTGGATGCTGGCCCTGCACCCATCCAGGCAAGTACTCTCATTTATGCCTTAGAGTGGAAAACCTTTGGATGTTAGGAAGTGAGTGTAGGACACCCAGCTTCCAATCTGCTCTCAATGGGTAACAAGTCTCTGGTTAATGGTGGTCCCTAGGATATTGATGTTCGGGTCCCAGAGATGGTAATGTCAGTCAATGTCAAGGATAGGTGTTCAGACTCTCTCCTTCTGCCTGGCACCTATGTTACACTTCATTAATCAACGCATGCCTGAATGTTGTCCTGTTCTTGCTGCTTCATCTGCTGAGGAACTGGACACTGTGGAGTCATCAGAGAACATCCCACTTCATACTAATGAAAGGTTGTTGCTAAAGTAACATCCAAATGGTTGGATGTAAGGCACCCAGGGGAACTGCTGCAGTAATATACTGGGACTGGGAGTATTGACTTCCAACAACCACAATCATTGTCCAGTAGGAGAGCAGTGAATCCACACACTGGGGGTGTTTCCTTGCTCATGCCTACCTGGCCATCTTGATGCCACACTTGGTGAAATGTTACTGATGCCACTGGCAGTCACTCTCACCTCACCTCTGCCATCTGCTCTTTGGCCCATGCTTGGACGCAGGCTGTGATAAAGCCTGGAACTGAGTGGCCCTGGAAAAGCCACAATGGCCATCAGTGAGTAGCTGACCGGTGAAGAAGTGTTGCTTGCCAGTACCGTCACTACAACTCCAATCATTTCTTCAGTGCCTGCGAGTCGGCCAGGTGGTCATTAACCAGATCGGATTTGTCAAGTCTTTGGTGAATGTGACCGTAAGACATAGGTGCAGAATTAGGCCATTTAGCCCCACCATTTCATCATGGACATAGCTGGGCAGTTCCCCACATTGTTAGGTAGATGCCCGGATAATAAATGATATGGGGTTGGCTTAGTTCCTGAGTGCAGGCCTTCGGTACTACAGGGATATTGCCTGGCCCTCTGATCTTTGCCTTCTCCAGACATTTCTTGATATCACACTGATGAACTGAATTAGCTGGAGGCTGGCTTGGATGAGGGTGGCGATCTCAGGAATAGCTGAAACAAATCACCTTGCTGGTACATCTGGCTGAATCGTCATTAAATCTGAGCTCTCCCTTTTGCCCTCATGAGCTGGGCCCTCGCTGTGTAGCTGTCTGGGGCTGCCCCCTCCCAGTGAGCCGTTTCAATGCCACTCCCATTCATGGCCAGATGTAGTGGGTTTGCAGAGCCGTGATCTGATCTGTTCGTTGCCAGATTGGAAAAGGAACAATGGCGTTTTCTGAAAAATTATCTGTTTAAACTTGCTGCTTTTATAAACATATGTGAATCAATTGTTGCTTATTAAATAGACTCTCTCACAAAAATAAACAAAAAGCACATGATCAACCAACCAATCACAGAATACTCTTGCATGTAGCTCACCTGACTCTCCTCAGTCTCATCCTTCTTTCCCAGGCCCCAGTCAGAGTCAAATAGCATGGAAACAGGCCTTTCGGCCCAACTGGCCCATGCCAACCAGGGTGCCCATCAAGTTAGTCCCATTTGTCTGGGTTTGCCCCATATCTATCTAAACCCTTCCTATCTATGTATCTGTCCAACTATTTTTAAAAGGTTGTTTCTATAGCTATCTCATCCACTTCCTCTGGAAGATTATTCCACTTACATACAGTGACATCACGTATTTGGGTGTCATCTGAAAATGGCTTGTACATTCGCATTCGAATTGTTGATAAAGACGAAACAGGCCTAGCACTGACCTGAGCTCCATCACTCGTCACAGGCCACCAGACTGAGAAGTAACCTCCCACCAACACCCTTTGCTTTCTACCGTCAAGCAAACTGCAGATCCACATAACCAGCTTTCTTTGGGTCCCATGTACTCTAACTTTCCAAAGCAGCCTACCTCGTAAACGTCCTGTTGAAGTCCCTTATTTAAAAGCCTTACTGAAATCCATATAAACCATGCCTAACACCCTGCTCTCATTGATTTTCTAGGGTCACGTCATCAAAAAATTTAATCAAGCTCAAAAGACACTATCTTCACCAGCAAAGACATACTGACCACCTTTAAGCAACCACAGATACTTGTATAATTGGTCAGACGCTGGAGAATTACCTAGTTTTATATGTTTTAAGACATCTAGTACTTCCTCTACTGTCATGCCGACTATCCCCACAATCTTACCCAATTCCCAAATTTTTGAGCCTTGCTCCATGGAGAAATATTCATTGGAAACCTTGCAGTTCCACACAGGGATGTCTAGTCCTGTCCCAGCCAACGTTCCGAAGTGTTAGTGTGCATGGGAATTCCAGACTTTGCCCTGCCCACTAATTTTGTAAACCTTACCCCTGATCCACAGAATCTCCCAAGTCGAGGGGCCGCACTGTCAGGACCGTCGTATATCTCCATGTAATCGTATCCGCAGTCAGCCTCCTCCTCGATTTCAAACGTCTGAAATATCAGCTCCACCCCGTAGCCATCCTCTGCCATGATCACCCAGTCACAATGCAGCTGGCCAGGGTAATTGTTGTCTCCAAACTGTGCGTGTGAATACAAGTCGTTGGTTCTGACCTTGGCCCTGAGATGCCCACCACACACTGAAAAACAAGAGTTACTGAGTTACTGCACAATGCCAGTACTGGCTGTTCAACCCCATCCCAGGAAGCATTGAAAGGGTCTGAAGCAGAGATGAAGAGTGGGCCTTTGGGCCAACATCAGCATCTATTTACACTTACCTCAGAGTCACTGTGCTGTACAGCATAGAAACTGATCCTTTGGCCCATCACATCCATGCTGACCCCCTTTTTTGCCCCATGCTAATTTGATTTGTCTACTCACATTTTGATTTTCCCCACTTTCCCAACATAAAATAGACCAGACCGGGTAAGAATGGTAGATAACCTCCCTACAGGCACTGGTGAACTTGGCTGGACTTTGACATTAATAACAGCTACAGCTTTCCTTTCCAACAAGAGGACCACAACCTTGTCGTTGGGTTTGAAGGCTTGCGTGCCTCAGTGACCTGTTGGCTGGAGTCTGAGCTTTATGTTTTGGCTCTTGATAGGGTCCCCATGCTGAACAGGTCAGAACAAGAGAGGTCCACTGTTCCTCTAGGTTTGGGGATTCAGCTCAGGGCTAACAACCCTGACTGATAAAACAAAATTGTTACGGAAACAGCAATGAAGAATCCTTCTATATTTGAGTGTGACGGTATTCCTGAGTCTCCATCTGGGACGTGCGTGACTGACAGTTGAGAAAACCAAGAGGAAGCTACTGACATGATGAAGGAAGCCTCTCAATACAGCCTGAGAAAGATAGCCTTCATTGCTGCCTTAAACGCCTTTAAAAATATTAATATTTAAATATTCAAATTTACTAGTGAGCTTTGAACTTGTGTCCCTGAATCAAGATTCCACAGTTCTCTTTACTGGCTCAGTAACCTAACCACTAGCCTACCAAAGGAACTGAAAGTGGAATGCTCAGAGTGACTGAGTGGATTCCTTGTCCTCGTTGGTGTCAAACTGGAACATTGCTGATGGTGTACCCAAACTAGACAGTGAAGAGCATTTCATCGCAGCCTTGGCCAGTGCTGTACCAGGCCAGGTGTGAGCGAAGGGTAGCAGGAAATCTGTCCCATAACGTGTGGATGAGCCAGAGGTATTGGCAGCTGATTCTGCTTACGCCAAGCCCTCAGCTCCACCAGCCGAAGCCCAAGGCCGGAGAGATGTACAGCAGTGTCAGTGGAAGACAGCCAACGATCCCTCACGGGGGACAGTTCAGTGAGTGGGGGCTAGCTGGATGGAAAAGGGGGGAAATATGGGACAAGGTCAAAGAACCTGTAGAAAATGGGCGAGGCTGAACACTGGAGTAACCAATTTCACTCATCACCCGAGGACTGAAATCAAAGCCATGCTGGGGGTTCACAGCAGGTCATGCAGTACTTGAGAGTGAGGGTTGGCATTCAGGTTATTGTCTTTTACCCCCAATACTTGCTGTCTATTCAGTCTTACAGCATCCGAGAAAATCTGCTGTCTGACTGTTACAAAGGCCAAGTCCTTTAGGCTGCATTTAACCTGAGGATCACATCTCACCTGTACTGTGTTTTGCCTGAAATCCTTTCCTCTGGATCGAGGCATCAGAGAAAAACTTGATGAACATTTTATTCCCCGTGGTGACGACTGTCTCTGGTTTTTTACTCCCACAGTATCGGGCCAGCAAGGAGGACCTTGTACCAAGACCATCGTAGACCTCGAGATAGTCATAAACACATTCCTGATGCTGCTCAATTTCAAACTCGCTGAAGGCCTAATGGATGCAAGTTGGAAGGATTTAGTCTGAGGACTGGTAAGAATAGATCCCAGCTATTCCAGTTCAACCCACTCCCAACAACATTTTCCCAAACCACTCGAGGTGATATTTCCAATTTAGTGTCACTCCTGAGTTGGCATTGAGGGGACTGGGTAAAGACAAGATCAGTTCACCCTGAGTGCCCTTCACTGCTCAGTCCAGCAGTGGAAAGCTGCTTCAGGTAAGTCCACTGAACAGCTTGCCTTCTTCTCATCCCAAACAAGGCCACGACACCCCACCTCTTCCAAGGACCACCCGAATCCCCTGAGTTCCACCACCCCTTCGCTGATCCCACCTCTCTTTCACATGATCCCCAGATCAGATCCAGGCAGCCTCCCCCTGATCCTCGTTCCCAAACCGAATCTCCAACATTCCCCACCCTGCAGGCGGCCCACAGAATGACCCCCCATCGGACTAAGAGAGACACAGTGGCAGTGTTCCCCCCACTACTCTACCTATGGGCTTTGTGAACAAGAGTCCCACCCCACTTCCTCAGCTCTCCGCATGGCAGAATACACAGGGATTCCTCAATCAGAACTTCCACCAGACGTTGCCATTCACCGCGCCTCCTCCGGCGCTGGGCAAGCACAGGCCCATCTCACCGCCGTTGGTGTGACCTTGCTGTGTGTGCAGGCTTGTAGAGCGTCAGGACACCTTGAGGTCATGAGACAAGGGAGTCCCTTCCCGCCGAGTGCCGACTGGAGTCGCAACGGAAATATTTACCAGCTTGACCCTGTGCCCCGGGGGCGCAGAGATGCTCCAGGTACACTCTTTGCGGTTGGGATACTTGTCTGGCCAGTTGGGACTGGCGATCACTCCCTCCACGCTGCTTATTGAATTTCTGCAGCCAGCTGTAGGAGAAGGGGAGGAAGGAATTTAAGATCACTTTGGACATTGGGGAGCATGCCTTATGAGAATAGGTTGAGTGAACTCGGTCTTTTCTCTTTGGAGTGAAGGAAGATGAGAAGTGACCTGATAGAGGTGTATAAGATGATGAGAGGCATTGATCGTGTGGATAGTCAGAGGCTTTTTCCCAGGGCTGAAATGGTTGCCACAAGAGGACACAGGTTTAAGGTGCTGGGGAGTAGGTACAGAGGAGATGTCAGGGGTAAGTTTTTTTACTCAGAGAGCAGTGAGTGCGTGGAATGGGCTGCCAGCGACGGAGGTGGAGGCGGATACGATAGGGTCTTTTAAGAGGCTTTTAGATAGGTACATGAAGCTTAGTAAAATAGAGGGCTATAGGTAAGCCTAGTAATTAGTAAGGTAAGGACATGTTCGGCACAACTTTGTGGGCCAAAGGGCCTGTAGTGTGCTGTAGGATTTCTATAATTAATCGAGTGTACTGGAGAGGTCCGAATTGGGTGTAATTTCCGAATGGGGCACCATCTCTGCCGAATGCCCAAATGTGGGGCTCCACCCAGTGCCTGATGCCCACATTCCTAACTTTTCCTTCAGCTCTCAAGTCTGTGCTGACCCTCAATTACCCGTTACCGATCTCTGATTCTCCTACACTTGGGATTGTTTAAAACAACCAGTTAAGTCACCATCTCGCACATCTTTGGGCGGTAGCCAGTGCAGCCAGCACAGTCACAGGAGAATGTGCAAACTCCACACAGGCAGCTCTGGAGGTCGGGATCGAACGTGGGTCTCTGGAGCTGTGGTCCACTTCATACAGGCTTCAAAAAATTCAGCATCTGCATCGTGTGTCAGGAAAGGCATCATGTCCCATGTTGGTGTGTCCACGTCAGAGCCATAGAGCACGGCAGTACAGAAACAACTTGCACCCGGATCATAGCCCTCTACACACCCCCTCATCCAAGGACCTATGCAAATTTCTCTTGCATGTTGAAATTGAACCTACACCCAGTACTTCCGCTGGAAGCTCAGTACATGTTTGCACCACCCACTGAGTGAAGAAGTTCCCCTTCATGTTCCCCTTAAACAGTTCTCCTTTTACCCTTAACCTATGACCTCTAGTTCTCATCTCACTCAACCTCAGTGTAAAAAGCCTGCTTACATTTACCTTATCCATGATAAGTGCACTTTGCCATGAGGCTGTGGAGCCATGAGTATCAGCTACCCCTGGCCGGGTAGTACATCTCTGCTGGAAAGCAGCAACCATTCCCGAGGCACTGAACAGACGACATCGAGGCACTGAACAGACGACATCCGTCACGTCCACAAACTCCATTTCCCCTGACTGCTCTGTGCGTTTTCTGCCCCCCCCATTCCTATTGCACACTACTGCATCAAAGTGAGCTCACAAACAAATTTTCCAAACCCCTCAGTTCCTCTGACAACAGTGTCAGAGGAGTCTCCCAACACTATTCAATTCATTTTCTCTACATAAGCTGGCCCTCAGCAAAAACCCGCTGACCTCCTCTGGTCCTTCACCTCTTTATAGCAACCCTCTCCACGCCCCTTCCCAGTCTCTGCAAGCCCCCGCAGCCAAACATTCAGCTTCTTGGACCCTGGCCTCTTCTGCCACTCCCGTGTGGCAACACTCACACACCCCACCAAACCTCGCCACCCCTCTGCATCTCAGAGACAGCTCGACCACAGGGACGTATCTGAGCTCTTCTCAGGTACCTTTCTCCCGTCTCTCTGGAAAAAACCTAGAATGCGTTTTCACATCAAAGATGTAAGGTAGACACAAGTCGTTATGAAAAGCTGCCTACGTAACTATACAGTAAGGGAGAAGATGGAAGAAGCTCCCTGTAAAGACGCCTCATTACTACAAAGTCAGAAGCTGCAGGTGAGGCTGACACAAGTGATCTCCTCAGTTACCTGCATAGCCAGAATTCCTCAGCCTGGCACGGAGCTAGTGGGGGAGTGGAGAATGTGTTGGTGGGGAGAGAATGCTCTGGTGAGGGTGCATGAGTGGGTAGGTTGGAGACCGTGTGCTTGTGAGAGAATGCTCTGGTGAGGGTGCATGAGTGGGTAGGTTGGAGACCGTGTGCTGGTGAGAGAATGCTCTGGTGAGGGTGCATGAGTGGGTAGGTTGGAGACCGTGTGCTGGTGAGAGAATGCTCTGGTGAGGGTGCATGAGTGGGTAGGTTGGAGACCGTGTGGTGGGGAGAGAATGCGCTGGTGAGGGTGCATGAGTGGGTAGGTTGGAGACCGTGTGGTGGGGAGAGAATGCGCTGGTGAGGGTGCATGAGTGGGTAGGTTGGAGACCGTGTGGTGGGGAGAGAATGCTCTGGTGAGGGTGCATGAGTGGGTAGGTTGGAGACCGTGTGGTGGGGAGAGAATGCGCTGGTGAGGGTGCATGAGTGGGTAGGTTGGAGACCGTGTGCTGGTGAGAGAATGCTCTGGTGAGGGTGCATGAGTGGGTAGGTTGGGGACCGTGTGCTGGTGAGAGAATGCTCTGGTGAGGGTGCATGAGTGGGTAGGTTGGGGACCGTGTGCTGGTGCGGCCAAGCCACCTACCTTCCTTACAGTCGAGGCCATTCTCGTGCAGCGTGAACCCATTGCGACACTGGCAGATGTAAGTCCCGACTGTGTTCACACATTCGTGCTGACAGCCCCCGTTATTCACCGAGCACTCGTCCTTATCTGAGGGGGAGGAAGAGTAAGTCAGACAAAAGCGTGCCCTTCATAGAGAGGAAAAGAGCATCGGATAACATGGAACCTGGTGCACAGCTCGGGGAAGCCAAAAGAGCCTGGTCTGGCTGAACCTTGTAGCAGAAGTGAGGTGATCAACTTGCAGCAAGGGTTTGGGAAAGGCCATGGCAGGTGAAGGAATGCTCCAAGCAGCAGGGGGAAATGGAGGGGCACGGGTTAAAGGTCCTCTCAGTGTAACCCGATTTCTGGCAACATTACAGAAACTATCTCCTCAAGAAGGCAAAGTTCACTTCACCCCACAAGGTGCACCACCCCGGCTTTCACCAGACTGACACACTCCAGGGAGGTCATTGGCAAAGCCCTCATCAAAATGAGCAAAGGAGTTGCCCTGGGAGAGGCACTGGTCTGTAGTGAGCAACGTGGGGCCAGCGACGTGCCACCTTCTGGTTGGGCAGGCACGAGGTTCTTTACAAGATAGCCCTTTGTTGTACCCCATAGGTGAAGCTTTGAAGCTGTCTTCGAGAGCTGGCTCTTGAAATTAAACCCCCTGAAGGCTGGCGTTAGGACTCAAGCATGCACAACAGCATTTGGAACGCGGTTTGCAGTTTCTAACCACATTTCCTGTTGAAATCTAGTTGTGATTTACCCAAACTCTGGCACCAGCTCCTTTCTCATGAATGCTGACATCAGCAAAAGGCAAGATGCGCATTACTCACTGGAGTGAAAGATTTTAACTTATGAAGCCTGTAGTTATGAGTCTTATCACACCGGAAGCAGAGAGCTGTGTCACTCTGCTAGGTTAGCGTGGTTTTAAACAGACCACGTTTAACACGCAGGGCAGCACAGTTCTCAGTTCCTGGGCTCTACTGCACTGAGGCACAAGTAGGGCGCTTGTGCATGCATACCCTCTCTCCGCACCATCTGGCCTCCTTCAGGCACCAGTGTGGCCCCAGAGCATCTAGTTTGACATATTGCTCAGGTGTCAATGACCCCTCACCTTTCTCTGCTTCCCGAGCCCCTCAGAACACCCTCAACACTGCTTCCATGACCTCTGCAAGTGAAGTATGTTATAACGGCAAGATAAACGTATATATAAATAAATAAATCCATTTAATGTAACAAGTTTAATGCAGAATCTGTAAATGACTGCAAAGCCCAGTGAGTGATACATTACGCTGTGGACTGACTGAAGGCCGGCTTTAAACCCTCTCGAAGGCACCAGATCAAGATAACATTAAGGATGTCACAGCTTTTCACATGAAAAAGCTGATCATTGGGACAGAAGCCGCTGACGACATCATTGGTGGCTGATATTCAGTGTGTAAGGACCACACTCATCCAGTGGAGAGGCCCTCTGTCCAAGATTGCTGCTCCCCCTAGTGGCTGAGGTGCCCAACACCCAACCATGGTACGGGAGGCATCAGCAGATCTCCAGTCAGAGCAGGCGTGAGAGTGTTTGCTCAGGAGGTCACGCCTGCCGCTGCACCAAACCTCTAAGAGTTCATCGTCCCCTGAACCGGTGCTCACCTGCGAAGAACTGTCCTTTGAAACCTTTCTTGGACACGGTGTTGTCAGACTTGAACTCGATCCGCATGTTGTTGAACTGTGAGGTGATGACGTCAGGCCTCTCGGTGCCACAGAACCTGCCGTGCAATTTTGATCCGGAGGAGAGCCCACTGTGAACCTCAACGTAGTCATACTTGCACACCTGGGGAGGGGCATGGCACTGTCAGCACAGCTTCCACCCTGAGGATGCAGCCTGTGTGTGCACGCGCGCTCGCACTGGGGTTGTAGGGGAGTGCGTGTGTGTGTGTGTGTATGTGTGTTGTAAGGGAGTGTATCTGTCTGCGCAGGCATGTGTCTGTGTGCGTGCAGAGTGCTGAGGTGTAGGTGTGTGTGTGAGTGTGAGTGTGAGTGTGAGTGTGAGTGTGAGTGTGAGTGTGTGTGTGTGTGTGTGTGTGTGTGTGTGTGTGTGTGTGAGTGAGTGAGTGTGTGTGTGTGTGTATGTGTGTTGTAAGGGAGTGTATCTGTCCGCGCAGGCATGTGTCTGTGTGTGCGTACGGAGTGCGTAGGTGTGTGTGAGTGTGAGCGTGTGTGTGTGTGAGTGAGTGTGTGTGTGAGGATGAGTGTGAGTGTGAGTGTGTGTGTGTGCGTGCGGAGTGTGTAGGTGTGTGTGTGTGTGTGTGTGTGTGGGGGGGGGCAGTACTGGTGTGACTTCATGTTCAGCCTCTGATGTTTAATCCCGCAGTGCACAACTGACCTCTGCTCACCCACACCCAGGGTGGAGGGGTAACTTTAGGGGCCAGTGGGAGCCCTCTGAGAACCTCCTCCACCCCAATACCCACCCTGTGCCAGATATCCACCCCCAACCCCAACCCCACACCCTGTCCCAAATGGCAATCTGCAGAAACTTGTGGAATGAGCAGTGACAAGTTGCACGCCTGCCTGTGACAGGGTCAGCTGAGGGGTGTGGTGAGGTTGGGAGAGGGATAACCCCTTCACCACACTGACAACAGAACCTACCACCCTGGGGTCCCCATACTGACACCAATCTGAGGTGACACACCGACATGTGACAGTCACCATGTTCGCCCCGCCCCGCCCCACACCAACACCACCCCTTCCCCTGCAACACCCCGGTGACACCAGCCACGACCTACGTCGTTTCCCTCCAGCTCGAAGGCCTCGAAGAGCAGGGAGATGCGATACTGGGCCGGGGCGACGAGCTGCCACACACAGTGCCGGTTGGTAGGGTACTCGTGGGGCCAGCCAGGGCTGCTCACCGTGCCGTTCAGAGCAGTGAGGAATCCACCACAGGCAGCTGTGGAACAAGACAGCAGAGGTCAGTGTACTTGTGGTCAATGGTACACAGGGTAAACAGCACTCAACACAGCCGGGCACCCAGGGTAAACAGCACCCAACACAGCTGGGCACCCGGGGTCAATGGCATCCAACACACCCCTGGGCACCCAGGGTCAACAGCACCCAACACAGCCGGGCACCCGGGGTCAACGGCATCCAACACACCCCTGGGCACCCAGGGTCAACAGCACCCAACACAGCCGGGCACCCTGGGTCAACAGCATCCAACACAACCCTGGGCACCCAGGGTCAACAGCACCCAACACAGCCGGGCACCCAGGGTCAACGGCATCCAACACACCCCTGGGCACCCAGGGTCAACAGCACCCAACACAGCCGGGCACCCAGGGTCAACAGCATCCAACACAACCCTGGGCACCCAGGGTCAACTGTATCCAACACAGCCCGGGCACCCAGGGTCAACTGTATCCAACACAGCCCGGGCACCCAGGGTCAACTGTATCCAACACAACCTGGGCACCCAGGGTCAACTGTATCCAACACAGCCCGGGCACCCAGGGTCAACTGTATCCAACACAACCTGGGCACCCAGGGTCAACAGCACCCAACACAGCCGGGCATCCAGGGTCAACAGCATCCAAGACACCCAGGCACCCGGGGTCAACAGCACCCAACACAGCTGGGCACCCGGGGTCAATGGCATCCAACACACCCCTGGGCACCCAGGGTCAACAGCACCCAACACAGCCGGGCACCCGGGGTCAACGGCATCCAACACACCCCTGGGCACCCAGGGTCAACAGCACCCAACACAGCCGGGCACCCAGGGTCAACAGCATCCAACACAACCCTGGGCACCCAGGGTCAACAGCACCCAACACAGCCGGGCACCCAGGGTCAACGGCATCCAACACACCCCTGGGCACCCAGGGTCAACTGTATCCAACACAGCCCGGGCACCCAGGGTCAACAGCATCCAACACAGCCGGGCACCCGGGGTCAATGGCATCCAACACACCCCGGCACCCAGGGTCAACGGCATCCAACACACCCAGGCACCTGGGGTCAACAGCATCCAACACACCCTGGGCACCCGGGGTCAACAGCATCCAACACAGCCCGGGCACCCAGGGTCAACGGCATCCAACACACCCTGGCACCCGGGGTCAACAGCATCCAACACAGCCCGGGCACCCAGGGTCAATGGCATCCAACACACCCTGGCACCCAGGGTCAACGGCATCCAACACAACCCTGGGCACCCAGGGTCAACTGTATCCAACACAGCCCGGGCACCCAGGGTCAACTGTATCCAACACAACCCTGGGCACCCAGGGTCAACTGTATCCAACACAGCCCGGGCACCCAGGGTCAACTGTATCCAACACACCCTGGCACCCGGGGTCAACAGCATCCAACACAGCCGGGCACCCGGGGTCAATGGCATCCAACACACCCCGGCACCCAGGGTCAACGGCATCCAACACACCCAGGCACCTGGGGTCAACAGCATCCAACACACCCTGGGCACCCGGGGTCAACAGCATCCAACACAGCCCGGGCACCCAGGGTCAACGGCATCCAACACACCCTGGCACCCGGGGTCAACAGCATCCAACACAGCCCGGGCACCCAGGGTCAATGGCATCCAACACACCCTGGCACCCAGGGTCAACGGCATCCAACACAACCCTGGGCACCCAGGGTCAACTGTATCCAACACAGCCCGGGCACCCAGGGTCAACTGTATCCAACACAACCCTGGGCACCCAGGGTCAACTGTATCCAACACAGCCCGGGCACCCAGGGTCAACTGTATCCAACACACCCTGGGCACCCAGGGTCAACGGCATCCAACACAGCCCAGCACCCAGGGTCAACGGCATCCAACACAGCCTGGCACCCGGGGTCAACAGCATCTAACACAGCCCGGGCACTCAGGGTCAAAAGTATCCAACACACCCGGGCACCCAGGGTCACACGGCATCCAACACAACCTGGGCACCTACTGTAATACGTGCCCATTGCAGTCTGGACACTCGGGGTAAACAGCATCCAACACAACCCAAGCACACAGGGTAAAACCACCCAATAGACATGGTTCCAGCTGGACTGGTGCCACCATTGCACATCGTGAATCCACCATGTGCACAGCACCCAATCCTCTGTACCCTCATCCCGAGACCGACCCTCCGCACCCTCGTCTTGAGTTCAACAACCAGCTGCTGCAAACCATCACTTGGTCTTTTTTGTGCAAAGTTAAGGTCATTTACTTATTCCCCAAGCACGTTGCTCTCGTATGGAACCCCTGACTGTAGAGCAAAGCACAGGTGGGGTGGGGTGAGCGAGCAGTAGAGAAGTGGGAGGGAGATAAGTGAGAAATGGAAAGATGTGGGGAAGGGGGCGACTCATGATGAGGGGTGGTGATCGGTGATCAGGGATGTGTCGTTGACACTCTGACAAGGGTTCAGTCATGGGGGATTGGGGGGTTGGTTTGGGTGCGGAGCAGGTGGGTTCACCCTGTTGGAGGGGTCAGGGGAGGTTGAGTACACTTACCTTCACAGCTCTTGCGGTCTGCTGCCAGCTCGTAGCCCGGTTCACAGGAGCACTTGTAGCTGCCCAGGGTATTGACACATCGCTGCTGACAACCACCATGCTCTGGCCGGGCACACTCGTCCTCCTCTGCGATGGAACACAGCGGGATCAGTGTGTTTCCCCACTGCTTGAATGGCGCCACATAAATGCAGCAGGTCGTTGTTACACGCCAGGTTCTCCCCCGGCATTACAGTAACCAGACTGCAGGAACATGGTGCTGTCATTGCAACAATCAGCAGTCCCTGTCACCCCAGTACCCAGGGCTCAAGTGCTGCCCGTCACAAAATACATTTCCCTACAGAGACCCCTGTCCCCACCCTAAACTGCACCTTGCAACTTTTATATTCCTGTATGTGGTTTCACTGTCAAACTTCCCTCATTTCATTGCCTCTGTGTTAATTGCACTCTCTCTAACTCTGCTAATTTCACTTAAGTTTTGTTTGGAGATACATCACAGTAACCAGCCCAACAATCCCGTGCCACCTTTGTGACCAATTAACTAATGTGCATCTTCAGATGTGGGAAGAATCCTGAAGTCCATGAGGAAGCCTGCATCACCATGAAGAGAGCTACAAAGACCTTGCAAACTGCGGCAGAACTGAAGCTGGGGTGTTGCCACTGTGACAGTGCTGCACTGTGCCGCCTGCTTACATATGGTACCATACTGTTAACTCACAGATCAAATGAACTTGTTCACAGTTTACCCCCATGGTAACCCTGCCTTACCCTAACAGAGATTTTAATTTGCTCTCTCCATCCCTCCCCCACCATTATCTTTGAAAATAAATTAACCTTTGAACGCTTGAAGCCCACTGCTCTTCTCCCTTTGCTGAAGGATCTCCCACCTGGATCAGTCATTTCTCTTTGCGACACACGCAAAATGCTGGAGGAACTCAGCAGGCCAGGCAGCGGCAATGGGAAAAGGTACAGCCCGATACATCAACCGTACCGTTTCCCTAGATGCTGCCTGGCCTGCTGAGTTTCTCCAGCATTATGCGTGTGTTACTTGAATTTCCAGCATCTGCAGATTCTCTCTTAGTTACTTCTCTTTCCAACAATGCCACCTCACCTGCTGAGTGTTGCTACTGAGTTGCTTAATTTAGATTTCCAACTTCTGCGACTGTTGAATTCCACTTATGGTCATCTAGACATTGTCTCACCAGTGGCCTGGACAACAAAGCTTATTTCAATTCAGTTGTATTTACTTCTTCTAGTTATAAGCCTTCAATAATTTAATTCCAAACTCAATTCTAAACCCCTAGGCCTGGGACTCAGTACCTCCCTTTGCATCTGACTTCTTGACCAACACACAGCTATCAGTAAGAATAGATAGCAACATCTCTGCCATGATTACCTTCAACACTGGTGTCCCACAAGGACTCTGTATCCTCAGCTTCCTTCTTTATTCCCTATTCACTCAGGGGAGTGTGGCCAGATGCTGCTCGAACTGTATCTACACGTTTGTAGATGATACCACTGCAGTACACCAAACCTCAAACAATGAGAAGTAGGAGTTCAAGAAGGAGAAAGAGGCCTTGGGACACGGTGTCATCACAATAACCTTTCCTCTATGTTAGCAAAACCAAGATCTGGTCATTGACTTCAGGAAGGGGGCAGTGCCCATGCTTCTGTTTTACATCAACAGTGCTGAGTGTTGAAAGCTTCAAGTTCCTGGTGCAAACATCACCAACAGCTTATCCAACCACATTTATGCCACAATCAAGAAAGCACACCGGCACCTTTACTTCCTCAGGAGGTTAAGTCAATTCCACTGCTGCTCACCAATTTTTACAGATAAGCCATAAATGTATCTTATTAGGTTACATCATTGCTTAGTATGGCAACTGCTCTGCCCAAGACTGCAAGAAACTGCAGAGAGTTGTAGGCACAGCTTAGCACATCATGGAAATAGACTGCATCCCTCCAGGCAGTCTGTCTACACCTCTCCCTGCCTCAGTAAAGCAGCCAGCATCTGACAATAACTAATTACCAAACAGTAACGTGCAGTTTGCTTTCCTAAATATTATTCTTTGACGAATCACTAGGATACCCACCACACACGGCATCTTAGAGCTCTGCACTCTCTAGATCAGGGTTTCTCAAACGGGGTTCCATGAGAGGTCGCTAAGGCTTCTGCGAGAGATCATGATGGTGCTAGTGCTCGCCATGGTGGGCAGTGACTGAGCAACCCTGTTAGCAATCTCAGCCCAGTACGGCAGTGCGCAGTAGGAACGTGCATGGCTGAGGGACCAAAACACTTGACATAAAAACATGTGAGGATGTGAAGAGGCCTCAGAGGATGTAGGCAAACTGGGTGGACGTGGCAGATGGAGAATAATGTCAAGTCATTTACTTTGATGGAAATAGCAGAATTGTTGAGTACCTGTGAAATGTTGAGAGACTTGTACGAACTTACACACTTGATTTGAAGCTTCGTCAAAGGTGAAGGGTGGCACAATAGCGTTGTGGTTAGCACAACACTTTACGGTACCAGCGCCAAGGGTTCAATTCCCACCGGTGTCTGTAAAGAGTTTGTACTTTCTCCCCATGACCGCGTGTGTTTCCTCTGGGTGCTCCAGTTTCCTCCCTCAGTCCAAAGATGTACCAGTCAGTAAGTTAAGTGGTCATTGTCCCGTGATTAGCCTATTAAACTGGGGAATTGCTGGGCGGCACAGCTCAAAGGGCCGAAAGGCTCCTCGATGTATGTCAATAATAAATTAATTAATACGCGGTTATTGTGTAAAATTAAAGCTCTTGATGTAGGAGCTAATGCTTAATGTGGACAAAAATGAGCTGTTTAACATGCAAAAGTATAAAAAGCAGTTAGCAAGACAAATGATAAGTTGGCCCTTCTTGTTCCTTTCCATGCTTTGTGGAGCATTAAGCAGCATTTTTGCTGTTTCCGGAGCATTTTGGACTGCTTTTTACGAGGCCAAGTTGCTAGCTTGACACTCAACCTAGCACGGATGGAAAGCGTGCAAGAGGCTGGCTGGATTCGAACTCGCGACCTTTTGCCTCCAAGTCCAGTGCTGATGCCACTACACCACTGGCCGGCTACGTTTACTGCAATAAAGTGTAATTGCAAGAATGAAATGTCTCATATAGACACTTCACATGAAGTATTTTTGCAATTGCAGTGTCTTCAGCTAAAACAAGAAAAATGCACTTGCAAAAGAGACAGGGAAACAAAGATTTATCTGTCAGGATCTTGAGATAAAACATGTAATAGACACTTTAGCCCAAGGTGTTGTGCCTACACATGGTCCATACCTTTCAATTCCCTGTACATTCACGTCTATCTAAGAGCCTTTTAAATGCCTCTATCATATTTGATCTCCCCCCCCTCCCCCCCCCCATTAGACTGTTATTATCCTCTGTTTAAGCTCTTTAGCCCTGGTTACCACACCCTGCTATCACGGGCACCCTGTGCAATACTACCATCAATTCTTATCTGGACGGTGTGAATGTGCACCTTTTATTATGTAATATTTTGGTAATTCTTGCACTACCATCTTATCACTGTGAACTTGGAAATCTTGCTCTGTTTATTTTTGTAGCATATAGAATTTTACACGTCTTGTACTGTACAGCTACCACAAGACAACAAATCTCACAACATTGGTAATAAGCCTGATGCTGATAGCACAACCAATCAAACCCACCCTTGAAAAAGTCTGCAGCGAATCCAGCCTTGTTGATTGAATTATCTGACGAAAACCTCATCCAGAGTTTGTTGGAGGTGGATTTGATATCATTGGGTTTAATGTAACCACAGAAGAGGCCAATGAGGGGTGCAGCTGGGCCGTCACCATCACGGATCTCCAGGAAGTCATATGCACAGGTGTCGTGCCGCTCCATCTGGAAAAGACAGACGTTGGAGAGGGAGGCGTTTGTGCAGAGAACCAGCTAGGATCCCAGCGGCACATAGATTTTCCCAGTGAAGGCTACAGAGAACTCATTCGCCTTTAGCTCCACACACGCCCCGGTACTGATGGCCCTACTCACCGGGGACTGCACTGTTCTTGGGCTGCCCTGTGTCCAAGGGAGTAGATTCACAGTGGGACAACCACACTCCATTCCATCAGAAATGGTTCAGGACAAGAGGCCCATGCCTGAGGACTCCTTTCCTATCAGGGGCAGTGCTGACGTTTTATACTTATGACTGTGAGGCCAAGCAGAGTTTAAGTTTGCTGATGACACCGCTATCATTGGCCAAATCGAAGGCTGTGACAAATCAGCATATAGGAGGGAGATTGAAGATCTGGCTGAATGGTGCCATAACGGTAACAATGTCAACAAAACCAAAGAGCTGATTACTAACTAGAAGAAGAAACCAGAGATCCATGAACCATTCCTCAAAGGACCAGAGGTAGAGAGGGTCAGCAGCTTTAAATTCCTTGGTGTTATCATTTCAGAGGAACTGTCCTGGGACCAGCACGTAAGGGGCATTACAAAGATGCCACAGCAGTGCCTCTACTTTCTTAGAAGTTTGCAAAGTTTTGGCTTGTCATCTAAAATTTTCACAAACTTCAATAGATGCGTGGTGGAGAGCATACTGATTGGTTGCAAAGGGGACCTGAAAGGCAGAATTTTCACTCAGAGGACAGTGGGTATATGGAAAGAGCTGTCAGCGGAAAGTGATAGAGCTGCGTACAGTTACAATCTTTAAATGACATTTGGATAGGTACACGAATAGGAAAGGTTTAGAGGGCAAGGGCCAAATGCATGCAAATAGATAGCTGGGCCAAAGGGCTTGTTTCCATGTTGTATAGCTCTTGGAATCCTTTTTCTTGTGTTCAAACTGCTTGTCATCTTGAAACTGTTTTGCAGCTTCCTCATAATTTATCCTCTAAGTCTCACAGGCAAATAATGACATATTATGGACTGTTTCCTCAACATAAATAGCTGGGGCCTAAGCACTGATTGCTATGGTAATCCAGTAGTCACTGTCTCCACTCATTCTTATTTTCTGTTTCCTATCTGCCAACAGATTTTCAGCCTGTCCTAACACTCCCCCTGCGATCAGGCTTTCAATTTTCACAAAGGTGTTTATACAGAACTTTAGCAGAAGCAGTCTGAAAATCCAAGCAGACAACTCCCACTCATCACCAGATACCTCTTCAGGAAACTCCAGTAGGCTTTTGCAACATAGTCTCCTTTTGGGTTAGGGGGGAGGGAGGGAAGGGGAGGGGAGAGGGAGAGGGTGAGAGAGAGAGAGAGGGAGAGGGAGAGGGAGAGGGGAGAGAGGGAGAGGGGAGAGAGAGAGAGGGAGGGAGGGAGAGGGAGAGAGAGGGGGAGAGAGGGAGAGGGGGAGAGGGGGAGAGGGAGGGAGAGGGGAGAGAGAGAGAGGGGAGAGGGAGGGAGGGAGAAAAGAAACACTGGAAGGCCTCTTTAAGAATGGTGAATCGCTTCTACAGAATGGTTCTTTTAGAGTGAGGTGTTCCTTTCTCACCAGCTACTGTGCAGACCACATGGGAAGCTCTTGGTCCAACAATGGCTTTGTTTAACGAATTAGAATTCAAGGGACTAAATTACAATTTCTCTTGCTCAAAGACAACCAACACAGGTGCACCCTAAGGATATTTATTTAACCCACTGCTCCCTCTACACTCATGACTCTGTGTCTAGGTACAGCTTAACTGCCATCTATAAATTCGCCGATGACACGGCTGTTGGCAGAATCTCAGATGATGATGATGATAAGGTGTATGGGACTGACATAGTGGAGCTGGCTGAATGGTGTATGTCCGTAAGACCAAGGAACTGACTATAGACTTCAGGAAGGGGAAGTCAGGAGAACACACATTTCTAACTGAGGGGGTCAGTGCTGGAAAGGGTGAGCAGCTTCAAGTTGCCGAGTGTCAACATCTCAAAGGCCCGACATATTGATGCAGTTACAAAGGCACACCAGTGGTTATACATCGCTAGGAGTTTGAGGAGATTTGGTAGGTCACCAAAGACTCCAGCAAATTTCTACAGATGTAGAGTGAAGTGCATTCTGACTGGTTGTATCATCGCCTGGTACGAAGGTTCCAATGCACAGGATCGAAAAACTCGAGAGGACTGCAGACTCAGCCAGCTCCGTCATGGGCTCTAGCCTTCCCACCATCAAGGGCATTTTAAAAAGACAGTGCCTCAGCAAAGCGGCATCCATCATTAAGGTACACCCCTCCCTAAATCAAGACATGCCCTCTTCTCATTACTACCATCCGAGAGGAAGCACACACGTTTTAGGAGCAGCTTCCCCTCTGAATGGTCCATCAATACTAACTCACTATTTTTCTCTCTTTTTCCACTATATATTTTTATTATTGTAACCATAGTGATTTTATCTATTGCACTGTACAGCTGCCAAACAACAAATTTCACGATGTATGTCAGTGATGACATGATTCTGATTCGATTGTTGTCCAGTCAGTTTGTACCAACTTAAATTTCACCGCATTCTCCTCAGTTGCTACCAATGTTTACTGATGGATCCATATCTTTGTTGAACACTGAACAGGGCTGTCAGATCCGGTGAGCGCATGGGGTTTCGAGAGCACGCCAGACAGGTGATCGAGATAACAGATCCATCGGCCGAGGTCAGTCCGCAGAGGGTGACCCTGGTGCGGTGAGGGTGAATCTCTATGGTCAACAATTACGGGAGCAGACTTACCTCAAAGGCCTGGAAGACCAGGCCCACCTGGAAATGCTTGGGGATAGTGATTATCCAGATGCACTCCTTGGAAGGCCGGTAGTCATCAGGGTAGTTGGGAGACTGAATCTGGCCAGCGTCCTTGTGGAGTTCTCCTCCACAGATCGCTGGAACACAAGAGAAGGTCAAACCTGCCAGGCTCCTCATGAAACATCATTTAGAGACTCTTGGAAATAAACTACTTGTATTAATACAGTACTTTTAACTATGAAATGTTGTAAAATGTTTACTGGCAGGATGGCTTTGATATTGGCTTATTATTGTCACATGTACCAAGATATAATGGAAAAACTTGTTTTTAACAGATCAAATCGTTACACAGTGCTTTGAGCTAGAGAAAGGTAAAACAATATTAATGCAGAATAAAGTGTAAAAGCTACTGAAAGTGTGCAGTACAGGTGTATGATGAAGTGCACGATTGTAATGAAATAAACTGTGAGGCCAAGAGGCCATCTTATTATACAAGTCTGATAAGAGTTGTCCTTAAGCCTGATGATACCTGCCTTCAGGCGATTTGTATCTTCCGCCCAATGGGAGAGGGGTGAAGAGAGAACGTTTGACACAGACCCCAGGGGTGTAGGCAGAGTTAGCTATCCCTGTGTCCTGGAGGCAGTGGAAGGTTCCTCTAGGCTGACTTTCTGGTAATTTTCCAGGAGTATGTCTCTGCCCGATTATTGCTGGAGAAAGGACAGGTGTCCACAGGAGGCATGGAGAGAGGTGTTCTGGGACATGTTGGGCCCTGCAGACTTCTTAGATAATAATGGGAGTCATTCTCTGGGATTATTTAGTCTGGGATTATTATTATTATCTCTGGTGTTTTTATTGTAGCACTGCAGTAATGTAGAATTTGAAATGA